>NC_092049.1:19872633-20183064 GCF_003086295.3 Arachis hypogaea
TTGTAGAAGAAGAAGTGGTTGAAGATTTAGGAGATGCTGAACCTCCATGGGAATCGAGAACTGTAAGGGATTTCGCTGAGAAGTTTGAATTTGATATCAGGGAGCATAGTGCACAACCTCCAAAGCATATACCTTGTGAACAACTGGACGGAACAGACCAAGAAGTTGATTCCATCGGCAGCGATGATCATGAACCAAGCTCTCCTAGTCACGAACCCACATCCGCAACTGAATTCCTTGAGCCTGAAGAACCTCACCTAAGTGAATACGAAGATGACATCAAGGTAGATTTCTCTCAACCTCCAACGTATGACTTGAGTGACGAGGAAGACATAGAAGACTTTGTTCAGGACGCAGTTGCAGTTGAAGAATTTTGCAAAGAAGTGGAGGAATTCACAGAAGAATACAAGGGAGTAGAGCTTACAGAACCACTGGAAACACCTATCCCAAGGCCATTACCATCTAATACAAGCTTCAAGTGGGTACAATCCTTAACCTTTATCTTTACTTTTCGACTTGAATATCGTTTGCTCGAAACAGATGGCCAGCTTAGAGCTCTCTGCGGCTTTAAGAGTAAGAGGGAAATGGCTCGTACCCAGAGCTGGTGTGCAAGATCCAATAAGGTTCCACGCTTCAATTCGAAGTGCACGGATTGGTATCAAGTTCAATTGAATGGGTCTCGGAAGACGTTTGGTCACCTTGGTGAGAATACAATTTCTGAACCGCCCGGATGGAAGAATATAGATCAAGACAAAGGTAGATTCAAAAGCAAAGTTTGGGATCCTGGAATCTGTTCTGACATTCGTTACCCCGGGAGCCTGAGAATCTGTTTAAAGCTGCTCAAAAGCTTTACATGCCTAGTTTGGGACCCCAGAGGCTTCTGGAATTCCAAACATTGGTGGAGATTTCTAGATGAATTTAAGCACAAGCCACCATAACAAGAAGATCATCAAATATCCAACTTAAGGACTTTAACTAAAAGTGCTAGGTGGGAGACAACCCACCATGGTATGATCGTTCCTGTTTCAATTTTATTTTGTTTGTTTTTATTGTTTTATTTTCATTGAACCTAAATATTATTCATAGCATTTGCATCAGCATTGCATACTGCATAATCGCATAATTGCATATATATATTAAAAAAAAAAGAAGAAAAAAAAATCGCACGCGACGCGACAGCGTCGCTGACGCGTCCGCGTCACAAGTGCATTAGGTAGAAAAGGAAAGTGAACAGAAAGTCACGCGAAAGCGTGGCTGGAGGCGTGCCTTTGGCACAAATTGTTCCATGCGACCGCGTTGATAACGCGTTCGAGTCAGTTGCGAAAACATACCTCCCACGCATCCGCGTCACTCACGCGAACGCGTGACCTGGGAATCGGCGTAAAGATCCAACACCCAAAAATCTGGGTTGGAATCGTGCGGCTGGTGTACATTTAGCATAAAACGGCCCACGCGTTCGCGTCCCTGACGCGAACACGTCACCTGCAAAACACTCATCCCACGTGAAAGCGTGAGCGACGCGTCCGCGTCGCGTGGATGTTATGGCCCCCTAAATGGAGACATAGAGTTGCGCTGAAACGACACTAGAAGTGTGCGTCTAGCACAATTTTCAGCGACGCAGTCGCGTGCCTCACGTGTCCGCATCATCCATCTTTTACCCATCCCACGCGATCGGGTAAATCACGCGACCACGTCAATCCCATTTTATCCTAGCCATGCGATCGCGTGCCCCACGCGTTCGCGTGGATTCAAAATCACTAACCCCCTTTTCCACGCGAAACCCTACCCGTCACACCCCATAACCCCCTCCCCCCCACCCCGTCTTCCCCTCTTCTCTGCAACTCCTTCGCTTCTCCCACCACCAACCACCACCACTCCCAGCCACCATTCCGACCATCGCGCCAGACCTAACCGCCGCACCACCCCAACCGCCGATGCCCTTCCTCCTCCCTCCTTCTTCTCTCTTCTTTCCTCAACCACCGCTGCCCCCCAACCGCGGCCAACCTCCGACAGCCGCCTCCCACCACCGACCACCACCACAGCTTCACCACCCTCGCCCCCTCCCTCATTACCCCCCTCTCCACCATTAACCCCAACCTGAAGCCCCTGCTCCACCACCGCGCCACCGTGCCCCTCTCCCAGCACCGCCACATCACCACCACCATCTCTCTGCCCTCACCTCTCTTCTTACACATACCAGGTTCCGCCGAACGCCAATTTCTTTATCACTTGTAGTTATTTATTTTTCAGATTATGTTCAAATTAGGATAGTTAAAGACCATGTTTGTAGTGGATTCTAGGTGGTTAGGTAGCTAGGATGTGGTTAGTGGATTTAGGCCTGATAATTGCACCGTTCTTGCTACTTGTTTTATCTATTTTGCAATTCTGATTTGGCTGTGATGATCATATGTCTCATATACTGTTCTTCCTTGTTTCTTGCTGCTGTTACACTGCTCTTTCATGTTCATGTTACTTGTGTTTATTTGCAGCTTTATTTAACTTTATATGAACTGCTTTTTCATACTGTTTATTTCCGGGAACATTCAATTTTAGCCGGAATGCTGCCCAATTTTCTGCAAATTATTTCATTTTCATTCATATATTGGTTTTGGCAATTTTGGATTCTGCATTACTTAGCTATAACTAAACCTATTCATGAATGCACGGGATAGCATTCTTATTCCTTTCTGATTCCCTGGCTAGTAAAATTTTATTATTGATGATTTCCTTTTAATTTTTGCTACTCTGAATTATCATCAATACACTTAAATTTTTGCTTGAATATGAGTTGACTATTCTTTAAATTTGTGAATTTATTGTTACCTAGGAAAAATTTCTCATGCCACTTACTTCAACTTTCTTTCTCCTAACTCACTGCTTTCCACCTTCTAACCTCTTTTTCCCTCCTAACCACTTTTAACTTTCTAACTTCTCCCTTTGCTTTTTAACTAACTCCTTCAACTTTCTAACTCATGGCATGATTATTGTTTTTCCTAATTAACATGAATTCTACTTATAATATCTTTTGGATTGTAATTTTTCATCTAAGATTTTTAACTCACATACAGTCCAAGATGTACATATCTTTAACTCAATTCATAATTCTACTGCTCTTTTGCCACTATGTGCTTATATTGCTATTATTCTATTTGCCTACTTGTTTTCCTGCTTTTGTTCTTCAATTATATCCTGCTATTTCTGCTTTTCAGGATGTCTGATTCTCAGCGCAAAGGAAAAGGCAAAGCGACAACTGGAAAAAGGAAAAGAGGCGAATCCTCTATGTCCATCCTGGACATTCTGCATGATGACTCCTGGCGGAAAAAGTACTTTACCCCGCAGGAGAAGGCTGACCAGCTCCTCACTGCCACAGATCCAGTAAAATTTGCAAACAGATACTTTGAGCTAAAGTATCCAGTGTTTGCCACCTCCAGGAACCTGTACCTGGAAAGGACTCTGAAAATTCCAGAAGAACTACAGTAGTACACCTCCGAACAGATAAAACAGAGAGGCTGGTTCTTCTTGGAACAAAATTTGACAGAGGTCAATGCTTCCTGGGTCCGAGAGTTTTACTGCAACTATTTCAAGATTTCCCTGGATGTAGTGCACCTCAGAGGGAAATAGATATTGGTCACTGAGGAAGCCATTGAGGACATTCTACAGCTTCAGCCTAAATCAGATCAGCCTGATGGTTACCAAAAGGCTGAGGAGGATATGCGCTATATGAGATTTGACTGGGATGCTGTAAAGCAGAGGATAGCCCTTGATCCTACTATCCCCTGGGTCATGGGAAAGAATACAACAATGCCTAAGGGAATCAAGTTGATGTATCTGAATGACGAGGCTCGGCTCTAGCACCAGATCCTGAGCAACTATGTTATGCCGAGCACTCATGAGACGGAGCTGCCCGCTGCTATGATCACCCTCATCTGGTGTGTGATGGAGGGTAAGGACCTGTATCTTCCACGATTCATCCGGTACTATATGGCCAAGGTCCATGTCAGAGGCACTCTCCCTTTCCCTTATCTGGTCACCCAGCTAGGCCATCGAGCTGACGTGCCTTGGGAGCTGGCTGATGAGAAGCCATCTGCTGCAGACTGCAAGAAGATTATCCCTCACAGCAGGAAGTTTCAAGCTTTAGGCTACAAACCCCCATTCCTCACCGCTTCTGCTGAGGCAGCCACATCTTCAGCTGCCCCTTCTGCATCCACTGCCCCATCCCCGTCCACTGCACATCCACCTGCTCCTGAGCCCATTTATCATTTGGTGCATCGACTCTTCGCCCGCCTGGATCGCATGGAGCATCGCAACAAGCGACGCTATGAGCACCTCAAGTTGATGATCCGATCCGATGGCGACATCCCCTCCGAGCCTGACACCCCTTCTGATACATCTGAGGTGGGGGAGGATGCTCATGAGGAGGAGGCACCTACCCACACTGAGCAGGCAAGACCAGAGCAGACTGCGCCACAGCATGGGGATCCACACCAGATTCAGGCTGCAGATCCAGAGATTCCTCTACAGTCAGAGCCTCCACTGCAGCAGACTGATCCTCCTACACTTATCCAGCCTGCAGACCTTCCGGCCACCATAGAGACACCAGCAGCCCATCCTTCTGGTGATGACACCCCTTCACACCCAGCTTGAGTGAGCATCAAGGACGATGCTATATTTTAAGTGTGGAGAGGTCGCCATCCCTGGCGTATTTCTTTTTGGTGAACCACTACAGACTCTTTTTATCTTATTTTGTTTATTTTTCTGTATTTTTATTTTTATTTTTCAGTACTTATACATTGTTCTTTTGCTGTATTTTTACTTTATTTCCGCATTCTGCACTTTAGATTATATTTTAGCCATTTAGTTTAGTTTGCAATTCTAAACTTATTAGTTATAGAATATGTGGATTAATTAGTATAGTTTACCCTTTTAGCATATAATAGATTGGTTTAATTGAAAATAAAAGGAGTAAACTAGAGACTTTAACAGAATCAAAACATCCACACACTTTGTATATGTAGCATTACATGTTAGTTAGTTAACAACATTTCTTCAAGGAGGAACACTAAAACTTTAAAGGCACCCTAAGATTTACATTGAGAATAATGGAAACTCTTGATCTCTACTTGCATGACATACATAACTGATATATGATTTTTGAGCTGGAGAACACACAGCCTGTGAGTTTTGAGCTTAATTGTATGGTTACATTCAAACCATAAATTTTATTCCTGTGTGTTTTTCCCTTCTTTTTCATTCTGGTGTTCTTTACTTTGTTTTAATCTATATGTCCAATATAGAATATAGATACATACCAAGAGATGATTGAGGCCATCATTTGAATTTTCCCTTATCCCAATTTAGCCTACCTTTTACATCACCCTTGTTAGCCCCCTTGAGCTTTTTAATCCCCTCTTGTTCTATAAACCACATTACTAGCCTTAAGCAGAAAAACAAAATAAAAATCCCAAGTTGAATCCTTGGTTAGCTTAAGATAGAAATTGTGTACAATTTAAGTATGGGAAATTTTACGGGAACATGGGATGATAGAAACAAAGAAGGAATTTAAAAAAGAATAAGTTATTTCAAAAAGAAAAATTTAGGAAGCATGCTCATGTGAAATCAAAACAATTGAATTACCATGTGCATTGATTCAAGTCTAAAAAAAAATTCAGTATTTAAATAAAGGGGATACAAAAATTCCCCAATTGCAAAATAAAAAGAATTAGTGCACATGGGACAAAATTAAATTTAATGCATGAGTTTGTAATACAAAGTGGGAAAATTTGGGAAAATAGGTTAAGGAACTTTAATTTATATAAAATATGTATGTTAGGTGAGATCTTAGACTAATCAAGGATTCACTTATTAGCTCACTTAGCCTTATACATATACCCTTACCTTTACCTTGGCCTCATTACAACCTTGAATAAGACCTCATGATTTTTGTATGTCTGTATTCCATAATTGTTGATTGGTTAGATGAAGAACAAAGTTATAGAAAGTAAGGATGGAAAAAGAATAGAGTGATTAACCCAATAAAAACTGAGTGACTAGAGAGTAAACACAAAATCCAATGAGGGTTCAATAGCTCATCACCATATATCTCTACTTAATTGTTAATTGTCTTGCAAGTTTGTGAAATATTTTTACCCATCTCAATTGTAAAAGTGCTTTAGCATTATCTAGGGTTTGGCTATGCATATATGATTCCTTGATGATATGAATTAAATTAACTACATGTAAGCTATATATACAAGTGAATAAATAACTAGAATTGCATGACTTATCTAGGTAGTTACATTTAGAGTAGATTGCATTGCATGAAATTCCACTACTTTAACCTTACCTTACTCTTTATCTTGGATTTAGCATAAAGACATGCTATTGTTTAAGTGTGGGGAGGTTGATAAACCCATATTTTATGATATATTTTGTGCTCAATTCAAGTGATTTATACAATCCTTCACCCACTTATTCATGTAAATTGCATGGTTTTACTTTCCCTTCCTTATTATGTGATATATGTGAAAAACATATTTCCTATGCTTTAAAAATATTTATTTTAATTACCTTTTATTACCATTCGATGCCATGATTTGTGTGTTAAGTATTTTCAGATCTCCTAAGGTAGGAATGATTTAAAGTATGGAAAGAAAACATACAAAAATGGAAGGAAAGCACAAAATAGAGTTTTTGAAGAAACTGGCAGCGACGCGAACGCATGGACGACGCGGCCGCATGCCTAGCGTGAAAAGGCAGCGACGCGAACGCGTGACTGACGCAGACGCGCGCCTTGAGCAGAACACAAATGACGCGTACGTGTGACCGAAGCGAACGCGTGACAAGGAAAACTCCCAGATGACGCGACCGCATGACCCACACAGACGCGTGACAGACGCCACGTGCAGCAACTGCAGAAAATGCTTACAGCGATTTCTGGAACCCTTTTTGGCCCAGATCCAAGTCCAGAAAGCACAGATTAGAGGTTATAAAGTGGGGGAATGCATCCATTCATAAGGAGGCCTTCAATTATTCACTTTTCAGAGTTTAGATGTAGTTTTTAGAGAGAGAGGTTCTCTCCTCTCTCTTAGGTTTTAGGATTAGGATTCCTCTTAAAGGATTTAGGATTTCAACTCTTCATCAGGTTCAATATTCCTTTTACTTTATATTTCTCTTTTACTTTCAGATACTTTAATGCTTTTCTTTAATTACTTGTGTTGCCAATTTGGCTTATGAACCATTCATGTTAGGATTTTCTTTATTTGATACAAAATTGAGGTATTTCAGACTTATGATCCTTATTTAGCTCTTTATATTCTTGGCTTTAATTGATTAACTGGAGGCTCTTGAGTTATTAAACTTATCGTGATTGTTGATTAATTCCTCTAATTGACTGGAATTCCACTAACTCTAGTCTTTCCTTAGGAGTTGGCTAGGACTTGGGAATCTAACTAATTAGTCCACTTGACTTTCCCTTGCTTTCGTAAAGGTTAACTAAGTGGGGTTGAACTCAATTCTCATAAGGATAACTAGGATAGGACTTCCAAATTTTCATACCTTGCCAAGAGTTTTATTAGATATTAATTTATTAATTCCTGCAATTTATTTTCCTTGTTCAAACCTTTCAAAACCCAAAAACACTGTTTTCCATAACTAATAATAAGAACACCTCCCTGCAGTTCCTTGAAAAGACAACCTGAGGTTTAAATACTTCGGTTATCAATTTATTTAGGGGTTTGTTACTTGTGACAACCAAAACGTTTGTATGAAAGGACTTTTGTTGGTTAAGGAACTATACTTGCAATGAGGATTTATCTGCGAATTTCTAGACCACGCAAAAGTTCTCTCATCAAGAGGTTCTCTCCTCTCTCTTAGGATTAGGATTAGGATTTATATTAGGATTAGGAATTCATCTTCTTCAATCACAGGTTCAATGTTCCTTTTATTTATTTTATCAATTTAGTTTACGAACTCTTTATGTTTAGATTGATTCTCTTTTATTAATGCAATTGAGGTATTTCAGATTTATGATTTTTATTTAGCTTTTTAGATTCTTGGCTTTAATTGATTAATTGGAGACTCTTGAGTTATCAAACTCATCGTGATTGATAATTGTTATTTTTGCTAATTGATTTGAATTCCAATAACTCTAGTCTTTTCTTAGGAATTGGCTAGGACCAGAGAATCAAATTAATTAGTCCACTTGACTCTCCTTTGTTGAGCAAGGGTTAACTAAAGTGGGATTAAAATACAATTCTCATCACAATTGATAAGGATAACTAGGATAGGACTTCTAACTTTCATACTTGCCAAGAGTTTTTCTTAGTTACTGATTTATTAATTCCTGCAACTTATTTCCTTGTTCAAACCTTTTAAAAAAACCCAAAAATATATCTTTTTACATAACCAATAATAAATCATACCTCCCTGCAATTCCTTGAGAAGACGACCCGAGGTTTGAATACTTCGGTTATAAATTTAATTGGGTTTTGTTACTTGTGACAACCAAACTTTTGTACGAAAGGATTCTCTGTTGGTTTAGAAACTATACTTTCAACGAGAACTTATTTGTGGAATTCTAAACCGTCAAAAGTCCAATCGTCAGATGGCAACTATAATAACCACGCGGCGTTAACAACCTTTTCGGAATTCCAAAAGGACAAAAACCAAACTCAAAACTCTTACCAGCGGTGGAACACGGAGGCAACAGGGTCTCAAGTGGCAGAAGCTCAGCCCGGAGCTCTGGCGGTCAGAAACACAGAGGCGCGGCTTCACAGCAACACCTGCGGTGACCTGAATCCTTTTTCAGCGGTGGTGAGACCCCCAACAGTGCCGGCGATGGTTTGACCTCAGGTTGATGGCGTCACAGGGAGCTTCGGCGGCAGCAAATCGGTGGCGACGTGGTGGTGCGACGACGGTGGCTTCACAGACGAGACTAGGCGCGGCGGTTCCAGGCCTTCATCCCCCTTCTCACTCACGTACCCTCTCTCCCCGTGTCTCAGATTCGACGGGTCAACAGAGGTGGAGGCGGAGCGAGCTCCCTCTCGTCTTTGCGATTCTCCTCAGGCATCGGAACAGGTGCTGGATGGCAGAACCGCGACTGGGCAGGGGCGAAAGGCGTGGCTTCGACGGCGGTGCTCCTTGCGTGCGGTAAAGCACGACGGCAATGAAGCCTCATCTCCCTCCTTCGCGTCCCTCTCCTCTCCTGGCGACAGCAACAGTGACGGCACTCCTCGCTGGCACCGCACCATCCCTATTCTCTGATTCCGCTTCCCCGGTTCCCTCTGATTCCTCAACCTCTCTCTCTGTTCTATTTCATGAATGCCACCGGTTTTGGAAGAGGCAATATGATTAGGGTTTCGGCGGCTGAGGGGTAGGGGATTAGGGTTTCATTTTTTTTAAAATTAGGGTTAGAGGCATTTTAGTAATTTTAAATGAAATGGAGAAAATATAGTAATTGAAATCCAAATTAAACTCTACACTAATTGTATATAGAAAATACTATTTACTCATCAATTTTACAAATTACTTTCAATAAAATGTCCAAATCAAATAATTAGAAATAATATACTTAATTTCTTCATTTTCCAAAATAGTAGTATTAATATTTAAAATATTACTTATTTAATCCAAATCATATAAAATCTTTGTTATTTCACAACTACCAACTTTATAATTCAAATATAGAAAATAATCCAATAATTGTATAATTGGATAATAAATCCTAATTTATTTCGAATTCAATTAAACAAAACTTGCTCTAATTTTCTTTAATAAGGAAATTTCTGAAATTAAAGCTAAAGAAATACTGAATTTAAAATTAGCTCATGATAGCCCTTTTTCAAAAGTTCTGGGTCTTACATTCTACCCACCTTATAAAAATTTTCGTCCTCAAAAATTGATACAAAACGAAAGAAATTTCACAACAGTTCACTCTTGAACACATTTGAGGGAGAAACAAAAATATCTCAACATATAGACATATATACGGTTTTCGAATTCTTTGATTGTTGTATGCATAAGGATACAAAGGTAGGAGTGTGATTGCAAAGAAAACGTTGCAAGATAGGCTCCATGCAAAAGATGACATGGTTCAAACATATGTAGTAAAGCAAGGCATTGAAGGCTATAAAATAGGATGGGGTTAAAACGACGTGCTCAACATCCGCACACTAATCTCGTATCAACCTCAAGGCTTCAACTTTCCAACTCCATCAAGCACTTTACAATCCCTATATCCGATCATAAGCCTAACAACCGCAAGCCCGTTCGCAGGAAACAAAACACCCACAACTCATAATGTTGTACACCTACCACTTCAACTTCCGTATACATGCATCATGTCTTAAAGAACCAACGCATTGCGTTACTACGTCTACAGATCTCACGTGACATCAAAATAATTCTCGAGTCTACTCAGAAGGATACAAGATTTAGAACGGAGAGACAATTGTCAAGGACAATACTCATAGATTTGAAAGAATGTATCCAGTTCCAGGTAAACAAAGATGCTCAAGTAATGAAGTTTGCTAGAAATAAATCAATTGACAACTTCAAAGATAACCCTTGGATCAAATAAATTCAATAGGATCAATAAGAAGAAAACCTGCGCATTAGTTTGAACAAATTCAAGCTGAGTCGAAGAAGTATGAGGTTTACAGAAAAGAATATCTCAAACCCAAGATAAGGCTCACAGAACTCAAGAGCACGATTAAAATACTTCTGAAAACTTTGTTCATGAAAGAGTCAAAAACTTATGGAAAAACCACTTCGCAGTCTAGAAGAAAAGTTGAGCAACAAACATTCTTCAAGAAAGTAGCAAAAGCATAAACGTGCCTTTACTTTAATACAATTTCATGTTGAAGTAGATTATGTAGAGTTTTAAAAACAAAATGCACACAAGTTTGGCTAAGAGCTAAAATATTTCTCTCAAATATTTTAGAAAGGTAATTAGATGCACAACTTAACCAAAAGTAATTCATAAAAACTCGGAAGTAATCAAATGCTGGTTCAAAAATCTCCAAAGTCCATATTCAAACAAGCGTGTATAAAAATTTTAGCAAGGACAAAAGAGAAAGTTATACTCGGAAAAGAAATTCCGAGGTAACAGTTTGCTTATAAATTGGTAAAGAAAACAAGTGGTGCGTTACAAACGGACATGTTTCCATTAAGCAACGAAGCTATTCAAAACTTCATTTAAAATAGTGCATGCCAATTTTTAAATTAACTTTGTCAAAATTGAATAATGGTTTCACTCTCAATCAAGCAACAGAAAATAAATTCCGTTTAGAATTTCTTACAAGAGAATTCAAAACTTCTTTAAACAGAGTTTGAAACAAGACTTCAAAAGTGTACTTGAAATCACCATCTCAGAAGGGTATACTTAAAAAGGAGTCAAGCCATACAAGAAAGGATCTTAAATCAAAGTAGTTCAGACAAGATCCACTAGGCATGAGACATCAAACAAGCTTTCAATTGATCCCAAAAGAATACAAAGTCATAGGAAAGAATTAGTAATTTCTAAAGGATAAATCTTTGACTAAGAACTTTTGTAGAGACAATAAGAGGATAAACGATGCACTATTTTGAAATGAATTAAACTGACTCATATAAGACTGAGATTCACCAGAGAAGGGAAGCTGAGGTCAATTGTAGTGTTCACAAGAGGTAGAAGAATACTTAAAACAGAATCAAGTATAACATTCATGAAGATGGAAAGCTTAAGGGAGAATTAGCCCACTCATAAGAAGAAAGCTACGAGTCCAACATTTTCAAAAGAATCACAATGGCATAAACAATGTAGTATGCTAAACCAAACTCAAGCCAAAAATAATTTGGGTAAAGTTTATCAACGAAAGTCAACCGGAATAAAAGCGAAGAATTCTTTCTTTCCAGAATTTTGAAAAATACCCAAATACATAATCAAATGAAGATGTGGATTGGAGCTATAGTAGAATTACTAGAAAGGCAATTTACAATTAAAGTAAGTGCAGTTCCGTAAACCAGTAAAAGTACAGGCGAGGCATCAGGAATAAATAGTTGTTAAACTGCACAAGTAATTTTCAAAGTTTGATATATAGATAAGTATATATCTAATCAACAGCAATTTTTATAAAATCCCAAAATTGGCTGTGATCACTGTCAAAAAAAGAGAAAAACTGAATCAACAATTTCTCTAATAATGGACTCGGAATCAGGAGTTAAAATGCACAGCGCAATAGGACAAGTTCAAAGCTATATTAAAGAATACATGAATCAAGAAGAACTCAAACAGAGGAAGATAGACGCAACCAGGATTCCAAACAAGCATATGCAATTAAGATCAAACAAGAATGCATATGAATAGAGGAATAGAGTTGAAAAATTAAACTACTTTTCAAAAGGATTAGCAAACAAGAACTTCAAGTTAGGACATGAAAGAAAAGGTCGACTCGAACAGAATTCAAGACACACAACTGAATAGCCTCAAGGAATAGTTTCCAACGTTCTCAAAACTCGCGATTCGCTTTACTTAAAACTCGTATATCATCTATGATAACCCATTAGTGCTCTCATATACATAATTCACTAGTATTAAGCTGGCCAAACTTAATACCAAGAATTATGCAATGTGTAAGAACCGCAACTAATCAACCGATTAATTAAGTAATTAATTGCCCTAATTAGACTTCGAAAAGTTAGAGTGAGAACTTGAGGATTTAAAGGTAATTTTTGGACTCAGTAGGTTTTTCTGAGTCAGAAAATGTGCCTTCTGCGAAAAACCGTGAAAAGTCGCAAACTGGCAGTTGAACCGGTTTAACCGGTTCAAGTCTGCCCGGTATTGCATGAAAAAAAGTGAAAACCGTCAAGAACCTTAGAAAAACATTAGAAATAAAAAATCGGGCATTAATTTTAAAAATTTGGCCCGAAGTTGGGCCAAACAGACTAAAAAATGCTAACGGGTTAGACCGGACCCAAGTTGGGTCCAAGTCCAACATATAAAAGGCTCTGTTAATGAGCCAAACCAGTCACAACACCAATTAAACACAACACACACAGCAGAAAAGAAAGGGGAAGAGAGAAAGAAGAAACACTATTCATCTCAATCTTCCAAAGCTCATATCTTGAGCTAGAGAGCTCCGATCGCCGCACCGTTTGTGGCTGCGTATTCCTTGTGAAGAGCTCTACAAAACCTATCCAAGAAATCCTAAAGGTAATGATGAAATCTTTCTAGTTTCTCTCTTGAAAATTTTGGGTACTTAGGGTTTGTGCCTAAGTGAGTTTTTGTGATTCTTGGTGTTTAGGTTTGCTCTAATCCTTGCTTAGCCTTGGATTCTTGCTATTAAATCTGTTGGAGAAAGTAAGAGCCATTAAACCCTTGTGAATTTGTGTTTAACTAGAACCCTAGGTTGATTTAAGGTGATTTGTATGTATATAGTTGGATTATTGTGGCTTTGGGAGCTTTTAGAACTTAATTGTGCTTTTGAAGTGGAATTGAAAGCTTGGATTGTGGTTGGAAGTTTGTTTGTGCTAATTTGGAGATTTGGTGCACATAGGGAATTGGCCAAGGTATGGTTTTGGTTTCCTCTATGTAGTATATAATATTCATGGACACATAGGCTAGTGACCAATAAGATAGGTTGAACTAAGATGATGATTGGTGTGTTAAATGTTGATGAATTGATGAATGTTGGGTTAATTTGTGATGAATTATAATGATGATATGATGTTGAATGATTGTATGGATTGGAAGTTGGTTCCTTATGATAGTTGTAGTGTTGTGATTTATGAAATGGTAATTTTGATCATAAGTGTTATATAGTTGATGTTGGAATTGAGAGTAATGAAATGAGAAGGAGAATGTGGTCAGGTTGGTGTATTATGATACAACAGGTACATTTTGATGAGAAATAGAGTTTTGGATGGTTTGGTATGATTTGGTATGGGTATGGTAAGATATGGTGGTAATTGTAAAGTTTGGTAAAATTGGGTTTTTAGTGAACTTTGTCCGATCATGACTTTTGCCTCGATTTTCGAAATTGATTGAAATTTATTTATAATTAAAGATCTTTGAAAACCCTTTAAATCGATATAAAGTTTGTGAAAATTAGAATTTTGTAGAGGAAGTTATGATCCGGCAAAGTTGGTGTTAAAAATCTGAAATTCTGCAAAATTACAAAATTTTCTGATTTCTGATATGTGCGGGCGCACACTCTTGTGCGAACGCACACCCTGCGAAATTTTGACCTGTGCGGACGCATACACACCTGTGCACACGCACAGGCAGGGGAGTGCGCTCTGTTTGCAGCGCTAGCACAGCTTGTGTGCGCACATATCTAAGGAGGAATGCCAACCTGTGTGGATGCACACGTTGGGAAGGTCAGTCTGTTGGGGCGCTGGCACAGGTCGTGCGAGAGAACAAACCAATTTGAGTTTTGACACCTGTGCATACGCACACCCCTGTGCGTACGCACACTCTTAAAAATTTCCTGGACGTGCGCATGCACACACCCCTGTACGGCCGCACACGTCCTGTTTCTCAATTTTTGCTTGTTTTTCAACTATTCTACCTTCCCAACAAGGTTGTGAGCTTCTAAAACACCATTTTAAGATTTTTGGGCCTAGTTTTGAGTATTAGAACATGGGATATAACTTAAGGGTTCAAGTACTTGATTTTAAGATAAATTAGAAAATGGGGGCCTAGGTTTCTGGTGTACTAATAAGGGGTTTGACGTTAGGTGAAGGATGAATGATATATGAGATGAGGAATGATGGACTGTTGATATTTGGATACTGAGTTATGAATGGACAGTGGCTGAGATGAGTCGGGGACTCGGATTGAAGTGATGGATCTCTGTATACTGAAAATGCTTTTGAAAACCACTGAAATAATATTTTTATATGATATTATGAGACGCTATGCGCCTGGCAGGGATGGTGGTTAATCCCGCCTGTCGAGGTAGCAGTGGTGGCGTAAGGATGGTGGTTAATCCTGCTTACATTGAGATGTGAGGTCTGAGGCAAGAGTATCCCGCTCGCATCCCTTCGGATCTATAGGGCGAGCAGGCGCCGGTACCTTGACAGTGATTCGGGCACTATATCTCGGGGGTTCCCATATGAGAAATCCGAAGGGCGACGTCTCCATGGAGATGTGTCGGGTTGGCAGTTGAACCGACAATATGATATCACAGCCAATAGGACAGGCATTCATCATATGCATTTTCTATCTGTTTGTATGCTTTGTTTACTTGTAAATGGCTTGCCTAATTGAATAACATGCTTACTTGCTATCTGAATTAATTGCCTTGTATGCTTCAACTTGTGCTTTACTTGCATTGTATATTACCTGTGTTTTCTGCTGGGATTGAGGAGATTCGGAAGGCCGTGGCGATGGGATCGCATGGAGGATCGGTTGGTGGAGGCTCTGGGACATCGGTGTTTGGTTAGAGTAGAAATCTCCTAAGATAGATTACCTGGTTTATTTAAGACAATGTTGGTATATTATGCTTATCTGTTTTAGAATGCTTAAGTTTGAAATCTTATGATGGATATGGAGCTTAGGATTGCCTTTGGCGTCCCGGGGTCTTATATCCTACATCACTGAGCACTGTTACCATACTGAGAACCTCCGGTTCTCATACCATATTTCTGTTGTGTTTTTCAGATGCAGGTCGCAACCCACCTTGGTGAGTTATTTTGGATGGTGACAGAAGCGGAGGATCTTGGATTCTTTTGGAGTCTTTTTGGTTTACTTTGTTTATACATCTCTCCTTTTGTATTTTGTTTTGCCTAGAGGCATGTATTTGAAAGAACAAAACTTGTATAAGCTATTTTTCACTGTATGGTTCTGTATACCTGTATATGGCTAGCCGGCTTAAACTCCACGAGTCGTGACTAGTTCCCTATGATATTATGTACTTATCTTTTGTTATATCTTGTCTGTTTCTTGTGCTTTAAGCTAGAATCTTCGTTAGTACGTTTTGTGCTTTGAAATTCTGTTTTTGAGCTATATCCTTCATCAGGCTTCTAGATTATACTATTCTTTCTATATATATCTATTATGTAAGAGTTTAAAATTGTGGTAATCTCTGATTAACCTTTGCTTTACGACGCGTAGTAAGGCTTAGGCTAATTAGGGTGTTACATTTAGTGGTATCAGAGCAGTTCGTTCTCGTGAGCCTGAGGGATGGACCAATTGTGCTTCATTGCATACTCTGTGTGTCTTTTCTTTGATGCTATTAGGTTATCTGTTTGATATTGCATAGCATGCTTGTTTGTGAGTGCCTGTTTGGGATAATTGAAGCACTAGACTTTTGATATTGAGACTGATCACCTTGATATCGATTGTTTGGTGTAGACGGGAACCCTACATGGCTACTCGCGGGCAAGGTCGAACACATACGCGAGAAAGTAGGAATGAGTAACCAGCTGACAATCACGCCGAATTCATGGCGGCAATGGCGAATCTCGCTAACAACATGGAAGCTAATGCTGTTGCGACTCTGCAGGCTGTGCAGAGATTGGGCCAACCGACTGGGAATGGCAACGAAAATAGGAATGGCGAGGGGAATGCCAATGATAATGCTGAGGGTAACGACAATAACACGGGAGGAGTTCCGATGACCTTGGCGACGTTCCTCAAGGTTCATCCACCCACTTTTCGAGGATCCACAAATCCTACTGAAGCGGACCACTAGTTCCAGGCAATTGAGCGTGCTTTACAGGTGCAGCATGTTCCCCTCAATCAATATGTCGAGTTTGCCGCTTATCAGCTAGCGGGAGAAGCCCAGCCCTGGTGGCAAGCTGAGTGTCGTTTGCTACAGCTTCAAAATGCTGACATTCCATGAGAGGTGTTCCAAACGGCTTTCTATAAGAAATACTTCCCTGAGTCTGCAAGGGAAGCAAAAGAGATGGAGCTAATGCAGCTGAAGCAAGGTTCCATGTCTGTGGCAGAGTACACCAACAAGTTCGAAGAGCTTTGTAGGTCTTCTCGAGTGTGTCAGGGTGACCCGGAGACTTACGAGAGTTGGAGATGCGTTAAGTACCAGAGGGGTTTGAAGGACAACATTATGACTGCTGTGGCTCCTATGGAGATCCGTGTCTTTTCCGACTTGGTGAATAAGGCTAGAGTAGTGGAGGAGTATGCCAAGACCGTGGCGGCATCTAAGGACACTCATGGAGGGAGCTCTAGTCAGGGGGCGTGGCAAGTATTTTCATCCGAGAGGACAAAGCTTCTAGAGAGGAGGATATGTGCCTCAAGGCCAAGGGGGCTTCAGAAAGAACAATCAGAATCAGTTTCAGTATGCTAAGGGAAGAGGAAATCAGAGTAAGAGTTCTCCGAATTTAGCTTGTAATCATTGTGGACGTTTTCACCCTTATGACTCATGCAAGATTGGTTTAGGTGGTTGCTTCAAGTGTGGGTTGCCTGGCCACATTGCGAGGGATTGCCCTCATGGGAGGAATCAGAATGCGGGCCAGAGTCAGCATCAAGGTCGAGTCTTTGCTGTGAATGCCAAGGATGCTTCCAAGGCAGATCCACTTATGAGAGGTATATGTCTAATTGCTGATAAATCCTTAGTTGCATTATATGATACTGGAGCTTCGCATTCATTTATTTCATTTGCTAAAGTTGAGAAATTAGGATTGAAAGTGTCAAAGTTACCTTTTGATCTGCATGTGCATACTCCGCATCAAACAGTTATGACTAGGTCAGGTTGTAAATAAGTAGGTTTCAAGCTTGAAGGTAGAGACTTTGTGCACGATTTGATCAATTTACCGATGGTGGGACTGGAGATGATTTTGGGGTTTGATTGGTTGTCGAAGAATCGGGTTTTGTTGGATTGCTTTGAACGGACTATTCGGTTTATGCCGGAAGGAGAAAATGGAGCAGTGGTAGCTACGGGGTACTACCTGAACTCTGTAATGGTGCATTATAGTGGAGAGGAGTGTCAGGATTATATTCTGTTGGCTGCTAATGCGTTGGGTGATGCCCAGAACTTGGATCAGATACCGGTAGTTAGAGATTTTCCTGAGGTATTCCCAGAGGATATCCCTGAGTTCCCACCTCAAAGGGAAATTGAGTTTACGATTGAATTGGTGCCGGGAGCTAGACCAGTATCGATTGCGCCATATAGAATGGCTCCGATAGAGCTGGCAGAGTTAAAGACTCAGTTGGAAGAGCTTCTGAACAAGAGGTTCATTCGACCGAGTGTATCACCGTGGGGAGCGCCAGTTTTATTGGTGAAGAAGAAAGATGGAGGAATGCGTTTGTGTGTGGATTACCGATAGTTAAATAAAGTGACAGTGAAGAACAAGTACCCGCTGCCAAGGATAGATGACTTGATAGATCAATTGCAAGGAGCTGGAGTATTTTCCAAGATTGATTTGAGATCTGGTTACCATCAGATAAGAGTGAAGGAAGCTGATATCCCTAAGACTGCCTTTAGAGCACGCTATGGACACTACGAGTTTGTGGTAATGTCCTTTGGGTTAACGAATGCACCTGTTGTTTTCATGGATTACATGAACAGAGTGTTTCGTCCCTTTTTGGACAAATTCGTAGTGGTTTTCATAGATGACATCTTGGTTTACTCTAAGACAGCAAGAGAGCATGAAGAACATTTGAGGATTGTGTTGCAAATCTTGAAGGAGCAGAAGTTGTACGCTAAGTTGTCAAAGTGCGAGTTCTGGAAGGAGGAAGTAAAGTTCTTAGGCCACGTGGTGAGTAAAGGAGGAATAGCTGTAGATCCTTCCAAGGTAGAAGCGGTGATGGAATGGGAAAGACCGACGACTGTGATGGAAGTCAGAAGCTTCTTGGGTTTAGCCGGATATTATAGGAGGTTTATCGAAAGATTTTCTCGGATTACATTACCGATGACAAAATTGACAAGGAAAGAAGTGCCATTCGTATGGACGTCGGAGGGTGAAGAGAGTTATCAGACCTTGAAGCAGAGGTTAACTTCAGCACCTGTTCTAATCTTGCCGAAACCGCATAAACCGTTTAAAGTATATTGTGATGCTTCTTTGAAAGGTTTGGGTTGCGTGTTGATGCAACATCGGAACATGGTGGCTTACGCATTGCGTCAGCTGAGACCGCATGAGGTGAACTACCCAACTCATGACTTGGAATTAGCGGCGATTGTGTTCGCATTGAAGAGTTGGAGACACCACTTGTACGGAGTAAGGTTTAGCATCTTTTCTGATCATAAGAGTCTCAAGTACATCTTTGATCAGAAAGAGCTAAATATGCACCAGAGAAGGTGGATGGAGTTTCTTAAGGATTATGATTTCGAGTTGAGTTATCACCCTGGAAAGGCAAACGTAGTAGCAGACGCTTTGAGTCGGAAATCCTTAACGATAGCTTGGATGAAGATTAAGGAAGAGGAGCTAGTAGATAAGTTTGTTGACCTTAAGCTGGATATTGGTGAAGTTGCCGGAAGAGCTTGTTTGAACCAGTTGCAAATCTCAAGCACGTTTAAAACAGAGATACAAAGGGCTCAGCAAGATGAGCAGAAGCTTCAGCAATTTTTTCAACCAGTTGGTGATAAGAGGCGCGAAGAATTCACTAAGGATGATGAAGGGTTATGGAAATACAAGGGAAGGATTTGCATACCGAATGTTGGGAGTTTAAGGTAAGACTTGCTGTCGGAAGCTCACAACAGTGGGTTTTCTATTCATCCCGGAAGCACAAAGATGTATTATGACTTAAAGAAGATGTTCTGGTGGCCTGGGATGAAAGGTGATGTAGCTACTGTGGTATCCAAGTGTTTGACTTGTCAGAAAGTGAAGATAGAGCATCAGAAACCGTCAGGAATGTTACAGCCACTTGAGATTCCTCAGTAGAAGTGGGAAGGAATGGCGATGGATTTCGTGACCGGCTTACCGAGGACTAGGTCGGGATTTGATGCGATTTGGGTGATCGTGGATCGCTTAACCAAATCCGCTCATTTTCTACCTATCCGAGTAAACTGTTCTCTGGAAGAGTTAGCAAGATTGTATATAAAGGAGATAGTAAGATTGCATGGTGTACCTTCGAGCATAGTGTCGGACCATGATCCCCGATTCACTTCGAGGTTTTGGAGAGCTTTTCAAAGAGCTTTCGATACGAAGCTATACCTCAGTACTGCGTATCATCCGCAAACTGACAGACAGTCAGAAAGGCCTATTCAAACCTTGGAGGATATGCTGAGGGCATGTGTTTTAGATCAACCCGGAAGTTGGGACCGTTACATACCATTGGTGGAGTTTGCATATAACAACAGTTTTCATGTGAGCATTGGGATGGCTCCGTATGAGACTTTGTATGGACAAAAGTGCTAGTCTCCACTTTGTTGGTATGAATCTGGTGAAGCAAGTGTTTTGGGTCCAGATTTGATAGCTGAGACTACTGAGAACATTAAGAAGATTCGTGCAAGGATTTTAACTGCCCAAAGTTGACAGAAGAGTTATGCGGATCAGAGAAGGAAACCGTTAGAGTTCGAAGTAGGAGAGCACGTATTCCTTAGGGTTACACCGGCAACTGGGATTGGAAGAGCAATCAAGACCAAGAAGTTGAACCCAAGATATATAGGACCGTTTGAGGTTTTGAAGAGATTCAGGCCGGTGGCGTATCAAGTAGCTTTACCACCTCATCTATCTAACTTACATGACGTATTCCATGTGTCACAACTCCGTAAGTACACGTCGGATTTGGGTCATGTGTTGGAGCCTAAATCAGTCGAGTTGAAGGAGATCTTGACTTTTCAAGTGACACCAGTGAGGATCGACGACACCAGTGTGAAGAAGCTGCGAGGAAAGGATGTCTCATTGGTTAAAGTTTCTTGGGAGCGAGCAGGAGTAGAAGATCACACCTGGGAATTGGAGTCAGAAATGCGAAAGGATTATTCCGTGCTTTTCTCAGGTAATTCAAATTTTGAGGGCAAAATTTTTTATTTGGTGGGGAGAATGTAAGAACCGCAACTAATCAACTGGTTAATTAAGTGATTAATTGCCCTAATTAGACTTCGAAAATTTAGAGTGAGAATTTGAGGATTTAAAGGTGATTTTTGGACTCAGTAGGTTTTTCTGAGTCAGAAAATGTGACGTCTACGAAAAACCGTAAAAAGTCGCGAACCAACAGTTGAACCGGTTCAACCGGTTCAAGTCTGCCCGATATTGCATGAGAAAAAGTGAAAACCATCAAGAACCTTAGAAAAACATTAGAAATAGAAAACCAGACATTAATTTTAAAAGTTTGGTCCGAAGTTGGGCCAAACGGGCTAAAAATGCAAACGGGTTGGACCGGGCCCAAGTTGGGCCCAAGACCAACATATAAAAGGCTCCTTTAATGAGCCAAACTAGTCACAACACCAATTAAACACAACACACACAGCAGAAAAGAAAGGGGAAGAGAGGAAGAAGAAATACTATTCATCTCAATCTTCCAAAGCTCATATCTTGAGCTAGACAGCTCCGATCGCCGCACCGTTTACGGCTGCGCATTTCTTGTGAAGAGCTCTACAAAACCCACCCAAGAAATCCTAAAGGTAATCACGAAATCTTCCCAGTCTCTCTCTTGGAAATTTTGGGTACTTAGGGTTTGTGCCTAAGTGAGTTTTTGTGATTCTTGGTATTTAGGTTTGCTCTAATCCTTGCTTAGCCTTAGATTCTTGCTATTAAATCGGTTGGAGAAGGTAAGAGCCATTAAACCTTTGTGAATTTGTGTTTAACTGGAATCCTAGGTTGATTTGAGGTGATTTGTATGTATATAGTTGGATTATTGTGGCTTTGAGAGCTTTTAGAACTTAATTGTGTTTTTTGGAGTGGAATTGAAAGCTTGGATTGTGGTTAGAAGCTTGTTTGTGCTAGTTTGGAGATTTGGTGCACATAGGGAATCGGCCAAGGTATGGTTTCGGTTTCCTCTATGTAGTATATAATATTCATGGACACATAGGCTAGTGACCAATAAGATAGGTTGAACTAAGATGATGGTTGGTGTGTTAAATGTTGATGAATTGATGAATGTTGGGTTGATTTGTGATCAATTATAATGATGATATGATGTTGAATGATTTTATGGATTGGAAGTTGGTTCCTTATGATAGTTGTAGTGTTGTGATTTATGAAATAGTGATTTTGATCATAAGTGTTATATAGTTGATGTTGGAATTAAGAGTAATGAAATGAGAAGGAGAATGTGGTCAGGTTGGTGTATTATGATACAACAGGTACATTTTGATGAAAAATGGAGTTTTGGATGGTTTGGTATGATTTGGTATGGGTATGGTAAGATATGGTGGTAATTGTAAAGTTTGGTAAAATTTGGATTTTGGTGAACTTTGTCCAATCATAATTTTTGCCTCGGTTTTTGTTCCGAGGGTTACCTGAAACCGTAGGTCGATCTCGGACGAGATCTTCAGTGCTGATCGGAGATTACGTGTCCGGCGTGTAGGTGGAGGCCGCAGCTGCCGCGTCTGACTTGTTGGACTGGTGATCCAGCTGATCCTTTGCCACCGGAGGGTGGGGGTACCTGCAAGGGACCCCGATGCTTAAGTTAGCAAGGGTATTAAGCAGGTTTTTTATAAAATCAGAGTATGAGTTATACCTGGGTGCTCCAGTGCATTTATAGAGGTGTGGAATGACCTTTTTGGATAAGATAAGTTAGTTATCTTATCTTATCTTATCTTTGGGTGAGGTCAGCTTATCTTCAAGGGAACCGCCCTTATCTCTATAGGCTTGGGCTGCCTTTGGCTTTGGGTTGTGTTCCTCTATTCGGGCCCTTTATTTGGGCTTTCTTGGTAATTTGGCCGAGCTCTTTGAGAAGAGGTCGGATAGTCTGACCTGAAGAGGTTGGTCGCTTTATCGCTAAACATCCCGGGTCGGATAGCTCGACCCAGTATATGAACAGTGCCCCTGCTCGAGCTCGGTCTTTTTTTAGGTCGAGTCCTAGTTTTAGAACTTCGATCCTTCTCTAGTGAAGCCGAACTCGAGCATCTTGTCGACTTCATTTTTGTAGCGTTCTCCTTTTTGAATATGGAACGTTTTCTTTTGCTTCTTAAAAGCGCGCGCTTTTGCATTAGCGCTCTTAGCCTTGGGAATATGCGAGGGGTTTAATACCCTCATTAATTGGTTTTTAATTACCCGTTTCTCTTAGTCTCTTTATTTTGAATTTCACACTCAAAAAACGGTTTCTCTTCTCCGTAACTTCCCCTTTCTTTCTCTCTTTCTGTTTTCTGAAGTTTGCAATTTTCGTATTCCTTCCCTGTGCCGTATTCTTGGCGATCATTGGTGCTTTCCTTGTGAAAGGACGACTCTGGATTCCATCTTCCATTTTCTGTTCGAGAGGTGACTCTAATCCCTGTCGCTTCGGCTTTCAGCTTTTCTCCAGGGTTTTTCTCCTTTTTTCCAGGTTGGTTCTTTCTTACTTTCTTCGTCGCTTGCATTGTGCCTTTTTTTACTTAGAAAGTTTGAATCTTTTTGTATTGTCGTGCATCTACTTTTATTTTTCTTCTTCTGTGATCTGCATGAACCCACTTGCTTTCTCGAAAGGTTGCTTCTTTAACGTCTTTCGCCATGTCGATGGTTTTCTTTGTTGACAAATTTTGCAAAAGATAACTTATATTTTTTATTCTTCTTGAAAAAGGTTGTATCTTTGATGACTTTTTCTTGAGCTATTTTGTTATTTGGTTGCTTCGTTTGTTGACTAAGCTGGGACTGTGGGTCTGGAGGGTAGTTATTTTGATGGTTTTACCTGTGGCTCGTGGCCTTTTATTCAAAGTGTCGTTTTAGTTGAAAGGGGTCGTTATTGAGGTGTGAGCTTGTAGGTTTTCCTGAGTTTTTGTTCTGTGCCTGCCTCCAAAGGATGCCCCTGGATCTTTGGTGTGGGTCTTGGGGTCTCCTTTTGTTGTTTGTGTTGTGCTGGATTATGTTAGCCGAGTTGTTTTGCTTTCGTCCGAGATGTTTTTTAGTAATCCAATCTTCCTTTCTAGTTGTAGGACTAGTTGACCTCATCTCTTCTCGCAAAAATATTATTGAGACATCTTCCCAAGTTCCTGAGGGCATGGCTGATTGGGTGAATTCCATGGTTCTTCTGTGTGTTTCATTGGTTGACTCTGAGTTTTGTCAGCAACTTAGGCAATTTCATAGGATTTGTGGTAATGGCAGTGATGAAAAGAACTATAAGCTCGTATCTCCAAATTCTGAAGAAAGGGTTTGTTTTTCTACCCGAATTGCTGGAGAGCGCCCCTTTTTCTATGCATACGACTTCTTTTTTAGTCAAATGAATATCACTCTTCCTTTTACCCCTTTTGAGACCAACCTATTATGATCCTGTAATGTAGCTCCACCCCAACTTCATCCCAATTCCTGGGGTTTTATAAAAATCTTTCAGTTACTGTGTCATGAGTTTGATATCCCTGCTTCACAATCCTTCTTCTTTTATCTCTTTGTTTTGACAAAGCCTGGGGTGGTTAAGAAGAAAGCCGCTTGGGTTTCTTTCCGAGCTTCCCAGGGGAAAAAAGTTTTTTCCATGTTTGATGAATCTTTCCGTGACTTCAAAAATTATTTTTTTAGGGTCCGAGCTGTTGAAGGAGCTCGGCCCTCTTTTCTGGATAAGAATGATGAACCCACCTTTTCCTTGGAATGGCAAAAGAATGTAATGGTATCTAAATATCCGTGGAAAATGTTAGATGAGGTTGAGCAAGCTTTTGTGACTATGCTGGAAGAAAACTGGGGGCAGCCTCCCCATCTCGACACAAAGAAATTTTTAGCCAACCCCTCTCTCCTTCGAGCTGAGCTGGGTAGTGGTCAATTTTTGGTTTTGCTTATTTTGTCGAGTTTATCTCTTGTAAGATCTTTTCTGATTCGTAACTACTGTTATGTTTTGTTTGCAGAGATGATTAAAAATAATGAATCCATGAAGGCCTTTAAAAGGGCCAGGAAGGCTACTACAGCTCAAAACGTCTCGGCCAAGGCGGCCGGGGAGTGGTCATCCCAGGTTCAGTCTAAGCCGGCCGTACCGAGCTCTCTGGGGGCGAGGAGGGTAATCCCTACTCCCCGGGTTCGTTTGGTTGATCCTCCGCAAGCTTCTGTTGCTACTTCTGGCGCTCCTCCAAACAAAAAACAAAAAACAACTGAGCCTTTTAACCTTGACGCTCCCAACTTTGACGCGGTTGAGTTTGTTGATCAGCAGATTGGTCCTTATGGTACCATCCCCACTGACGATGTCTCTCTCCTTCGTCATTTGGACTTCATTACTCGGAGCAGCATTAAGATGGCACATATGGGAGCTGCTATGTACCGAACTGCCCAAGATCTTCCCCTTCATGCTACCAAGGCCTTTATGGAGGAGGCTAAGTGGGAGTTTGACAGAATGAAGGGTTTGAAGGAGGAGCTCTAGGTGAAGGTGACCAAGCTGGAGAAGGAGTTGGAGGGCAAAAAGGCTAGTTCTATTGCCTTGGCAGCTTCTGTGAGGTTGGCAGAAGACACGGCATTGAGGCACCAGGAAAGCTACGTCACAGCCTACCGCGAGGTAATGCGTCTTAAGGAGGAGTTGGAATCGGCCCGGGCTGATTATACCGAGCTCCAGGGTCACCTTGTAGGCAGTGTAAATGCTGCTTATGAGAACCTGAAGGAACAAGTTCGGGTTCTTGCTCCCGGGGTTGATCTTGCTTCATTCAGTCTGGATAATGTTGTGAAGGATGGCAAGATTGTCCCTGATGACCCTGATGACGACGATGTTGAACCTCTTCCTGTGCCGGTCGCCAAAGCCTCTGTTGTGCCGACTTCTTCAGCTCCTTCAGCTGAGGTTAGTCACCCCGAACCTGGTCCTGATTGCCAGATCTTAAATCGGGATGACGGGACGGTGGATGCAGTGCCCCTTCAGACTCGCCCTCCTTCACCTCGTGTCGATGCCGCCGAGAAGCCTTCAGATCTTAAATGATGTTTTTATATGGATAGCCCGGCTTGTGGGCTTTTAAACTCTTTTGTAGATGATGTTTGCTGACTGTTGACACTCTTTTAGTTGCTTGTTTAACAACTTTATTTTGAAAAATAAAGTAGTTTCCAAGCTTTTGGGGCTGATTTTGGTGGCCTCTGAGCTTGTTATTATTTTAACTTTATGTTTTTATATCATCTTTGTTTCTGCCTTGGTACCTTTCTAAGTGTTTTGAAAGTGTTGGAACCCTGTTGCTCGACCTTTTTAGATCGCCTTTGTTTTTCATACTTGTGGCTTGTTTCTTTCGAGGTTTGGGTCCAATCTTGTATGTTGGCTTCGTTACTGAAGTTATTTTCTAGAAATCCATTTTGCTTGGGACTTTGTCAGGTCTTTCGTTAGGATTTTACTTTTTATAACTTGCTCGTGGGTGGCCGACTTCATCATGTCGGGCCCTTCTAAGTTATTTTAGTAATCCTCTTTCTTTGACCTTTTTCAGGTCTCTTTCAGGGATTACTTTTTATAACTTTATGTTTTGGGCCGACTTCATCATGTCGGGCCCTTCTAAGTTATTTTAGTAATCCTCTTTCTTGGACCTTTCTCAGGTCTCTTTCAGGGATTACTTTTTATAACTTTATGTTTTGGGCCGACTTCGTCGTGTCGGGCCCTTCTAAGTTATTTTAGTAATCCTCTTTCCTGGACCTTTCTCAGGTCTCTTTCAGGGATTACTTTTGATAACTTTATGTTTTGGACCGACTTCGTCGTGTCGGGCCCTTCTAAGTTATTTTAGTAATCCTCTTTCTTGGACCTTTCTCAGGTCTCTTTCAGGGATTACTTTTTATAACTTTATGTTTAGGGCCGACTTCGTCGTGTCGGGCCCTTCTAAGTTATTTTAGTAATCCTCTTTCTTGGACCTTTCTCAGGTCTCTTTCAGGGATTACTTTTTATAACTTTATGTTTTGGGCCGACTTCGTCGTGTCGGGCCCTTTTAAGTTATTTTAGTAATCCTCTTTCTTCGACCTTTCCCAGGTCTCTTTCAGGGATTACTTTTTATAACTTTATGTTTTGGGCCGACTTCGTCGTGTCGGGCCCTTCTAAGTTATAGTAATCCTCTTTTATAGGGTTGGCCAGACCTCTTTCCAGGGAGTTACTTATAACTTTGGTTATTGCGACTGGTCCGACTTCTTTATGTCGGCCAGTCTTTAAGTTATTTTTTAGCAATCCATTTTATTAAGACCTCGTCATGTCCTTTCTATGGATCACTTTCGATAACTTCTTGCATTATTCTGTTTTCATCTTTGCCGATTTTGTAGAAATTGGGTTTAATCCTCATTTGGTCGACCTTTTAATGAATTTGGTTTTCATCTCTGTTGGTCTTTATCGTGATCGTGTAGTGAATTTGTTCATACCCTGGGTCGAGCTATCCGACCCGGGATGTTTAGCGACAAGGCGACCGACCTCTTCAGCTCAGACTATCCGATCTCTTCTCAAAGAGCTCGGCCAAAATACCAAGAAAGCCCAAATAAAGGGCCCGAATAGAGGAACACGACCCAAATCCAAAGGCAGCCCAAGCCTATAGAGATAAGGGCGGTTCCCTTGAAAATAAGCTGACCTCACCCAAAGATAAGATAAGATAAGATAACTAACTTATCTTATCTAAAAAGGTCACTCCACACCTCTATAAATACACTGGAGCACCCAGGTATAACTCATACTCTGATTCTACTAAAAAACCTGCTTAATATCCTTGCTAACTTAAGCATCGGAGTCTCTTGCAGGTACCACCACCCTCCGGTGACAAAGGATCAACAGCATAGCTAGTTAAACAAGTCGGACACAACAGCTCCGGCCACCACCTACCAGCCAGACACGTCAACTCCGATCAGTACAGTTTCAGGTAACCCTCGGAACATTGGCGCCGTTGCCGGGGAACCTGGAAGTCATCCCATCACCATGGCAGACGACCAGGACAACGACCACGATTCAGATCTAGAGGATAGAACACCGTACAAAAATGCGGACACTACACCAAAGGATACTCCTCAACTTAACAACGAAAAGAATTCTCCAAACGCAGGAGCCATGGAGGCGATTCAAGACCGTTTAAAACAACTTGAAAAAGAAGCCCTACATCAACGAGAAGCTGAGAAAAACCTACAAAGGGAAATAAGGCGACGCCGGGAATTGGAGGACAAACTCCTAAAACTCAAAGCTGATCTCAAGGCCAAAGCTAATCGATCCTCTTATGAGGATAGCTCCCACAAGGACCAAGATCCATTTACCAAGGAGATCATGAAGAACAAAATCCCAAAAGACTTTAAACTCCCGGATATGACTTTGTACGATGGCACTACAGATCCCGGCCATCATCTCAACAATTTCAGAAGTACATTGTACCTCATCGACGCCTCAGATGCAATTCGCTGCAAAGCCTTTCCAACTACTTTAAGAAAGACAGCAGTTAGATGGTTCGACAATATACCTCCTAGGTCCATCTCAAGCTTCGACGACTTAGCCAAGAAATTTCTGGCCAGATTCTCCATCCAAAAAGATAAGGCTAAACATGCCCCAAGTCTATTAGGAATCAAGCAAGGAGATCAGGAAAATCTTCCCAATTACATGGAAAGATTCAACAAAACATGCCTGGACATACAAAGCCTACCAACAGAAGCCGCCATTATGGACCTCATCAATGGCTTGCGAGAGGGACCTTTTAGCCAGTCCATATCGAAAAAACACCCCACATCTCTGAACGAAGTGCAAGAACGAGCAGAGAAGTACATCAACATGGAGAAAAACTCTCGACTAGGAGAAACCTCAAAATATAGATTCACCTATCCCTCCCGGGATAAGGATAAAGAATCCAAAAAGAAGCAAGATCGACATGGGGAAAAGATCAAAAAATACCACAATTACACCCCTCTTTGGGTGTCCCTTGTGGATGTCTACAGAGAAGTCTACCACACTGAAAAATACCCCCAGCTCTACCACTCAAAGGGAAAAAAGGAGGAGGAAATCGGACAGAATATTGTGAATACTATCGAATCCGCGGGCATTCCACCAACGAATGTTTTGACTTAAAGAATGTCATAGAAAAACTAGTAAGAGAAGGGAAATTAGATCGGTATCTGGCCACCCGAAACGATGAGCAAAGAAAAAGAAGAAGGGACGAAGATGTCGGACGAACCGAGCGATCACCTCGTACACCAGAAAGACACGTCCATATGATACACGGTGGATTTGCGGGAGGAGAAATCTCCAGATCATCTCGCAAAAGATATCTCAAAGAAGTATATCATGTTGAGGGGAAAGAGGAAGCACCCGACATCCCCGCAATTACTTTCACCAAAGAAGACGCATCCGGTATCATCTTAGGACACGACGATCCCATGGTCATTACTATTATACTGGCAAACGCTAATCTCCATCCCACACTGATAGACCAAGGGAGCTCCGTTGACATCTTGTTCAAAACTGCCTTCGACAAGCTCGGCCTGGAAGAAAAAGAACTTAGAGCATATCCGAACAGTCTGTTCGGACTGGGAGACACCCAGTTCAACCTCTCGGATACATCTCACTACACACAACCTTTGGAAAAGGAAACCAATCCAGAACACTCAAGATAGACTACATCGTGGTCAACGTGAGTTCAGCCTATAACGCCTTAATAGGTCGGACAACATTGAATCAGCTCGGCGCAATAGTCTCGACTCCACATCTGTGCATGAAATTCCCAACTGCAGAAGGGATAGCTACAATAAAAGCATACCAGAAGATGGCGCGCCGCTGTTACAACGAAAGTCTAAACCTCAGATGCAGAGGAGAAGAATTCCACACAATCAAACTCGGTGGAGTTCAGAGGCGGGAAGAACTCCGCCCACAACCCGAAGGTGAAATAGATAAAGTCCAGATCGGAGACATCCCGGACAAAACAACCAATATTGGTACGATACTAAAAGGAGACATAAAAGAATCACAAGTATAGTTCTTACGAGATAAGGTCGACCTCTTTGCATGGAAAGCTGCAGACATGCCAGGCATAGACCCCAAATTAATGTGCCACAAGTTAGCGGTCTATCCAGGATCTCGGCCAGTACAACAAAGACAAAGAAAGCTCGGGCCAAAATGATCCCAGGCTGTGGAAGAGCAGGTACAAGCTCTACTAGAGGCAGGATTCATAAGAGAAGTCAACTACCCACTATGGCTAGCTAACGTCGTCTTGGTGAAAAAATCAAATGGGAAGTGGCGAATGTGAACCGACTACACTGATCTCAACAAAGCCTGCCCAAAAGATCCTTATCCACTCCCAAGTATCGACGCTCTGGTGGATGCCTCCTCCGGATATAAATACCTCTCATTTTTGGGCGCATATTCGAGATACAATCAAATCCCAATGTATCCACCTGACCAAGAAAAAACTTCCCTCTTAACCCCAAAAGCAAACTACTGCTACATCGTCATGCCTTTTGGTCTTAAAAACGCGGGAGCTACTTATCAGAGATTAATGAATAAGGTCTTTACAGATCACATCGGAAAAATCATGGAAGTCTATGTGGACGACATGTTAATAAAGACACAAAGTGAAGAAACGCTATTGTCCGACCTGACCCAAGTATTCGACACTATAAGAAGGCATGGCATGCGACTCAATCCCGCAAAATGCACCTTCGCAGTAGAAGCTGGCAAATTCTTGGGTTTTATGCTCACACAAAGGGAAATCGAGGCAAATTCGGATAAATGCCAGGCCATACTCGACATGAAGAGCCGACTTGTGTCAAAGAGATACAACAACTCAACGGGAGGTTGGCAGCCTTGTCCAGATTTCTCACCGGATCGGCAATAAAGTCTCTCCCCTTCTACGCCACCCTAAGGAAGGGAAAGAAGTTCGAATGGACAACGGAGTGCGAACAAGCCTTCCAAGATTTCAAAAGATTCCTGGGACAACCGCCTATCCTAACCCGGCCACGGGAAGGAGAACCACTCATACTATACCTCGCGGTAGGAAGTCGGGCAGTAGCCTCAGCACTAGTTCGAGAAGACGACAGTGGGCAACAACCCGTATACTTCATCAGTAAAGCATTACAAGGATCCGAGTTGAACTACCAAAAAATAGAAAAATTTGCTTACCCTCTCATACTAATATCTCGACGACTTCGTCCATACTTCCAAGCTCACACCATTAGGGTTCGGACCAACCAGCCCATAAAAGGGATTTCGTAGAAAACAGACCTAGCAGGCAGAATCTTGCAATGGGCAGTCGAGCTGTCCGAATTCGACCTTCAATACGAAGCTCGGACAGCCATCAAATCACAATACATGGCCGACTTCATTGCAGAATTTACAGACACCCAGGAAATCCCCACAGAATAGAATCTCTACGTGGACGGTTCCTCAAATAAAAATGGAAGCGGCGCGGGTGTGATAATTGAAAGCAACCAAGGAACTCAAATTGAACTCTCCCTCAAATTCGGGTTCCCCGCCTCAAACAACCAAGCGGAATATGAGGCACTACTAGCTGGTTTGAAGCTGGCTAGGGAGGTTGGAGCTCAAAAGCTTACCATCTTCAGTGACTCACAAGTAGTCACTTCACAAATAGCAAGGAGCTACCAAGCCAAAGATCCCACCATGAAAAAATACTTGGACAAAACCAGGGAACATCTCGGACAACTCGGAGAATATGAGGTCCGTCACATACCCCGAGAGCATAATGCCCGAGCTGACGCATTCTCAAAACTAGCCAGCACCAAACCAGGGGGCAACAATAGAAGCCACATCCAAGAAATGATGTAGAACCCGTCAATCTCAGAAGAAGAAGTCCTAACCATAACAAGTCAGGATCAAGGATGGATGACTCCCATAATTAACTACCTCAAAACAGAAACACTCCACAACAGAGGAAAAGGAGGCAAAGAGGTTAAAACAGGAGGCACAACACTACACCATCATAAACAATACTCTATACAAAAGAGGGATTTCAATACCACTGTTAAAATGTGTGCCGACTTCCAACAAAAAGGAAGTTCTAGAAGAAGTACACAGTGGCATTTGTGGCAATCATCTCGGAGCGCAAGCTCTTACCAAAAAAGTACTCCAGGCAGGATTTTATTGGCCAACTCTACAAAAGGAAGCCACAGAGTTCGTAAAGACATGTCCACCATGTCAGAAACATGCCAACTTTCACATCGCCCCGCCAGAGGAACTCATCAGCGTGACCTCACCTTGGCCATTCGCAAAATGGGGACTCAACCTTCTCGGACCCTTCCCTCAGGGATCGGGACAAGTTAAATTCCTCATAGTAGGGGTAGACTATTTCACAAAGTGGATCGAGGCAGAACCCCTAGCTAATGCCACTGCTCAAAGAAGTCAAAAATTCCTATATAGAAACATTGTCACAAGGTTCGGGGTTCCATACTCCATCACCACAGACAATGGCACCCAATTCACAGATGCAGGCTTCAGAAAGTTAGTGGCCGACTTAAACATAAAACAACAATTCACTTCTGTAGAACATCCCCAAGCCAATGGACAAGCCGAAGCTGCCAACAAATTCATATTGGCTGGGCTAAAACAGAGATTATAAGACGTAAAGGGAGCCTGGACTGAGGAGCTCCCACAAGTCCTATGGACATATCGAACAACGCCACATTCCACCACAAAGGAATCACCCTTCCGATTAGCGTACGGAATGGAGGCAATGATCCCAGTAGAGATTGAAGAAGGGTCGCCTAGAGTGATCCACTATAATGAAGAAGCCAACCCCCAACTTCAAAGGGAAGAACTCGACTTACTCCTGGAAGTCCAAGAAAGTGCTCGGATCAGGGAAGAAGCATTAAAACGTCGAATGGCTTCGAGATACAATCAGAAGGTAGTACAGCGAGTTTTTGCTGAGAACGACCTCATCCTAATCCGAAATGATATCGGAGCAACTCGACCTGGAGAAGGAAAATTGACAGTGATAAACCACTATTTTATGGTTTATCTTGTGCTCAATTGAGTGGTTTTTATCAACTCTTTACCCACTTATTCATACTATCCGCATGTTTTACATTTTCCTTCCTGATTTTGTGCTATGATTGAAAACATGCTTCTTTGATCTTATATTTTCTTATTATTAATCCTCTCTTATTACCATTAGATGCCTTGATATGTGTGTTAAGTGTTTTCAGAGATTACAGGGCAGGAATGGCTTAGAGGATGGAAAGGAAGCATGCAAAAGTGGAAGGAATACAATAAGTTGGAGAAATTGCTAAGTTGTCCAGCCTGACCTCTCTGCACTCAAACGGCTATAACTTTAGCTACAGATGTCCAAACAATGCGGTTCTAGTTGCGTTGGAAAGCTAACGTCCGGGGCTTCGATTTGATATATAATATGTTATAGTTGCTCTGACGCTAGGTGATGCGAATGCGTGCCCCACGCGGACGCATCGCAGTGACGAAAAACCAGCGTGACAAAATTCGAAACCAGCGAATTCTGGACTGTTTTTGACCCAGTTTGCGGCCCAGAAAACACAGATTAGAGGCTATAAAGTGGGAGAATGCATCCATTCATCAGCAAGCTCTCATATTCACAATTTTAGGATTAGATGTATTTTTTAGAGAGAGAGGTTCTCTCCTCTCTCTTAGGATTAGGATTTAGGACTTCTCTTAGTTTTTAAGAGTGACTCTCGATCCAGGTTCAATGTTCCTTTAATTTATGTTTCTCTTTTATTTTTATTTTTATTTACTCTAATACTTTTATTTGTATATGATTTATGTTGCCCAATTGGCTTATGAACTTTCATGTTAAGATTTGAATGTTCTATTTATTATAATTTGAGGTATTTCAGTTTAATATTACTTTCTCTTATTTACATGATTATTACTTCCCATTTGAAGACATTTTTATTCCAAGTAGATTTATTTTTCCCCTTTTGGTCTTGGTTAAGAATTCAGTAACTCAGGAGTTATCCAATTCAACAGCATAATTAATAATTGTTATCTTTGCTAATTGAACTGAACTTCAATAATCCCAACCTTTTCTTAGGAATTAAATAGGATTCGAAGGTCAAACTAATTAGTCCCTTGACTTTCCTTTGCTTTAGCAAAGGTTGACTAAGTGGAATTAAGATTTAACTTTCATTATCATTGATAAGGATAATTAAGTCTGGACTTCTAATTTCCCATACATTGCCAAAAGTTTGATTTACAGTATTTATTTATTTTAATTGCCATTTAAATTATTTGTCATATTTACTCCTCACTCTCAACCCCGATTTACAAACTCATAACCAATAATAAGAACATACCTCCCTGCAATTCCTTGAGAAGACGACCCGAGGTTTAAATACTCGGTTATCAATTTTAAAAAGGGGTTAGTTACTTGTGACAACCAAAACGTTTGTATGAAAGGACTTTTGAAGGTTTAGAAACTATACTTGCAACGAGGATTTATCCGTAAATTTCTAGACCACACGAAAGTTCTTCTCATCAAAATGGCGCCGTTGCCGGGGAATTGCAAACGTGTGCCTTATTATTGGTTATTGTAAATATTTTCTTTTTGCTTGTTTATTTGTTTTTATTTTTGCTTTTGCGTAAATTAAGAGGTTATTGGTTTTTATTTTGTTATTAAAATTTTTTTCAAAAATTTGTTCTTAGTGTTCATCTTGACCTTCAAGTTGTTCTTAGTTGTTTTCTTCATTTTGATCTAAAAATTTTTAAGTTTAGTGTCATTTTATTATTTTTCTCTTTCCTCAAATTCAAAATTTAAAACTCAAATTTCAAAATTTCAAATCTCAATTTTAAAAATTCAAATTTAAAAATTTAAAAATTCAAAATTCAGATTTCAAAATTTAAAATTTAAAAATTTAAATTTCAAAATTCAAATTTTTTTTTTCAAAAATCATATCTTTTTCAAAATCGTATCTTATCTTATTTCAAAAATTTAAAATTTAAATTTCAAAATTTAATTTTCAAATTCAAAATTTAAATTTAGATAACCTTTTAATTTAAATTTGTTTTTATTTTCGTTTTTAATTTTTATTTGCTATTATGAGTTCTCACCACCATCGCTATGAGTCTGGTTACAATTATGTTGCAGGAAGAAGGAATTACAATGAGAACAGGCATCAAGGTTGGAACAATCAAAGATGGGAGGAGCCACAAGGATTTGATCAACCCTCATATGCCTATGAACCCTTTCCTCAACATGACTTTGGACCACCATACTCACAAGCCCCTTACCACCAAACACCCTCATATGATCCTAACCCGTATCCACCACACCAACCATTTTATGAGCCAAATGAATCATACATAGAACCACCCCCATTCCAACACAATTACTCCCATGAACCACCTTCCTACCATGAACCCTTTCTCCCAACAAATGAACCCTCCTATCCACCCCAAACCTCCATGGAGAAAGCACTTACCGATCTAAACTCTACTATACAAGCTCTTATTGCCCAAATCAGACCACCAAGTACCTTCAACAATCAACCCTCAAGCTCTAGTGCACTTCCTTTTCAACCACAGAATGATCTCCCCATCCCATCACCATCATCCATGGAAGAGCACTCACATCCATCAATCCAGGAGCAACATGATCCCAATGATGCTATTGACATGGAACAAGAGAGAAGGGATCATCTTCGCGAATCCATACATCATAAGGAGCTAGAGGAGGCCCTAAAGGTGAAGGTAGTAAAAACCCTTGAAGTCGAAGGAGTGGTTGAAGAATTAGTGAAGGAAGAATCAAGGGATCATCTCAAGGAAGCAGCGGATCGATTTCATGCAACTCTACATCAAATAAATCAAGCGATAAGTCGATTAGCTTCCCAACGCTCGGACACTCAAAGTGCTCCCATGGCTACATGTGGAGATTCAATAAAAGAGCGTAGCATAAAGGAGACACTAGACACTCCAATGGACAATGAGGAACATGACTTTGTATTGAAACAAGTGGAGGAAGCCATAATAGTTGCAGAGGAAGAAGTGGTTGAAGACATAGGAGATGCTGAACCTCTATGGGAAAGTCAAGACATAGAGACTCCTTCAAAGACGTTTGAAATTGATGTTGAGGAAGATGTACAACCTCCAAGGCATGTCATGGCTAAAGACTTTGAAGAGGTTAATCAAGAGATGGAGATTCAAAAAGAAGAAGCACAACCTCCTATGCCTTTGGTAAGTAGTGAAGAAGAGACTAAATTGGAAGAAAGCTACCAAGAGGAAGAGGTTGATATTAAAGAAATTTGCAAGAGATGGAAGTTGTCAAAGCGCACAAGGGAGTGGAGCTTGAAATCACTTTGCCAAAGTTATTGGAGACCCCTCCCCCTAAGTTGCCATCATCCTTCACAACATTCAAGTGGGTAAAATTCATATCCCTTAGTTTTCTAATCCCACTTGAATATGGGCTACTAGAGACGGATGGTCAACTTAGAGCTCTTTGTGGCATTAAGAGTAAAAGGAAGATGGCCAGTGGTAAGAATTGTCCTGCAAGGTTCATTATGGTTGGAAGCTTAAAGTTTAAATGCAAAGGTTGGTGTAAAGCTCAACTAAATGGGTCGAGGAAGTTGTTTGGCCACTTTAGTGAGAATTCAGATTGCTTGCTACCCGGATGGAATCCTGATAATCAACAAGAAGACGGGTGCAAAAGCAAGATTTGGGATCCCGGAATTCATTCTGGCAATCAACACTCTTGGGGCCTTGTCACTTGCTTTAACTTACTTGAAGGCTTTCTGCGCCTAGTTTGGGATCCCGGAGGCTGTTGGCATTCCAAACATTGGTGGGGATTCCTGGATGAATTCAAGCACAAGCCACCATAACAGGGAGCTCACCAAATGTCCAACTTAAGGACTTTAACTAAAAGTGCTAGGTGGGAGACAACCCACCATGGTATGATCGTTCCTTTTTCATTTTTATTTAGTTTTATTTGTTTTCGAGTTTTATTTTATTTTATTATATTGAACCTGGAGTTTTGCATCAAATTCATATTAACACTACATTCTGCATTTTTTTTCAGATCTAAAAAAAAAAAGGATTTTCGCACGCGACGCGACAGCGTCGCCGACGCGTCCGCGTCGTATGTGCGTTTGGAAGAAAATGAGGATGAACAGAGAGTCACGCGAAAGCGTGGCTGGAGGCGCGCTAATGGCACAAATTGATCCACGCGACCGCGTCACTGACGCGGCCACGTCATTTGGAAAAATAGCCTCCCACGCGATCGCGTCACCCAAGCGAAAGCGTGGCTCTGAGAAATGGACGTAAATGAGTGCATGGCAGCAAGTCGGGCTGGAGTGAGGCTGGACTCCTATTGGAAGCCCAAACCTCACCACGCAAATGCGTGCCCCACGCGTCCGCGTCATTTTTAAAGATGGCCATTCACGCGATCGCATGCCCCACGCGATCGCGTCATCCAGATTTTTGGCAAAAGAGTTTCGAACAGAGAGTTGCGCGACCGCGAGGCTGCACTCGCGCCAATCGCACAAAACAGGCCACACGATTGCGTGACCCACACGTCTGCGTCACCTGACCTTATCACGCACCACGCGACCGCGTCACTCACGCGTCCGCGTCACAAGCGGCGCACAGAATATCCAGATCAGCCAATTTTCTTATCTTTTCTTCTCTAATCCTTATTTTTGTTATCTTTTCTTATTTCTTTCTTCTTCCTTTCGTATTTTCTTTCACTTCCATTCTATTTTATTTGATTTATTTGCATACTTTCATTCATTGCATTATTTTCATTGGTGTTAGAAATTTATTTGGGTCATTGTTCCGAGAGTTACCTGAAGTTGTAGGTCGATCTCGGACGAGATCTTCTATGTTGGTCGGAGATGGCGTGTCCGGCTGGCTGATGGCGGCCGGAGCTGTTGTGTCCGACTTGTTGGACTTGCTGCACTGCTGATCCTTGGTCACCGGAGGGTGGGGGTTACCTGCAAGAGACTCCGATGCTTAAGTTAGCATGGGTATTAGGCAGGTTTTTAGTAGGATCAGAGTATGAGTTATACCTGGGTGCTCCAGTGTATTTATAATGGTGAGAAGTGACCTTCTTGGATAAGATAAGTTAGTTATCTTATCTTATCTTTGGGTGAGGTCAGCTTATCTTCAACGGAACCACCTTTCTCTCTGTAGGCTTGGGCTGCCTTTGGATTGGGCTGTGTTCCTTCATTTGGGCCCCTTACTGAGTTTTCCTGTCGATTTGGCCGAGTTCTTCATAAAGAAGTCGGCCTGCTTGACCTGAACAGGTCGGTCGCTTTGCTACTGGACATCCCAGTTCGGACAGCTCGACTCAGGGTATGAACAGTGCCCCTGCTTGAGCTCGGTCTTCTTTTTTGAGGTCGAGTTCTTGACTTCGGTCCTTTTCTAGTGAAGCTGAACTCAAATATTTTGTCGATTCCCTTGTCGAAGCTTTTGAATGTAGAACGTTTTTTCTTCTGAAAGCGCGCGCTTTTATATCGGCGCTTTGGGAACGTGCGTGGGTTTAATGCTTTCATTAATTTTAACATTAATTGCCCCGTTTCCTTTTTGGCTCTTTATTTTGATTTTTGAAAACCCAGAGACGGTTTCTCTCCTTCGCCCTTTTCGTAACTTCTTTCCCATTTCTTCCTTTATTCTCTCGCTTTTATCTTTTCTTTGCGTTGCGGCATTGTTTGATTTTTCTGAAGCTTCCGCCTGAAGTTTTGTAGTTTCGCGTTTCTCCCTGCGACGTTGCTTTTGCTCGTGCCCTTTCCTTTACAGATGAGAGAGCGATTTCAGATTTTGCCTTCCATCTTCAATTCCCTTGAAGCTTGCTATTTTTTTCCAGGTTGGTACTATCTTGCTTCTTTCACGGTTTCGTCTTTAGTTTTTTGGCGAAGCTCTGATTTTGCATGTTTGAAAGTTTGAATCTTTTCATGATCTTGCATTCTGCTTGTCACTGTAAATGTGTTTTTCCTGAATTTCCTTTGTGCATTCTTTTTTGGCATTTTCCTCGAGGCTTTCTGTAGTCTGTGGTTCTTTGTTGTTACTGTTCTGATGTCGCTATCCGCATCTGTTCCTTGTTTTATTTGAAGGTTGCTTCTGTCTGGTTCTGGAAAAGGTTGTATTTCTATTTGGCATGGATGATGTTTGGGAATGGTTTTTTGCTTGATTTCGAAAAAGTTTGCGCCTTTGCTATTTTTCCGCTTGGCCCTTTTTGGAATTTCTGATAAACTGTAGAAATAGTGCTTTCCGGTGAAAAACTGTAGGTGCAATGCTTTTCCTGATAAACTGTAGGGGGGTGGACCTTTTGCATTTTTGCTTCCTTTGTTTTCTTTCTGGATTTTATTTTGATGAGCGCTGGGATGTAGGCTGTAGAAATAACTTAAAGACCTTGCTTGTTTACTGCCTCCAAGGGATGTCCCAAGAATTTTGTCTTGAGTCTTGGGGTTTTCCCTTTTTTGTTTATCCGCCCGTCGAGATGTTTTGCCCCCTATCCGAGATGTTTTTAAGTAATCCATTCTTCTTTTCTTTTTGTAGGATTTAGTTGACCTCATGTCTTCCCGAAATAACGTTGTAGAGATGCCTTCCCAGGTTCCCTCGGGTATGGCCGACTGGGTGGACTCCATGGTTCTCATATGTGTCTCGCTGGTTGATTCTGAATTTTGTGCTCAGCTTAGGCAGTTTCATAGTGTCTGTATTAATTCTGATGATGAGAAGAACTATGAACTTGTCCCTCCCTCTTCTGACGAGAGAGTCTGCTTTTCAACTCGGGTTGTTGATGGTCGCCCTTTCTTTTATGCTTATGATTTTTTCTTTGGTCAGCTGGGTATCACTCTTCCTTTTACCCGTTTTGAAACCGACCTGTTATGGTCTTGTAATGTTGCCCCTTCTCAACTTCACCCCAATTCCTGGGGTTTTATTAAAATTTTTCAATTGTTGTGCAATGGTTTTGGTATTCCTGTTTCCCAATCTCTCTTTTTCTATCTGTTTGTCTTGACTAAGCCCTGTGTGGTAAAAAAGAAGTCAGCTTAGGTCTCCTTTCGTTCTACCCAGGGAAAGAAGGTTTTTTCCATGTTCAACGAGTCGTTTCGTGATTTTAAAAATTACTTTTTCAAGGTCCGAGCTGTTGAAGGAGCTCGGCCCTTTTTCCTGGATGAGAATGATGAACCTGCTTTTCCCTTGGAATGGCAAAAAGACGTGAGGGTCTCCAGGTATTCGTGGGAGATGTTGGATGATGCTGAGTGAGCCTTTGTGACTATCTTGGAAGAACGCTGGGGTCAACCTCCCCATCTTGACACAAAGAAATTTCTAACCAATCCTTCTCTCCTTCAAACTAAACTGGGTATCTTTGTGTTTTCTTTATTATATGTTTATGTTGCTTGTAGCTGTCTTTCCGACTTGTCTGACTTGTAACTGAATTTCTGTTTTATTTGCAGAGGCAATGAAGAATAGTAAATCTATGAAAGCTTTTAAGAGGGCGCAGAAGGCGACTGCTACCAGAAATATTGCTGCCAAGGCGGCTGGGGAGGGGTCCTCCCGAGTGCGCGAGAAGCCATCAGTGCAGAGTTCCCCCGGGGTGAAGAAGGTGATCCCTACACCCCGAGTTCGTTTGGTAGATCCTCACGCCACTTCTGCTGCTCCATATGTTGTTCCTCCCAATAAAAAACAAAAGACAGCTGAGTCCTTCGACCTCGATACTCCTGATTTTAACACCATTGAATTTGTGGATCAACAAATCGGTCCTTATGGCGCTCTCTCCATGGACGATGTGTCCATCCTCCGTCACTTGGAATTTATGGCCCGAAATCACGTGAAGATGGCGTATATGTCGGCTGCCATATATCGGACTGCTCAGAATCTCCCTCTCCATGCCACTAAAGCGTTTATGGAAGAGGCGAAACAAGAGTTTGATCGGATGAAGGAGTTGAAGGAGGAGCTTGAGATGAAGGTAGCCAAGCTGGAGAAGGACTTGAAGAATGAGGAGGCGAGTTCTCAATCACTGGCGGCTTCTTTGAGGTTGGCTGAGGATACAGCCATGATGCATAAGGAGAGTTACGTTACATCTTATCGTGAGGTGATGCGCCTGAGGGAGGAGCTTGATAATGCCCGGGAAGATTATTCTGAGCTTCAAGGTCATCTCGTTGGCAGCGTTACTGCTGCTTACGAGAACTTGAAGGAGCAAGTTCGAGTCATTGCTCCCGAGGCCGATCTCACCCTTTTTAGCCGGGATAATATTGTCAGGGATGGCAAGATTGTCCCTGATGATGAGGGTGATGATGATGAGGTTGTTCCTCCCCCTGTGTCCTCTACCAAAGTGCCGACCTCTTCTACTCCTCCGGTTGCGCCTGATTCGGATTGCCAGATTCTGAACCGGGAGGATGGAACTGTGGACGCTGTGCCGATTCAGACTCGCCCTCCTTCTCCTTGTCCTGATGCTGCCAAGAAGGCTCCTGATGCTTGCTGATCTCTTTTTGAAAATTTGTGTAGTTGGCCCGGCTTGTGGGCTCTTTTAGAACTTTTTTATTTATTTGCTGACGCTTCCTAGTTGCTTGTCTAGCAACTTTTTATTTTGAAAAATAAAAAGTAACTTGCTATCTCTTCACGGTAGGTTTTGGTGGCCTTCCAGGCCTTATAACTTTATAGAGTAAAAGTAGTTGTTTGACTTGACATCTTTTTTGTTTTCTATTGATGTTCGAAATCTTGCTGCTCGACCTCCTTGGATTACTTTGTTTTATTACTTGTATCTCGGATCCTTTGAGGCTGTGATTGTATAGGTCCAACTTGTTTCTCAGTTTTCTGTATTTGTGACCGATTCCTTTGCGTTGGTCCCCTTCTAAGTTATTTTTGTAATCCTCTTTTTTGGACCTTTGTCAGGTCTCTTTCAGGGATTACTTTTATAACTTGTTTGTAGGAGATCGATTTCGTTAGGTCGACCTCTTTCTAAGTTATTTTTGTAATCCTCTTTCTTGGACCTTTGTTAGGTCTCTTTCAGGGATTACTTTTATAACTTGTTTGTAGGAGATCGATTTCGTTAGGTCGACCTCTTTCTAAGTTATTTTTGTAATCCTCTTTCTTGGACCTTTGTCGGGTCTCTTTCAGGGATTACTTTTATAACTTGTTTCTAGGAGATCGATTTCGTTAGGTCGACCTCTTTCTAAGTTATTTTTGTAATCCTCTTTCTTGGACCTTTGTCAGGTCTCTTTCAGGGATTACTTTTATAACTTGTTTGTAGGAGATCGATTTCGTTAGGTCGACCACTTTCTAAGTTATTTTTGTAATCCTCTTTCTTGGACCTTTGTCAGGTCTCTTTCAAGGATTACTTTTATAACTTTTCAGTAGTAGGAGTCCGACCTGGTTATGTCGGTCTCCTTTAAGTTATGTAGTCCTCTTTCTTGGATCTTTGTCAGATCTCTTTCAGGAACTACTTATATAACTTTTCATTTTGGGCTGACTTTGTTATGTCGGACCCTTCTAAGTTAAAGTAATCCTCTTTAATAGGGTTGGCCAGACCTCTTTCCAGGGTTTACTTATAACTTGGGTTGACTTGGTTCGACTTCTTAACGTTCGACCAGTCTTTAAGTTATTATTTTAGCGATCCGTAAGACCTCGTCAGGTTCTTTTTTAGACCACTTTCGATAACTTCTTACATTATTCTATGTTCATCTTTGCCGATTTGTAGAAAGTGGTTGTCATCTCTAGATCGTCCTTTGGGTGAATCGCGTTTTCACCTTTATCGGACGGTTCGTCTTTATCGTGATCGTGTAGTGAAATTATCTTTCACTTTCTGCCGATCTGTTGCTTTATAATCGGACGATGAATACTTCAGATTAATGCGTATTGAAATCTTTGTAGAGTATCTAAAATATATTTTATTTAAAGGAAAAGTGCGAATATATACATGTGGGATTGTCTGAGTCTCAACTTGGTGCCTCATTAAAAAACCTTTTCAGGAAAAAGAGTGCATCCAATGATGAGATCTTTATCTTTTCTAACTGTAGTACCTTCTTAGGTTGCAGGCGTGCCATCACCTGGGAAGTTCTCATCCATCGAGTTCAGACAGTCTGTAGTAGCCCTTTCCAAGTACTTCTACAACTCGGTAGGGTCCTTTCTAGTTTGCTACCAGCTTTCCTTCTCCTGGTCGAGTTGTTCCGATATCATTTCGGATTAGGATGAGATCATTTTCTACAAAACTTCTCGGTACTACCTTTTGATTATATCTGGAAGCCATTCGGCACTTTAGAGCTTCTTCCCTGATCCGAGCTCTTTCTTGGATTTCGGGTAACAAGTTGAGCTCTTCTCTCTGAAGTTGGGAGTTTGCTCCCTCATTGTAGTGAACTACTCTAGGCGACCCTTCCTCAATCTCTAATGGAATCATCGCCTCTATTCCGTATGCTAATCGGAAGGGGGATTCCTTCGTAGTGGAATGTGGCGTTATTCGATTTGCCCATAGGACCTGTGGAAGCTCTTCTGCCCAGGCTCCCTTTGCATCTTGTAATCTCCGTTTTAATCCGGCTAGTATGACTTTGTTAGCGGCTTCGGCCTGTCCATTGGCTTGTGGATGTTCAACGGAGGTGTACTGGTGCTTTATATTCAAGTCGGCTACTAGTTTTCTGAAGCCTGCGTCTGTGAATTGAGTGCCATTGTCTGTGGTTATTGAATACGGGACCCCGAACCTCGTGACAATATTTTTATATAAGAATTTCCGGCTTCTTTGAGCGGTGGCATTGGCTAGGGGCTCTGCCTCGATCCACTTTGTAAAGTAATCTACTCCTACTATGAGGAATTTAACTTGTCCTGATCCCTGTGGGAAGGGGCCGAGAAGATCGAGTCCCCATTTTGCAAATGGCCAAGGCAAAGTCACGCTGATGAGCTCTTCTGGCGGGGCGATGTGAAAGTTGGCGTGTTTCTGACATGGTGGACATGTCTTTTCAAATTCTGTAGCTTCTTTCTGTAGAGTTAGCCAATAAAATCCCACCCGGAGTACTTTTTTGGCGAGAGCTCGTGCTCCAAGATGATTGCCACAAATGCCGCCGTGTATTTCTTCTAGCACTTCCCTTGTGTTGGAGGTCGGCACGCATTTTAGTAAAGGTATTGAGATTCCTCTTTTGTACAGGATGTTGTTTATGATGGTGTAGTATTGTGCCTCCCTTTTTAACCTTTTTGCCTCCTTTTCTTCTGTGGGGAGCGTTCCTGTTTTGAGGTAGTTGATTATGGGGGCCATCCATCCTTGGTCCTGTCTTGTTATAGTCAGGACTTTTTCCTCTTCCGAGATTGACGGATTCTGTAACATTTCCTGGATGAGGCTTCTATTGTTGCCCCCTGGTTTGGTGCTGGCTAGTTTTGAGAGCGCATCAGCTCGGGCATTTTGTTCGCGGGGTGTGTGGCAGATCTTATACTCCTCAATTTGTCCAAGCTGTTCCTTGGTTTTATCCAAATACTTTTTCATGGTGGGATCTTTGGCTTGGTAGCTCCCTGTTATTTGTGATGTGACCACTTGTGAATCGCTGTAAATGTTGAGTTTTTGAGCTCCGACCTCTTTAGCCAGCTTCAAACCAGCCAATAATGCTTCATATTCCGCCTGGTTGTTTGAGGCCGGGAACCCGAACTTGAGGGAGAGCTCAATTTGGGTTCCTTGGTTGCTTTCTATTATCATGCCTGCGCCGCTTCCAGTTTTATTTGAAGAACCGTCCACGTAAAGATTCCATTCTGTGGGGATTTCTAGGGCATCTGTGAATTCTGCGATAAAGTCGGCCAGATACTGTGATTTGATGGCAGTCCGAGCTTCATATTGGAGGTCAAACTCTGACAACTTGACTGCCCATTGTAGAATTCTGCCTGCTAGATCTGTTTTCTGCAATATTCCTTTTATGGGCTGGTTAGTTCGAACCTTAATGGTGTGGGCCTGGAAGTAAGGGCGGAGTCGCCGAGACGTTAGAATGAGAGTGTAGGCAAATTTTTCTATTTTTTGATAGTTCAACTCGGATCCTTGCAGTGCTTTGCTAATGAAGTAGACGGGTTGTTGTCTATTTTTGTCTTCTCTGACTAGTGCTGATGCTACTGCCCTGCTTCCCACTGCGAGATATAATATGAGTGGTTCTCCTACTCGTGGTCGGGATAGGATAGGTGGCTATTCTAAGAACTTCTTAAAGTCTTGGAAGGCTTGTTTGCACTCTATTGTCCATTCGAACTGTTTTCCCTTTCTTAAAGTAACATAGAAGGGGAGAGATCTTATCGCGGCTCCTGCTAGGAATCGGGATAGGGCGGCCAATCTCCCGTTGAGTTGCTGTACTTCTTTGACACAGGTTGAGCTCTTCATGTTGAGTATGGCCTGACATTTGTCTGGATTTGCTTCAATTCCTCTTTGAGTGAGCATGAAGCCTAAGAATTTGCCTGCTTCTACTGCAAAGGTGCATTTTACGGGATTAAGTCGCATGTCATGTTTCCTTATGGTGTTGAACACTTGAGCCAGGTCGGACAATAGTGTCTCTTCGCTTTGTGTTTTTATTAGCATGTCGTCCACATAGACCTCCATGATCTTTCCGATGTGATCCGAGAAAACTTTATTCATTAGTCTTTGATAAGTAGCTCCTGCGTTCTTGAGACCGAAAGGCATCACGATGTAATAGTAGTTCGCCTTTGGTGTTAAAAATGAGGTTTTTTCTTGATCTGGTGGATACATGGGAATTTGGTTGTATCCCAAATATGCATCCATAAACGAGAGATATTTATATCCAGAGGAAGCATCTACCAGGGCGTCAATACTTGGGAGTGGGTATGGATCTTTTGGACAAGCTTTGTTGAGATCGGTGTAATCGGTGCACATTCGCCACTTCCCATTTGACTTTTTCACCAAGACGACGTTGACTAGCCATAGTGGGTATTTGACTTCTCTTATAAATCCGGCTTCCAGCAGTGCCTGCACTTGCTCTTCCACAGCTTGGGATTGCTCTGGCCCAAGCTTTCTTCGTCTCTGCTGCACCGGTCGAGATCCTGGATAGACTGCCAACTTATGACACATTAGTTTAGGGTCTATGCCTGGCATGTCTGCGGCTTTCCATGCAAAGAGGTCGACGTTATCTCGTAAGAATTGTATTAGCAATTCTATTAAATCACCTTTGAGGATTGTACCGATATTAGTTATTTTTTTCGAGGTGTCCCCGATCTGAATCTTTTCTATCTCGCCCTCTGGTTGGGGACGAAGATCTTCCCGTCGTTGAACTCCGCCCAACTCGATTGTGTGGAACTCTTCTTCTTTGCCTCTGAGGTTTAGGCTTTCGTTATAACAGCGACGTGCCATCTTCTGGTCTGCTTTTATTGTGGCTATCCCTTTTGGGGTTGGGAATTTCATACATAGGTGTGGGGTTGAGACTATTGCGCCGAGTTGGTTGAGTGTTGTCCGACCTATGAGAGCATTGTAAGCTGAACTTACATCGACTACGATGTAGTCTATTTTGAGGGTCCTGGATTGGTCCCCTTTTCTGAAGGTTGTATGTAGTGGTATGTATCCTAGTGGTCGAACCGGGGTATCTCCTAATCCGAACAGACTGTTTGGGTATGCTTTAAGTTCTTTTTCTTCTAAGCCGAGTTTATCAAAAGCTGTTTTGAATAAGATGTCGGCAGAACTCCCTTGGTCTATTAAGGTGCGGTGTAGGTTGGCGTTTGCCAATATGATGGTGATAACCATCGGATCGTCGTGTCCTGTGATGATGCCGGACGCGTCCTCCTTAGTGAATGTTATCGCTGGGATGTTGAGTGCTTCCTCCTCTCCTTCGACATGATATACTTCTTTGAGATACCTTTTGCAAGAGGATTTGGAGATCCCTCCTGCTGCGAATCCGCCATGTATCATGTGGACATGTCTTTCTGGTGTCCGAGGTGATCGTTCTGTTCGTTCGGTATCTTCATCCATTCGTCTCTTTCTTTGATCATCATCTCGGGTGGCCAGGAATCGATCTAATTTTCCTTTCCTCACCAATTTTTCTATGATATTTTTCAAGTCGAAGCATTCGTTGGTGGAGTGTCCTCTGACCCGATGATATTCACAATATTCCTTCCGATTTTCTCCTCCCCTTTTGCCTTTCAGGGGCCGTGCTGGGGGAATTTTTTCTGTATGGCAGACCTCTTTGTATATTTCGACTAGGGATGCTCTGAGGGGAGTGTAATTATGGTATTTTTTATTTTCTCCCCTTGTCGATCTTCTTTTCTTTTAGATTCCTTGTTTCTGTCACGGTAGGAGGCCCCCGATTTTGAGGTCTCTCCTAACCGAGCGTTTTCTTCCATGTTGATGTATTTTTCTGCTCATTCCTGTACTTCGTCTAAGGAGGTCCGGTACTTTTTTGATATAGATTGGCTGAAAGGTCCCTCTCGTAGGCCGTTGATGAGTCCCATGATTGCGGCCTCTGTGGGTAAACTTTGTATGTCCATGCATGTTTTGTTGAATCTTTCCATGTAGTTGCGGAGGCTCTCCCGATCTCCTTGCTTGATCCCTAGTAGACTGGGGGCGTGCTTGGCCTTATCTTTCTGGATGGAGAATCTGGCTAGAAACTTTCTGGCCAGGTCATCGAAGTTTGAGATGGACTTGGGAGGTAAGTTGTCGAACCATCTGATCGCTGTCTTCGTGAGAGTTGTTGGAAAAGCTTTGCAGCGAACGGCATCTGAGGCGTCGGTAAGATACATTCTGCTTCTGAAATTGCTGAGGTGATGGTTGGGATCAGTGGTGCCGTCGTATAAAATCATATCCGGGAGTTTGAAGTCTTTTGGAATTTTGGTTTTCATGATCTCCCTGGTGAACGGATCCTGTTCTTTGCGTGAGCTTTCCTCAGGAGTGATCCAGGGGGCTTTTAATTTGAGATCGGCTTCTAATTGCTGTAATTTGTCTTCCAATTCTCGACGTCGCCGTACTTCTCTTTGTAGATCCTTTTTGATTTCTCGTTGCTGCTGGGTTTCTTCTTCAAGTTGCTTCAAGCGATCTTGAAGAGCTTCTATTGCTCCCAGTTTAGCTGAATTTTTGTCTCCATTGGATTCCGGGGTGTCTTTTGGTGGGGTGTCCGCATTTTTGTGCGGCGTTCTATTTTCTAGATCTGAATCGTGGTCGTTGTCATGGTTGTCCGCCATGGTGATGGGATGACTTCCAGGTTCCCCGGCAACGGCGCCAATGTTCCGAGAGTTACCTGAAGTTGTAGGTCGATCTCGGACGAGATCTTCTATGTTGGTCAGAGATGGCGTGTCCGGCTGGCTGATGGCGGCCGGAGCTGTTGTGTCCGACTTCTTGGACTTGCTGCACTGCTGATCCTTGGTCACCGGAGGGTGGGGGTACCTGCAAGAGACTCCGATGCTTAAGTTAGCATGGGTATTAGGCAGGTTTTTAGTAGGATCAGAGTATGAGTTATACCTGGGTACTCCAGTGTATTTATAATGGTGAGAAGTGACCTTCTTGGATAAGATAAGTTAGTTATCTTATCTTATCTTATCTTATCTTTGGGTGAGGTCAGCTTATCTTCAACGGAACCGCCTTTCTCTCTGTAGGCTTAGGCTGCCTTTGGATTGGGCTGTGTTCCTTCATTTGGGCCCCTTACTGGGTTTTTCTGTCGATTTGGCCGAGTTCTTCATAAAGAAGTCGGCCTGCTTGACCTGAATAGGTCGGTCACTTTGCTACTGGACATCCCGGTTCGGACAGCTCGACTCAGGGTATGAACAGTCATTATTTTCTATATTTTTATGGATTATTAAGGAATTGTTTGGCAATTATATACCAATTTTTAAGGGTTGCTTGCATGTTCAATTTATTATTTTCAATAGCTTATTTACCATGCATGCTATGTGTTTGTGAAAACGCCCGTATGGCATTCTGCACTATTTTTAGATTTCTTTTATTCTACTACACTAAATGCTTGCTTTTCACAAATTCCCTTTACTATTTTATTAATTGAATTTAATTGTCAATACAAACGTGATGGTTCGTTACGAGTGATAACATATTTCAATTGGACATTGAATGCTTGATCTATGCTACTCATGCCTTTGCCTGCATGCCAATAAACCCCTTGCATTTACTTGTCCCTATATGCACTTGCTATATTTCCATTGATGAACTTTTCACATGTCGTCCGGACCATGTGTTAACATCATTCTTCTTTATTGTGCATCGATTATCACTTACACCACCCTCTTCCTTGCTCTATCCCTTTAAATTTATTTTACTTTCTCTTCCCTTTTTCAGGATGGCCACCAAAAAAGGAAAGGAGAAAGCTACTCCCAAACCACCGGCAAGGAAAGGAACGAAAAGAGCCCCAGCTGAGGAACCACAACCCCCATCCACTTGCACATCTTAGCATGCACCGAGGACGGTGCAATCTTTAAGTGTGGGGAGGTCGATACCAATCTCCGTGGGTTAGTACCTTCCTATCTCAACACCAATGATTTATTTTCCTTATTAGTTGTTGCATTTGCATATTTGTTTGATTTTTTTTTTTTTTTTGCATATTTTACCACTTGGTTGAAGTAATATTTTCTTTTTCAAGAAAATTTTTAGAGAATTTCACTAATTTGAATAAAAATTAATGTTACACTTGTTTGAAGAAATATTATATTTGGAACATGGTTTAGAGTTCGAACACACAAAACCTGTAAGATTTTTTAGCCTATTTGAATTGGTTGCATTTTATCAACCAAAAATTCTGTTTTAGTGTGTATTTTTCTCTCTAAAATTGTAATCTTTGTCTTGCTTAATTCTATATTTCCATGGTTTGATGTATGCATACACTTACATGATTGAGGCCTTTGTTTCACTGAGCTTACATACCCATATGGCCTTAACCTTTTTATTATCCCTTGCAAACCAACTTTGAGCCTATTTTATCCCTTTGTTCTTTACTTTAGCTCATCAACTAACTCTAAGCGAAAAACAATAATGTCCTTAATTTGAATCCTTGGTTAGCTTAGACTAGTGAGAGTGCTTATGATTTAAGTGTGGGGAAATTGGGTTTGAAAATGTTTGGTTTGAGAATTGAGTATGTTATATATCTTTATGAAAATGTGAAAGAAATGTTTAGAACATGATTCATGCATTCAATATCTTAATCATATGCATTGAGAAAAATAAAAGAAAATATATACTGTACTTAAAATTAGAATGCATGAATATGTGGAAAACATGGTTAATGGATAGTTAGATGTGGTATTATGATTACATGGATTGTTTAAATTAGGTGAAAAATTTAAGTTAATTAAGGATTCAGATTTTAGTCCACTTGGCCAAATACAATCCTACCTTGACCTAACCCCATTACAACCCTTAAAAGACCTCTTGATATGTGTATCTGTGCATTAAATTTATGTTGATTGTTAGATGAAGAGCAAGCCTTAGAAAGCAAGGTTAGTAGAGAATTGAGAGATCGAACCTTAAACACCTGAGTGATTAGAGTGTATACACTACCAGTAAGGGTTCGATGCTCAATTTCTTGTTCCCTGCTTTCATAAGCTATTTTCTTCTTGCAAGTCTATTTGTTCTTCATTTTTATGATTTAAATTAGTGAAATCCAGTTCATATTTGTTCTTGGAAGATTTATTTACTTTTAACCAAGTAGGTAGAAATATTTTGCATGTAGTTGCATTCATATAGATAGGATTGCATTTCATACATTTTACCATCCCCCTTCACTCTTATAGCTTCTCTTGAGCTTAGCATGAGGACATGCTAATGTTTAAGTGTGGGGAGGTTGATAAACCACTATTTTATGGTTTATCTTGTGCTCAATTGAGTGGTTTTTATCAACTCTTTACCCACTTATTCATACTATTCGCATGTTTTACATTTTCCTTCCTGATTTTGTGCTATGATTGAAAACATGCTTCTTTGATCTTATATTTGCTTATTATTAATCCTCTCTTATTATCATTAGATGCCTTGATATGTGTGTTAAGTGTTTTCAGAGATTACAGGGCAGGAATGGCTTAGAGGATGGAAAGGAAGCATGCAAAAGTGGAAGGAATACAATAAGTTGGAGAAATTGCTAAGCTGTCCAGCCTGACCTCTCTGCACTCAAACGGCTATAACTTTAGCTACAGATGTTCAAACGATGCGGTTTCAGTTGCGTTGGAAAAGCTAACGTCCGGGGCTTCGATTTGATATATAATATGTTATAGTTTCTCTGACGCTAGGCGATGCGAACGCGTGCCCCACACGGACGCGTCGCAATGACGAAAAACCAGCGTGACAAAATTCGAAACCAGCGAATTCTGGACTGTTTTTGACCCAGTTTGCGGTCCAGAAAACATAGATTAGAGGCTATAAAGTGGGAGAATGCATCCATTCATCAGCAAGCTCTCATATTCACAATTTTAGGATTAGATGTAGTTTTTAGAGAGAGAGGTTCTCTCCTCTCTCTTAGGATTAGGATTTAGGACTTCTCTTAGTTTTTAAGAGTGACTCTCGATCCAGGTTCAATGTTCCTTTAATTTATGTTTCTCTTTTATTTTTATTTTTATTTACTCTAATACTTTTATTTGTATATGATTTATGTTGCCCAATTGGCTTATGAACTTTTCATGTTAAGATTTGAATGTTCTATTTATTATAATTTGAGGTATTTCAGTTTAATATTACTTTCTCTTATTTACATGATTATTACTTTCCATTTGAAGACATTTTTATTCCAAGTAGATTTATTTTTTCCCTTTTGGTCTTGGTTAAGAATTCAGTAACTCAGGAGTTATCCAATTCAACAGCATAATTGATAATTGTTATCTTTGCTAATTGAACTGAACTTCAATAATCCCAACCTTTTCTTAGGAATTAAATAGGATTCGAAGGTCAAACTAATTAGTCCCTTGACTTTCCTTTGCTTTAGCAAAGGTTGACTAAGTGGAATTAAGATTCAACTTTCATTATCATTGATAAGGATAATTAAGTCTGGACTTCTAATTTCTCATACATTACCAAAAGTTTGCTTTACAATATTTATTTATTTTAATTGCCATTTAAATTATTTGTCATATTTACTCCTCACTCTCAACCCCGATTTACAAACTCATAACCAATAATAAGAACATACCTCCCTGCAATTCCTTGAGAAGACGACCCGAGGTTTAAATACTCGGTTATCAATTTTAAAAAGGGGTTAGTTACTTGTGACAACCAAAACGTTTGTATGAAAGGACTTTTGAAGGTTTAGAAACTATACTTGCAACGAGAATTTATCCGCAAATTTCTAGACCACGCGAAAGTTCTTCTCATCAGACAGCAAACTGGAAAAGACCCTACCAAGTCATATAAGTACTTGGAAAGGGCTACTACAGACTGTCCGAACTCAATGGGCAAGAGCTTCCTAGGTCATGGCACGCCTGCAACCTAAGAAGGTACTATAATTAGGGATGATAAAGGATCTTGGGATAAGGCGCACTCTTTTTCCTAAAAAGGTTTTTTAATGAGGCGCCAAGCCAAGACCTACAAATTTCCCGACTTAGAGGGATAAAACTCCCGCATGTATATATTTGCATTTTCTTTTTGAATAAAATCTATGTAGATCTTCTACAAATTCTCAAGCCGTATTAATCTGAAACATTCATCATCCGATTATAAAGCTACAGATCGGCAGAAAGTGAAAATCAAATTCGCTACACGATCACGATAAAGACCAACAGAGATGAAAACCAAATTCATTAAAAGGTCGACCAAGCGAGGATTAAACCCAATTTCTACAAAATCGGCAAAGATGAAAACAGAATAATGCAAGAAGTTATCGAAAGTGATCCATAGAAAGGACCTGACGAAGTTTTAATAAAATGGATTGCTAAAAAATAACTTAAAGACTGGCCGATGTATAGAAGTCGGACCAGCCGTAAAAAACAAAGTTATAAGTAAATCCCTGGAAAGAGGTCTGGCCAGCCCTATAAAAGAGGATTACTATAACTTAGAAGGGCTCGACATGAAGAAGTCGGCCCAAAACATAAAGTTATGAAAGTAATCCCTAAAAGAGACCTGAACAAGGTCCAAGAAAGAGGATTACTAAAAATAACTTAGAAGGGCCCGACATCATGAAGTCGGCCCAAAACATAAAGTTATGAAAGTAATCCCTAAAAGAGACCTGAACAAGGTCCAAGAAAGAGGATTACTAAAAATAACTTAGAAGGGCCCGACATGATGAAGTCGGCCCAAAACATAAAAGTAATCCCTGAAAGAGACCTGAACAAAAGTCCAAAAAAAGAGGATTACTAGAAATAATTGGTAAGATACCAACATGACGAAGTCGGCCACCCACGAGCAAGTTATAAAAAGTAAATCCTAACGAAAGACCTGACAAAGGCCCAAGCAAAACGGATTGCTAGAAAATAACTTCAGTAACGAAGCCAACATACAAGATTGGACCCAAACCTCAAAAGAAACAAGCCACAAGTATGAAAAACAATGGCAATCTAAAGAGGTCAAGCAACAGGGTTCCAACACTTCCAAAAAAAAACTTAGAAAGGTACCAAGGCAGAAACAGACATGATATAAAAACATAAAGTTATAATAATAACAAGCTCCAGAGGCCACCAAAATCAGCCCCAAAAGCTTGGAAATCATTTGTTTTTTCAAAATTAAGTCGCTAAACAAGCAACTAAAAAAGTGTCAAAGGCCAACAACCATCATTTACATAACAAAGACTTTTAAAGCCCACAAACCGGGCTAGCTACACAAAATCTAGAAACATCATGGAAGATCCATAGGCTTCTCGACAGTATCAACACGGGGCGAAGGAGGGCGAGTCTGAAGAGATACAGCATCCACTGTCCCGTCATCCCGATTTAAGATTTGACAATCAGGTTCCGGTCCGGGATAACCAACCTCAGATGAAGGAGCTGAAGAAGTCGGCATAACAGTGGCCTTGGCGACAGGCACAGAAGGAGGTTCAACATCATCGTCATCAAGATCATCAGGGACAATCTTGCCGTCCTTTACAACATTATCCAGGCTGAAGAGAGCAAGATCAAGCTCGGGGGCAAGAACCCGAACCTGCTCCTTCAAGTTCTCATAAGCAGCATTTACGCTGCCCACAAGGTGACCTTGGAGCTCGGCATAGTCAGCCCGAGCAGACTCCCTGAGACGCATCACTTCCCTGTAGGTTGTGACATAGCTCTCTTTATGCCTCAATGCCGTGTCTTCAGCCAACTTCACAGAAGCTGCCAAGGCAATAGAACTAGCCTTTTCGCCCTCCAGCTCCTTCTCCAGCTTGGTCACTTTCACTTGGAGCTCCTCCTTCAAACCCTTCATCCTGTTGAACTCCCGCTTAGCCTCCTCCATAAAGGCCTTGGTAGCATGAAGGGGAAGATTCTAGGCAGTTCGGTACATGGCAGCCCCCATATGTGCCATCTTGGTACTGCTCCGAGTAATGAAGTCCAAATGGCGAAGAAGAGAGACATCGTCAGTAGGGATGGTACCATAAGGACCGATCTGCTGATCGACAAACTCAACCGCATCAAAGTCAGGAGCATCAAGATTAAAAGCCTCAGTTGTTTTTTGTTTTTTCAGAGGGGGAGCACTAGAGATAGCAGCAGAAGCCTGCGAAAGATCAGTCAAACAAACCCGGGGAGTGGGGATCATCTTTCTCGACCCAGAGAACTCGACACTGAGGGCTTCGATTGAACTTGAGAAGATCCCTCCCCGGCCGCTTTGGCCGAATTGTTCTGAGTTGCAGTGGCCTTTCTTGCCTTTTTAAAGGCCTTCATGGATTCATTATTTTTAATCATCTCTGCAAACAAAACAGCGAGAGACCAAGTTATGAATTAGAAAAGAAAAGAGATAAAACTCGACAAAATAAGCAAAAAACAAAAGAGAAATCGACCACTACCCAGCTCAGCTCGGAGAAGAGAGGGATTTTCTAGGAATTTCTTTGTATCAAGATGGGGAGGCTGTCCCCAATTTTTTTCCAACACAGTAACAAAGGCTTGTTCAGCCTCATCCAACATCTCCCACGTATATTTAGACACCATCACATTCTTTTGCCTTTCCAAAGGAAAGGCGGGCTCGGACCCTGAAAAAATAATTTTTGAAGTCGCGAAAAGATTCATCAAACATCGAAAAAACCTTCTTCCGTTGGGAAGCTCGGAAAGAAACCCAGGCGGCCTTCTTCTTAACCACCCCAGGCTTTGTCAAAACAAAGAGATAAAAGACGAGGGATTGTGAAGCAGGGATATCTAGTTCATCACACAGCAACTGAAAGATTTTTATAAAACCCCAAGAGTTGGGGTGAAGTTGGGATAGGAGCTACATTACAAGACCACAAGAGGTTGGTCTCAAAGGGGGTAAAAGGAAGAGTAACATTCATCTGACTAAAAAAGAAGTCGTATGCATAGAAAAAGGGGCGCTCTCCAGCAATTCGGGTAGAAAAACAAACCTTTTCTTCAGAATTGGGAGACACAAGCTCATAGTTCTTTTCATCACTACCATTACTACAAATCCTGTGAAATTGCCTAAGCTGCTGACAAAACTCGGAATCAACCAACGAAACGCATAGAAGAACCATGGAATCCACCCAATCAGCCATGCCCTCAGGGACTTGGAAAGATGTCTCAACAATATTTTTGCGAGAAGACATAAGGTCAACTAATCCTACAACAAGAAAAGAAGATTGGATTACTAAAAAAACATCTCGAACGAAATCAAAACAACTCGGCTAGTATGATTCAGGACAGCACAAACAACAAAAGGAAACCCCAGGACCCACACAGAAGCTCCAGGGGCATCCTTTGGAGGCAGTCAGGGAACAAGGATTCAGGAAAACCTACAAGACTAACGTCCAAACAAAACTCGCAGCAAAGACAAAGAGAAACCCTTTCTAAAAAAAAGCAACATCCTGAAACGAAAAGAAAGTCATTACCCCAGAAAGCTACAAATCAAATAAAACCAAAATAGCTACCTTCCAAATTCACAGTCTCAACTTATCAGCAAACAAAACTACCAAGCAGCAGAGCATATCAAGAAGAAGTCATCAAAGGTGCCACCTTTTTCAGAGAAATAAATCCCCCCCCCAAAAGCAAAACAACACGAAAAAAATCAAAACGAGCCATCAGAAAAAGTCGTTATCTTTTACGGAATTCATCAGCAAAGAAAGCTGTCAGCATGACGAAAAACATCAAAAGAGCAATCTTTCGGGAAAGCAAGCAAGATCATGCAGTTCGCAAAAGAAAAACAAGCAGTATGAACCCTAGAATACAGAGGGACCATTTCAAAAGCAAGAAAAGCCCCCAAACAGTAAACAAGCAGGCGCACAGTGATACGAAAAGATTTAGATTTCCAGCATGCACTTCAAGAGAAAAATTAAAACTTTATCAAAAACCGAAGGCAAAACGACGAAAGAGAAAGTAAAACCAACCTGGAGAAAGGAGAGAAAGCTCTGAAGAAAGGTGGAAGCCAGAGCGAAGAAATCTTCCCTTGAGCAAAGCGCAAGACACAGCGTCGAAAAACGAAAAGGCAAGCTCCAGGTGAAACAGAAGAACAAAGAAAAGAGGGAAGTTACAGAAAAGAGAAAACCGTTTCTTGAGAACAAAATTCAAAATAAAAGCCAAGAGAAACGGAGCATCAAAAACCAATTCATGAGGGCATTAAAACCCCCGCGCATTCCCAAGGCTAGGACGCTAATACAAAAGCGCGCGCTTTCAGAGGAAACGAAAGAAGAAACGTTCCGCATTCAAAAAAGAACTCAACAAAGATAAAATCGACAAAATGCTCGAGTTCGGCTTCACCCGAGAAGGTTCGAAGTCCTAAAACTAAGACTCGACCTCAAAATAAAGACCGAGCTCGAGTAGGGGCACTATTCATACCCTGGGTCGAGCTATCTGACCCGGGATGTTTAGCGACAAGGTGACCGACCTCTTCAGGTCAGACTATCCGATCTCTTCTCAAAGAGCTCAGCCAAAATACCAAGAAAGCCCAAATATAGGGCCCGAATAGAGGAACACGACCCAAATCCAAAAGCCGCCCAAGCCTATAGAGATAAGGACGGTTACCTTGAAGATAAGCTGACCTCACCCAAAGATAAGATAAGATAAGATAACTAACTTATCTTATCTAAAAAGGTCCCTCCACACCTCTATAAATACACTGGAGCACCCAGGTATAACTCATACTCTGATTCTACTAAAAAACCTTCTTAATACCCTTGCTAACTTAAGCATCGGAGTCCCTTGCAGGTACCACCACCTTCCAGTGACAAAGGATCAGCAGCATAGCTAGTCAAACAAGTCGGACACAACAGCTCCAGCCACCACCTACCAGCCGGACACGTCAACTCCGATCAGTACAGAAGATCTCATCCGAGATCGACCTACAGTTTCAGGTAACCCTCGGAACAGAATTTGATTTTCACTTTCTGCCGGTCTGTAGCTTTATAATCGGACGATGAATGTTTCAGACTAATGCGGCTTGAGAATTTGTAGAAGATCTAAATAGATTTTATTCAAAAGAAAATGCAAATATATACATGCGGGAGTTTTATCCCTCTAAGTCGGGCAGTTTGTAGGTCTTGGCTTGGCGCCTCATTAAAAAACCTTTTCAGGAAAAAGAGTGCGCCTTATCCTAAGATCCTTTATCATCCCTAACTATAGTACCTTCTTGTCCATCGAGTTCGGACAGTCTGTAGTAGCCCTTTCCAAGTACTTCTACGACTCGGTAAGGTCCTTTCCAGTTTACTGCCAGCTTTCCTTCTCCAAGTCGAGTTGCTCCGATATCATTTTGGATTAGGATGAGGTCGTTCTCAGCAAAAACTCGCTGTACTACCTTTTGATTGTATCTCGAAGCCATTCGACGTTTTAATGCTTCTTCCCTGATCCGAGCTCTTTCTTGGATTTCCGGAAGTAGGTCGAGCTCTTCTCTTTGAAGTTGGGAGTTGGCTTCTTCATTATAGTGGATCACTCTAGGCGAATCTTCTTCAATCTCTACTGGGATCATTGCCTCCATTCCATATGCTAATCGGAAGGGTGATTCCTTTGTGGTGGAATATGGTGTTGTTCGATATGCTCATAAGACTTGTGGGAGCTCCTCAGCACAGTGTCCCTTTGCGTCCTGTAATCTCCGTTTTAGCCCAGCCAATATGACTTTGTTGGCAGCTTCGACTTGTCCATTGGCTTGGGGATGTTCTACAGAAGTGAATTGTTGTTTTATGTTTAAGTCGGCCACTAATTTTTTGAAGCTTACAACTGTGAATTGGGTGCCATTGTCTGTGGTGATGAAGTATGGGACCCCGAACCTTGTGACAATGTTTCTATATAGGAATTTTTGACTTCTTTGAGCAGTGGCATTAGCTAGGGGTTCTGCCTCGATCCACTTTGTGAAATAGTCTACCCCTACTATGAGGAATTTAACTTGTCCCAATCCCTGAGGGAAGGGTCCGAGAAGGTCGAGTCCCCATTTTGCGAATGGCCAAGGTGAGGTCACGCTGATGAGTTCCTCTGGCGGCGCGATGTGAAAGTTGGCAAGTTTCTGACATGGTGGACATGTCTTTACGAACTCTGTGGCTTCTTTTTGTAGAGTTGGCCAATAAAATCCTGCCCGAAGTACTTTTTTGGTAAGAGCTTGCGCTCCGAGATGATTGCCACAAATACCACTGTGTACTTCTTCTAGAACTTTCTTTGTGTTGGAAGTCGGCACACATTTTAACAATGGTATTAAAATCCCTCTTTTGTATAGAGTATTGTTTATGATGGTGTAGTGTTGTGCCTCCCGTTTTAACCTCTTTGCCTCCTTTTCCTCTATGGGGAGTGTTTCTGTTTTGAGGTAGTTAATTATGGGAGTCATCCATCCTTGATTCTGACCTGTTATGGCTAGGACTTTTTCTTCTTCCGAGATTGACGGGTTCTGCAGCATTTCTTGGATGAGGCTTCTATTGTTGCCCCCTGTTCCGAGGGTTACCTGAAACTATAGGTCGATCTCGGACGAGATCCTCAGTGGTGGTCAGAACCGATGTGTCCGGCTGGTGAATAGAGGCCGGAGCTGGTACGTCCGACTTGTTTGGACTTGGACGTGCTGTTGATCCTCTGTCACCGAAGGTTGGGGGGTACCTGCAAGAGACTCCGATGCTTAAGTTAGCATGGGTATTAAACAGGTGTTATGTAGAATCAGAGTATGAGTTATACCTGGGTGCTCCAGTGTATTTATAGTAGTGGGGGCTGACCTTTCTGATAAGATAAGTTAGTTATCTTATCTTATCTTATCCTGTTTTGGATGAAGTCAGCTTATTTTCAAGGGAACCACCTTTATCTCTATAGGCTGGGATTGCCTTTGGATTTGGGTCGTGTTCCTCTATTTGGGCCCTTTATTGGGCTTTCCTGTCGATTTGGCCGACCTCTTTTAGAAGAGGTCGGGTAGTCTGACCTGAAGAGGTCGGTCGCTTTGTCGCCAATCATCCCGGGTCGGGTAACTCGACCCAGTGTATGAACAGTGCCCCTGCTTGAGCTCGGTCTTTTTGTTGAGGTCGAGTCTTTGACTTCGGTCCTTCTCTGACGAAGCCGAACTCAAGCATTTTGTCGATTTCTTCCTTTTGTAGAATCTTTTGAATGTAGAACGTTTTTCTCTAAAAGCGCGCGCTTTTGTATTAGCGCTTTGTCCTTGGGAACGTGCGAGGGTTTAATACCCTAATTAATTAGTATTAATTGCCCCGTTTTTCCTTTGGCTCTTTATTTTGATTTTTGAAAACTCAGAAACGGTTTCTCTTCTTTGCTCTTTCGTAACTTCTTCACTATTTTCCTCCATTTTTCTCGTTCTCTGTTTTTCGCCTACGTTTCTTCTTTTCCTACGTTGCGGCGTCGCTTGGCGATTCTCGGGACAACTTTCATTTTTACATCTCCTTCTTTCCTTTGAAGCTTTTCTCTTCTCCAGGTGAGTTCCATTCGTACTTTCTTTCTCTTTCGCTGCTTTGGCTTTTTGTGATTAAGTTGCAATTTTGTTTTGAGGGAAGTTTGGATCTTTCTGCTTTTACTGTGCCTGGTTACTGTCGTAATGCGTGCTCTGAAGTTTCTTCATCCTTTTGTATGAATCTTTTCGCCTTTCCTATTGCTTTAATGTGCTTAGGGCTTCTGCATGTTATTTCTCGTTTGTGCTTTTGATGATAATTTGTTTGATATGCTCGGTGTTGGTGCTTGTTCTTTGCTGATGATTTTTTGCTTGATTTCGAAAAAGTTTGCGCCTTTCCGCTTGGCCATTTCTGATAAACTGTAGAAATAGTGCTTTCTTCTGATAAACTGTATGAGAGTGGACCTTTTGCATTTTCGCTTTCTTTTGTTTTCTTTCTGGATTTTATTTTGATGAGTGCTGGGATGTAGGCCGTAGAAATAACTTGAAAACCTTGCTTGTTTACTGCCTCCAAGGGATGCCCCAAGACCTTTGTCTTGAGTCTTGGGGTTTTCCCTTTTTGTTTATCCGCCCGTCGAGATGTTTTGCCCTCTGCCTGAGATGTTTTTGAGTAATCCATTCTTCTTTTCTTTTTGTAGGATTTAGTTGACCTCATGTCTTCCCGAAATAACGTTGTCGAAATGCCTTCCCAGGTTCCCGCGGGTATGGCTGATTGGGTGGACTCCATGGTTCTTATGTGTGTCTCGCTGGTTGATTCTGAATTTTGTACTCAGCTTAGGCAGTTTCACAGTGTCTGTAGTAATTCTGGTGATGAGAAGAACTATGAACTTGTCCCTCCCTCTTCTGACAAGAGAGTTTGCTTTTCGACTCGAGTTGTTGATGGTCGCCCTTTCTTTTATGCTTATGATTTTTTCTTTGGTCAGCTGGGTATCACCCTTCCTTTTACCAAATTCGAAACCGACCTGTTATGGTCTTGTAATGTTGCCCCTTCTCAACTTCACCCCAATTCCTGGGGTTTTATTAAAATTTTTCAATTGCTGTGCGATGGTTTTGGTATTCCTGCTTCCCAATCTCTCTTTTCCTATCTGTTTGTCTTGACTAAGCCCGGTGTGGTAAAAAAGAAGTCGGTCTGGGTCTCCTTTCGTTCTACCCAGGGGAAGAAGGTTTTTTCCATGTTTGACGAGTCTTTCTGTGATTTTAAAAACTACTTTCTCAAGGTCCGAGCTGTTGAAGGAGCTCGGCCCTTTTTTCTAGATGAGAATGACGAACCTGCTTTTCCCTTGGAATGGCAAAAAGATGTGAGGGTCTCCAAGTATTCGTGGGAGATGTTGGATGAGGCCGAGCAAGCCTTTGTGACTATCTTGGAAGAACGCGGGGGTCAACCTCCCCATCTTGACACAAAGAAATTTCTAACCAATCCTACTCTTCTTCAAACTGAACTGGGTATCTTGTGTTTCTTTTATTATTTTGTTTATGTTGCTTGTAGCTGTCCTTTCCGACTTATCCGACTTGTAGCTGAGTTTTCTGTTTTGTTTGCAGAGGCAATGAAGAATAATGAATCCATGAAAGCTTATAAGAGGGCGCAGAGGGCGACTGCTGCCAGAAATGCTGCTGCCCAGGCGGCTGGGGAGGGATCTTCCCAAGTGCGCGAGAAGCCATCGGTGCAGAGTTCCGCCGGGGTGAAGAAGGTGATCCCTACACCCCGAGTTCGTTTGGCAGATCCTCACGTCGCCTCTGCTGCTCCTTCTGTTGCTCCTCCCAATAAAAAACAAAAGATTGCTGAGCCCTTTGACCTCGATGCTCCTGATTTTAATGCTATTGAATTCGTGGATCAACAAATCGGTCCTTATGGCACTCTCTCCATGGACGATGTGTCCATCCTCCATCATTTGGAATTCATGGCCCAAAATCATGTGAAGATGGCGTACATGTCGGCTGCCATATATCGGACTGCTCAGAATCTCCCTCTCCACGCTACTAAAGCGTTTATGGAGGAGGCAAAACAGGAGTTTGATCGGATGAAGGAGCTAAAGGAGGAGCTTGAGACGAAGGTAGCCAAGTTGGAGAAGGACTTGAAGAATGAGGAGGCGAGCTCTTAGTCATTGGCGGCTTCTTTGAGGTTGGCTGAGGACGCAGTCTTGATGCACAAGGAGAGTTACCTTTCATCTTATCGGGAAGTGATGCGCCTGAGGGGGGAGCTTGACAGTGTTCGGGAAGATTATGCTGAGCTCCAAAGTCATCTCGTTGGCAGCGTGACTGCTGCTTATGAGAAATTGAGGGAGCAAGTTCAGGTTATTGCTCTCGAGGCCGACCTCACCCTTTTTAGCCTCGATAATATTGTCAGGGATAGCAAGATTGTCCCTGATGATGAGGGTGATGATGATGATGTCGTTCCTCCTGTGTCTTCTACCAAAGTGCCGACCTCTTCGGTTCCTCCCGCTGTGCCCGACCCGGATTGCCAGATCCTGAATCGGGAGGATGGAACTGTGGATGCTGTGCCGATCCAGACTTGCCCTCCTTCTCCTTGTCCTGATGCTGCCAAGAAGGCTCCTGATGCTTGTTGATCTTTTCTTAAAATTTATGTAGTTGGCCCGGCTTGTGGGCTTTTTTAGAACTCTTTTATTTATTTGCTGATACTTCTTGGTTGCTTATCTAGCAACTTTTATTTTGAAAAACAAACAATAGCTCGCTATATTTTTTATAGTAGTTTTTGGTGGCCTTTCGAGGCCTTATAACTCTGTAAAAAGTAGTTTTTTGACTAGGCATCTTTTCTGTTTTCTGCTGATGTCGAAATCTTGCGGCTCGACCTCCTTGGGTTGTTTTTGTTATGTTATTTGTAGCTTGAATCCTTTGAAGTCGTGGTCGTGGGGGTCCAACTTGTCTCTTTGGTTTTCTTTGCTTTGCATGCTTTCTTAACGTTGGTCCCCTTCTAAGCTATTCTCGTAATCCTGTGTCTTGGACCTTTGCTAGGTCTCCTTCAGGGATTACTTTTATAACTTTCCAGTTGTAGGAGTCCGACTTCGTTAGGTCGGTCTCCTTTAAGTTATTTGTAGTCCTCTTTCTTGGATCTTTGTCAGATCTCTTTCAGGGACTACTTTGATAACTTTTAAGTAGTAGGAGTCCGACTTGGTTATACCGGTCTCCTTTAAGTTATTTTTTGTAGTCCTCTTTCTTGGATCTTTGTCAGATCTCTTTCAGGGACTATTTTGATAACTTTTAAGTAGTAGGAGTCCGACTTGGTTATATCGGTCTCCTTTAAGTTATTTTTGTAATCCTCTTTCTTGGACCTTTGTCAGGTCTCTTTCAGGATTACTTTTATAACTTGTTAGTAGTAGGAGTCCGACTTCGTTATATCGGTCTCCTTTAAGTTATTTTTGTAATCCTCTTTCTTGGACCTTTGTCAGGTCTTTTTCAGGGACTACTTTTATAACTTGTTAGTAGTAGGAGTCCGACTTCGTTATATCGGTCTCCTTTAAGTTATTTTTGTAATCCTCTTTCTTGGACCTTTGTCAGGTCTCTTTCAGGGATTACTTTTATAACTTTTCATTTTGGGCTGACTTTGTCATGTCGAGCCCTTCTAAGTTAAAGCAATCCTCTTTAATAAGGTTGGCCAGACCTCTTTCCAGGGTTTACTTATAACTTGGGTTGACTTGGTCCGACTTCTCAACGTCGGCCAGTCTTTAAGTTATTATTTTAGCAATCCGTAAGACCTCGTCAGGTTCTTTTTTAGATCACTTTCGATAACTTCTTACATTATTCTGTGTTCATCTTTGCCGATTTGTAGAAAGTGGTTGTCGTCTCTAGATCGTCCTTTGGGTGAATCGCGTTTTCACCTTTATCGGACGGTTGTCTTTATCATGATCGTGCAGTGAAGTTGTTTTTCACTTTCTGCCGATCTGTTGCTTTATAATCAGACGATGAATGCTTCACATTAATGCGTCTTGAAATCTTTGTAGAATATTTAAAATATATTTTATTTAAAGGAAAAATGCAAATATATACATATGGGATTTGTCTGAGTCTTAACTTGGTGCCTCATTAAAAAACCTTTTCAGGAAAAAGAGTGCATCCAATGATGAGATCTTTTATCTTCTCTAACTGTAGTACCTTCTGAGGTTGCAGGCGTGCCATGACCTGGGAAGTTCTCGTCCATCGAGTTCAGACAGTCTGTAGTAGCCCTTTCCAAGTACTTCTATAATTCGGTAGGGTCCTTTCCAGTTTGCTGCCAGCTTTCCCTCTCCTGGTCGAGTTGTACCGATATCATTTCGGATTAGGATGAGATCATTTTCTGCAAAACTTTTCGGCACTACCTTTTGATTATATCTGGAGGCCATTCGGCGTTTTAGAGCTTCTTCCCTGATCCGAGCTCTTTCTTGGATTTCGGGTAACAAGTCGAGCTCTTCTCTCTGAAGTTGGGAGTTTGCTCCCTCATTGTAGTGAACTACTCTGGGCAACCCTTTCTCAATCTCTACTGGAATCATCGCCTCTATTCCGTATGCTAATTGGAAGGGGGATTCCTTCATGGTGGAATGTGGCGTTGTTCGATATACCCACAGGACCTGTGGAAGCTCTTCTGCCCAGGCTCCCTTTGCATCTTGTGATCTCCGTTTTAATCCAGCCAGTATGACTTTGTTAGCAGCTTCGGCCTGCCCATTGGCTTGTGGATGTTCGACGGAGGTGTACTGGTGCTTTATATTCAAGTCGGCTACTAGTTTTCTGAAGCCTGCATTTGTGAATTGAGTGCCATTATCTGTGGTTATTGAATATGGAACCCCGAACCTTGTGACAATATTTCTATAAAAGAATTTTCGGCTTCTTTGAGCGGTGGCATTGGCCAGGGGCTCTGCCTCGATCCACTTTGTAAAGTAATCTACCCCTACTATGAGGAATTTAACTTGTCCTGATCCCTGTGGGAATGGGCCGAGAAGATCGAGTCCCCATTTTGCAAACGGCCAAGGCGAGGTCACGCTGATGAGCTCTTTTGGCGGGACGATGTGAAAGTTGGCATGTTTCTGACATGGTGGGCATGTCTTTACAAATTCTGTGGCTTCTTTCTATAGAGTTGGCCAATAAAATCCCGCCCGGAGTACTTTTTTGGCGAGAGCTTGTGCTCCGAGATGATTGCCACAAATACCGCCGTGTATTTTTTCTAGCACTTCCTTTGTGTTGGAGGTTGGCACACATTTTAGTAAAGGTGTTGAGATTCCTCTTTTGTACAGGATGTTGTTTATGATGGTGTAGTACTGTGCCTCCCTTTTTAACTTCTTTGCCTCCTTTTCTTCTGTGGAGAGCGTTCCTGTTCTGAGGTAGTTGGCTATAGGGGTCATCCATCCTTGGTCTTGATTTGTTATGGTCAAGACTTTTTCCTCTTCCGAGATTGATGGGTTCTGCAACATTTCCTGGATGAGGCTTCTATTGTTACCCCCTGGTTTAGTGCTGGCTAGTTTTGAGAGTGCGTCAGCTCGGGCATTTTGTTCGCGGGGTATGTGGCAGATCTTATACTCCCCAACTTGTCCGAGCTGTTCCTTGGTTTTATCCAAATACTTTTTCATGGTGGGATATTTGGCTTGATAGCTCCCTGTTATTTGTGATGTGACTACTTGTGAATCGCTGTAAATGTTGAGTTTTTGAGCTCCGACCTCTTTAGCCAGCTTCAAACCAGCTAATAACGCTTCATATTCCGCCTGGTTGTTTGAGGCCGGGAACCCGAACTTGAGGGAGAGCTCAACCTGGGTTCCTTGGTTGCTCTCTATTATCACGCCCGCACCGCTTCCAGTTTTATTTGAAGAACCATCCACGTAAAGATTTTATTCTGTGGGGGTTTCTAGGGCATCTGTGAATTCTGCGATGAAATCGGCCAGATACTGTGATTTGATGGCCGTCCGAGCTTCATATTTGAGGTCAAATTCTGACAACTCGACTGCCCATTGCAGAATTCTGCCTGCTAAATCTATTTTCTGCAATATTCCTTTTATGGGCTGGTTAGTTCGAACCTTAATGGTGTGAGCCTGGAAGTACCGGCGGAGTCGTCGAGATGTTAGGATAAGAGTATAGGCAAATTTTTCTATTTTCTGGTAGTTCAGTTCGGATCCCTGTAGTGCCTTGCTAATGAAGTAGACGGGTTGTTGCCCATTTTCGTCTTCTCTGACTAGTGCTGAGGCTATTGCCCGGCTCCCTACTGCGAGATATAATATGAGCAGTTCTCCTTCTCGTGGTCGAGATAGGATGGGTGGCCGTCCTAAGAATTCCTTGAAGTCTTTGAAGGCTTGCTCACATTCTGTCGTCCATTCGAACTGTTTTCCCTTTCTTAGAGTGGCATAGAAGGGGAGAGATCTTATCGCAGCTCCTGCTAAGAATCGGGATAGGGCGGCCAATCTCCCGTTGAGTTGTTGTACAGTTTTGACATAGGTTGGGGTCTTCATGTTGAGTATGGCTTGACATTTGTCTGGATTTGCTTCAATTCCCCTTTGTGTGAGCATGAAACCTAAGAATTTGTCTGCTTCTACTGCGAAGGTACATTTTGAGGGATTGAGTCGCATGTTGTGTTTCCTTATGGTGTCAAACACTTGAGCCAAGTTGGATAATAATGTATCTTCGGTTTGCATTTTTATCAACATGTCATCCGCATAAACTTCCATAATTTTTCTGATGTGATCTGAGAAGACTTTATTCATTAGCCTTTGATAAGTAGCTCCTGCGTTCTTGAGACCGAAAGGCATCATGATGTAGCAGTAGTTTGCTTTTGGTGTTAAGAACGAGGTCTTTTCCTGATCTGGTGGGTACATGGGGATTTGGTTGTATCCCGAGTATGCGTCCATAAACGAGAGATATTTATATCCAGAGGAAGCATCTACCAGAGCGTCAATGCTTGGAAGTGGGTATGGGTCTTTTGGACAAGCTTTGTTGAGATCGGTGTAATCAGTGCACATTCGCCACTTCCCATTCGACTTTTTCACCAAGACGACGTTGGCTAGCCATAGTGGGTACTTGACTTCTCTTATAAATCCGGCTTCCAGCAGTGCTTGTACTTGCTCTTCCACAGCCTGGGATTGCTCTGGCCCAAGCTTTCTTCGTCTCTGCTGCACCGGTCGAGATCCTGGATAGACCGCCAACTTGTGGCACATTAGCTTAGGGTCGATGCCTGGCATGTCCGCGGCTTTCCATACGAAGAGATCGACATTATCTCATAAGAATTGTATTAGCAATTCTTTTAATCCTCCTTTGAGGATTGTACCGATATTAGTTGTTTTTTTCGAGGTGTCCCCGATCTGAATTTTTTCTATCTCACCTTCTAGTTGGGGGCGAAGATCTTCTTGTCGTTGAACTCCGCCCAACTCGATTGCGTGGAACTCTTCTCCTTTGCCTCTGAGGTTTAGGCTTTTGTTATAACAGCGACGTGCCATCTTTTGGTTAGCATTTATCGTGGCTATCCCTTTTGGCGTTGGGAACTTCATACATAGGTGTGGGGTCGAGACTATTGCGTCGAGTTGGTTGAGTGTTGTCCGACCTATAAGAGCATTGTAAGCTGAACTTACATTGACTACGATGTACTCTATTTTGAGGGTCCTGGATTGGTCTCCTTTTCCGAAGGTTGTATGTAGTGATATATATCCTAGTGGTCGAACCGGGGTATCTCCTAACCCGAACAGACTGTTTGGATATGCCTTAAGTTCTTTTTCTTCTAAGCCGAGTTTATCAAAGGCTGTCTTGAATAATATGTCGGCAGAACTCCCTTGGTCTATTAAGGTGCGGTGTAGGTTGGCGTTTGCCAATATGATGGTGATGACCATCGGATCGTCGTGTCCTGTGATGATGACGGACGCATCCTCCTTAGTGAATGTTATCGCTGGGATGTTGAGTGCTTCCTCCTCTCCTTCGACATGACATACTTCTTTGAGATACCTTTTGCGGGAAGATTTGGAGATCCCTCTTGCTGCGAATCCGCCATGTATCATGTGGACGTGTCTTTCTGGTGTCCGAGGTGATCGTTCTGCTCGTTCGGTATCTTCATCCCTTCGTCTTTTTCTTTGATCATCATCTCGGGTGGCCAGGAATCGATCTAATTTTCCTTCCCTCACCAATTTTTCTATGATATTTTTCAAGTCGAAGCATTCGTTGGTGGCGTGTCCTCTGACCCGATGATATTCACGATATTCCTTCCGATTTCCTCCTCCTCTTTTTCCTTTGAGGGGCCGTGCTGGGGGAATCTTTTCTGTATGGCAGACCTCTTTGTATATTTCGACTAGGGATGCTCTGAGGGGAGTATAATTATGGTATTTTTTAATTTTCTCCCCTTGTCGGTCTTCTTTCTTTTTGTCTTTATCTCGGTAGGGGTTCCCAGATTTTGAGGTTTCTCCTAATCGAGCGTTTTCTTCCATGTTGATGTATTTTTCTGCTCGCTCCTGTACTTCGTCTAATGAGGTAGGGTACTTCTTTGATATAGATTGGCTAAATGGCCCCTCTCGTAGGCCATTGATGAGTCCCATGATGGCGGCCTCTGTTGGTAAGCTTTGTATGTCCATGCATGTTTTGTTGAATCTTTCCATGTAGTTGCGGAGGCTCTCCCGATCTCCTTGCTTGATCCCCAGTAGACTGGGGGCGTGCTTGGCTTTATCTTTCTGGATGGAGAATATGGCCAGGAACTTTTTGGCCAGGTCGTCGAAGTTTGGGATGGACTTTGGAGGTAAGTTGTCGAACCATCAGATTGCTGTCTTTGTGAGAGTTGTTGGGAAAGCTTTGCAGCGAACGGCGTCTGAGGCGTCGGTAAGGTACATTCTGCTTCTGAAATTGCTGAGATGGTGGTTGGGATCTGTGGTGCCATCATATAAAGTCATATCTGGGAGTTTGAAGTCCTTTGGGATTTTGGTTTTCATGATCTCTCTGGTGAATGGATCCTGTTCTTTACGTGAGCTTTCCTCAGGAGTGATCCGAGGGGCCTTCGATTTGAGATCGGCTTCCAATTGCTGTAATTTTTCTTCCAATTCTCGACGTCGCCGTATCTCTCTTTGTAGATCCTTCCCGATTTCTCGTTGTTGTTGGGTTTCTTTTTCAAGTTGCTTCAAGCGATCTTGAAGTACTTCTATCGCCCCAGGATTTGCTGGATTTTTGTCTCCGTTGGATTCCGGGGTGTCTTTTAGTGGGGTGTCCGCGTTTTTGTGCGGCGTTCTGTTTTCTAGATCTGAATCGCGATCGTTGTCATGGTTGTCCGCCATGGTGTTGGGATGACTTCCAGGTCCCCGGCAACGGCGCCAATGTTCCAAGGGTTACTTGAAACTATAGGTCGATCTCGGACGAGATCCTCAGTGGTGGTCGGAACCGATGTGTCCGGCTGGTGAATGGAAGCCGGAGCTGGTACGTCCGACTTGTTTGGACTTGGACGTGCTGCTGATCCTTTGTCACCGAAGGCTGGGGGTACCTGCAAGAGACTCCGATGCTTAAGTTAGCATGGGTATTAAACAGGTATTATGTAGAATCAGAGTATGAGATATACCTGGGTGCTCCAGTGTATTTATAGTAGTGGGGGCTGACCTTTCTGATAAGATAAGTTAGTTATCTTATCTTATCTTATCCTGTTTTGGATGAAGTCAGCTTATTTTTAAGGGAACCGCCTTTATTTCTATAGGCTGGGATTGCCTTTGGATTTGGGTCGTGTTCCTCTATTTGGGCCCTTTATTGGGCTGTCCTGTCGATTTGGCCGACCTCTTTTAGAAGAGGTCGGGTAGTCTGACCTGAAGAGGTCGGTCGCTTTGTCGCCAATCATCCTGGGTCGGGTAACTCGACCCAGGGTATGAACACCCCCTGGTTTGGTGTTGGCAAGTTTTGAAAGTGCGTCAGCCCGGGCATTCTGCTTTCGGGGTATGTGACGGACCTCATATTCTCCGAGTTGTCTGAGCTGTTCCCTAATTTTGTCCAAGTACTTTTTCATGGTGGGATCTTTGGCTTGGTAGCTCACTGCTATTTGTGAAGTGACTACTTGTGAGTCGCTGAAGATGATATGCTTTTGAGCTCCAACCTCCCTAGCCAGCTTCAAACCAACTAGTAGCGCCTCATATTCCGCTTGGTTGTTTGAGGCGGGGAACTCGAATTTGAGGGAGAGTTCAATTTGAGTTCCTTGGTCGCTTTCAATTATCACACCCGCGCCGCTTCCATTTTTATTTGAGGAACCGTCCACGTAGAGATTCCATTCTGTGGAGATTTCTAGGGTGTCTGTAAATTCTGCAATGAAGTCGGCCATGTATTTTGATTTGATGGTTGTCCGTGCTTCGTATTGAAGGTCGAATTCGGACAGCTCGACTGCCCATTGCAAAATTCTTCCTGCTAGGTCTGTTTTCCGCAAAATCCCTTTTATGGGCTGGTTGGTCCGAACCCTGATGGTGTGAGCTTGGAAGTATGGACGAAGTCGTCGAGATGTTAGTATGAGAGCGTAGGAAAATTTTTCTATTTTTTGGTAGTTCAACTCGGATCCTTGTAATGCTTTACTGATGAAGTATACAGCTTTTTGCCCACTGTCGTCTTCTCGAACTAGTGTTGAGGCTACTGCCCGACTTCCTACCGTGAGGTATAGTATGAGTGGTTCTCCTTCCCGTGGCCAGCTTAGGATAGGCGGTTGTCCCAAGAATCTTTTGAAATCTTGGAAGGCTTGTTCGCACTCTGTTGTCCATTCGAACTTCTTTCCCTTCCTTAGGGTGGCGTAGAAGGGGAGAGACCTTATTGCCGATCCGGCTAGAAATCTGGACATGGCTGCCAACCTCCCGTTGAGTTGTTGTACCTCTTTGACACAGGTCGGGCTCTTCATGTCGAGTATGGCCCGGCATTTATCCGGATTTGCCTCGATTCCCCTTTGTGTGAGCATAAAACCCAATAATTTTCCAGCTTCTACTGCGAATGTGCACTTTGCAGGATTGAGTCGCATGCCATGCCTTCTTATAGTATCGAATACTTGGGTCATGTTGGACAATAGCGTTTCTTCACTTTATGTCTTTATTAACATGTCGTCCACATAGACTTCCATGATTTTTCCGATGTGATCCGTAAAGACCTTATTCATTAATCTCTGATAAGTAGCTCCCTCGTTTTTAAGACCAAAAGGCATGACGATGTAGCAGTAGTTTGCTTTTGGGGTTAAGAACAAAGTTTTTTCTTGGTCAGGTGGATACTTTGGGATTTGATTGTATCCCAAATATGCGTCCATAAACGAGAGGTATTTATATCCGGAGGAGGTATCCACCAGAGAGTCGATACTTGGGAGTGGATAAGGATCTTTTGGGCAGGCTTTGTTGAGATCAGTGTAGTCAGTGCACATTCGTCACTTCCCATTTGATTTTTTCACCAAGACGACGTTAGCTAGCCATAGTAGATACTTAACTTCTCTTATGAATCTTGCCTCTAGTAGAACTTTTACCTGCTCTTCCACAGCTTGGGATCGTTCTGGCCCGAGCTTTCTTCGTCTCTGTTGTACTGGCCGAGATCCTGGATAGACCGCCAACTTGTGGCACATTAATTTGGGGTCTATGCCTGGCATGTCTGCAGCTTTCCATGCAAAGAGGTCGACGTTATCTCATAAGAACTGTACGAGTGATTCTTTTATGTCTCCCTTTAGGATCGTACCAATGTTGGTTGTTTTGTCCGGGATGTCTCCGATCTGGACTTTCTCTATTTCACCTTCGGGATGCGGGCGGAGTTCTTCCCGCCTCTGAACTCCACCGAGTTCGATTGTGTGGAATTCTTCTCCTCTGCCTCTGAGGTTTAGACTTTCATTGTAGCAGCGGCGCGCCATCTTCTTGTCTGCTTTTATTGTAGCTATCCCTTCTGTAGTTGGGAATTTCATGCACAGATGTGGAGTCAAGACTATTGCGCCGAGCTGATTCAATGTTGTCCGACCTATTAATACGTTGTAGGCTGAACTCACGTCGACCACGATGTAGTCTATCTTGAGTGTTCTGGATTGGTTTCCTTTTCCGAAGGTTGTGTGTAGTGAGATGTATCCAAGTGGTTGAACTGGGGTGTCTCACAGTCCAAACAGACTGTTCCGATATACTCTAAGTTCTTTTTCTTCCAGGCCGAGCTTGATGAAGGCATTTTTGAACAAGATATCGGCGGAGCTCCCTTGGTCTATCAGTGTGCAATGGAGATTAGCATTTGCCAGTATAATAGTGATGACCAAGGGATCGTCGTGTCCTAAGATGATACCGGATGCGTCTTCTTTGGTGAAAGTAATTGCGGGGATGTCGAGTGCTTCCTCTTTCCCCTCAACATGATATACTTCTTTGAGATATCTTTTGCGAGATGATTTGGAGATTCCTCCTCCCGCAAATCCACCATGTATCATATGGACGTGTCTTTCTGGTGTACGAGGTGAACGCTCAGTTCGTCCGACATCCTCGTCCCTTCTTCTTTTTCTTTGCTCATCGTCCCGGGTGGCCAGATACCGATCTAATTTCCCTTCTCTTACTAGTTTTTCTATGACATTCTTTAAGTTAAAACATTCGTTGGTGGAATGTCTGCGGATTCGATGGTATTCACAATATTCAGTCCGATTTCCTCCTCCTTTTTTGCCTTTGAGTGGTCAAGCTGGGGGTATTTTTTCAGTGTGGCAGACTTCTCTGTAGACATCCACAAGGGACAGCCGAAGAGGGGTGTAATTGTGGTATTTTTTAATCTTTTCCCCATGTCGATCTTCCTTCTTTTTGGATTCTTTATCCTTATCCCGGAAGGGATAGGTGAATCCATATTTTGAGGTTTCTCCTAGTCGAGAGTTTTCCTCCATGTTGATGTACTTCTCTGCTCGTTCTTGCACTTCGTTCAGAGATATGGGGTGCTTTTTTGATATAGATTGGCTAAAAGGTCCCTATCGCAGGCCATTGATGAGGCCCATAATGGCGGCCTCTGTTGGTAGGCTTTGTATGTCCAGGCATATTTTGTTGAATCTTTCCATGTAGTTGCAAAGACTTTCCCGATCTCCTTGCTTGATTCCTAATAGACTTGGGGCGTGTTTAGTCTTATCTTTTTGGATGGAGAATCTGGCCAGAAACTACTTGGCTAAGTCGTCGAAGCTTGAGATGGACCTAGGAGGTAGATTGTCGAACCATCTGATTGCTGTCATTGTTAAAGTAGTTGGAAAGGCTTTGCAGTGAACTACATCTGAGGCGTCGGTGAGGTACATTCTACTTCTGAAATTGCTAAGATGATGGCCGAGATCTGTAGTGCCATCGTATAAAGTCATATCCGGGAGTTTAAAATCTTTTGGGATTTTGGTCTTCATGATCTCCTTGGTAAATGGATCTTGGTTCTTGCGGGAGCTATCCTCATGAGAGGATTGATTAGCTTTGGCCTTGAGATCGGCTTCGAGTTTTAGGAGTTTGTCCTCCAATTCCCGGCGTTGCCTTATTTCCCTTTGTAGGTTTTTCTCAGCCTCTCGTTGATGTAGGGCTTCTTTTTCAAGTTGTTTTAAACGATCTTGAAGCACCTCCATGGCTCTTGCGTTTGGAGAATTCTTTTCGTTGTTAAGTTGAGGAGTATCCTTTGGTGTAGCGTCCGCATTTTTGTGCGGTGTTCTATCCTCTAGATCTGAATCGTGATCGTTGCCCTGGTCGTCCGCCATGGTGATGGGATAACTTCTAGGTCCCCGGCAACAGCGCCAATGTTCTGAGGGTTACCTGAAACCGTAGGTCGATCTCGGACGAGATCTTTAGTGCTGGTCGGAGATGACGTGTCCGGCGTGTAGGTGGAGGCCGGAGCTGCCGTGTCCGACTTGTTGGACTGGTGATTCAGTTGATCCTTTGCCACCGGAGGGTGGGGGTACCTGCAAGGGACTCCGATGCTTAAGTTAGCAAGGGTATTAAGCAGGTTTTTTATAGAATCAGAGTATGAGTTATTCCTGGATGCTCCAGTGTATTTATAGAGGTGTGGAATGACCTTTTTAGATAAGATAAGTTAGTTATCTTATCTTATCTTTGGGTGAGGTCAGCTTATCTTCAAGGGAACCACCCTTATCTCTATAGGCTTGGGTTGCCTTTGGCTTTGGGTCGTGTTCCTCTATTCGGGCCCTTTATTTGGGTTTTCTTGGTAATTTGGCCGAGCTCTTTGAGAAGAAGTCGGATAGTCTGACCTGAAGAGGTCGGTCGCTTTATCACTAAACATCCCGGGTCGGATAGCTCGACCCAGGGTATGAACAGTTTTCAAAATTGATTAAAATTTGTTTATAATTAAAGATCTTTGAAAACCCTTTAAATCGATATAAAGTTTGTGAAAATTGGAATTTTGTAGAGGAAGTTATGATCCGGCAAAGTTGGTGTTAAAAATCTGAAATTCTGCAAAATTGCAGAATTTCCTAATTTCTGATATGTGCGGGCGCACACTCTTGTGCGGACGCACACCCTGCGAAATTTTGACCTGTGCGGATGCACACACACCTGTGCGCACGCACAGGCAGGGGAGTACGCTCTGTTTGCAGCGCTAGCATAGCTTGTGCGCGCACATATCTAAGGAAGAATGCCAACCTGTGCGGACGCACATGTTTGGAAGGTCAGTCTGTTAGGGGCACTGGCACAGGTCGTGCGAGAGAACAGACCAATTTGAGTTTTGACACCTGTGCGTACGCACACTCTTAAAAATTTTCTGGACGTGCACACGCACACACCCCTGTGCAGCCGCACACGTCCTGTTTCTCAAATTTTGCTTGTTTTTCAACTATTCTACCTTCCCAACAAGGTTGTGAGCTTCTAAAACACCATTTTAAGATTTTTGGGCCTAGTTTTGAGTATTAGAACATGGGATATAACTTAAGGGTTCAAGTACTTGATTTTAAGATAAATTAGAAAACGGAGGCCTAGGTTTCTGGTGTGCTGATAAGAGGTTTGACGTTAGGTGAAGGATGAATGATATATGAGATGAGGAATGATGAACTGTTGATATTTGGATACTGAGTTATGAATGGACAGTGGTTGAGATGAGTCGGGGACTCGGATTGAAGTGATGGATCTCTGTATACTGAAAATGCTTTTGAAAACCACTAAAATAACATTTTTATATGATATTATGAGACGCTATGCGCCTGACAAGGACGGTGGTTAATCCCGCCTGTCGAGGTAGCGGCGGCGGCGTAAGGACGGTGGTTAATCCCGCTTACATTGAGATATGAGGTCTGAGGCAAGAGTATCCTGCTTGCATCCCTTCTGATCTATATGGTGAGCATGCGCCGATACCTGGACAGTGATCCGGGCACTATATCTCGGGAGTTCCCATATGAGAAATCCGAAAAGCGACGTCTCTATGGAGATGTGTCGGGTTGGCAGTTGAACCGACAATGTGATATCACAGCCAGTAGGACAGGCATTCATCATATGCATTTTCTATCTATTTGTATGCTTTGTTTACTTGTAAATGGCTTGCCTTATTGAATAACATGCTTACTTGCTATCCGAATTAATTGCCTTGTATGCTTCTACTTGTGATTTACTTGCATTGTATATTACCTGTGTTTTCTGCTGGGATTGAGGAGGTTTGGAAGGCGGTGGTGATGGGATCGCATGGAGGATCGGTTGGTGGAGGCTGTGGGACAGCGGTGTTTGGTTAGAGTAGAAATCCCCTAAGATAGATTACCTGGTTTATTTAAGACAATGTTGGTATATTATGCTTATCTGTTTTAGAATGCTTAACTTTGAAATCTTATGATGGATACGGAGCTTAGGATTACCTTTGGCGTCCCGGGGTCTTATATCCTACATCACTGGGCATTATTACCATACTGAGAACCTCCGGTTCTCATACCATATTTCTGTTGTGTTTTTCATATGCAGGTCGCAACCCACCTCGGTGAGTTGTTTTGGATGGTGACAGAAGCGGAGGATCTTGGATTCTTTTGGAGTCTTTTTGGTTTACTTTGTTTATACATCTCTCCTTTTGTATTTTGTTTTGCCTAAAGGCATGTATTTGAGAGGACAAAACTTGTATAAGCTGTTTTTCATTGTATGGTTCTGTATACCTGTATATGGCTAGCCGGCTTAAACTCCGCGAGTCGTGACTAGTTCCCTATGATATTATATACTTATCTTTTGTTATATCTTGTCTGTTTCTTGTGCTTTAAGCTAGAATCTTCGTTAGTACGTTTTGCGCTTTGAAATTCTGTTTTTGAGCTGTATCCTTCATCAGACTTCTAGATTATATTATTCTTTCTATATATATCTATTATGTAAGAGTTTAGAATTGTCGTAATCTTTGATTAGCCTTTGCTTTACAACGCGTGGTAAGGCTTAGGCTAATTAGGGTGTTACACAATGCAAGACTAACAGCGTTAATCAATAGACCGTCATGTGTATAAAGCTCTAATTCTTGTTATCCAGACAAGACCTATTACATGACAAACGCTCAGAATATGCAATTGAAGCATAGTCGGTCCATTCCTCAGGCTCTACAGGAAAGACCGCTCTGATACCATAATGTAACACCCTAACTATCAAAGCTCATGCTTCTGGCTGCACAACTCTGATAGCTCGGACATTACAATGACTCTTATACTATTTAATACTAAAATATGAGCCTGTTTAAAACTTAAAACCGCAACACCGCTTCAAAGTACTTTTATTATGTACATACATCCATACATACAATACAACTTACAAGACTCATAAAGAGTATATATATTAAGTAACTTTACAAGCATTAGCCAATGCCATTCCTATCCCTCTTACATAATGCATAAAGATAAAGGCGAGGGAACAATAATTAATAACTAAGGCAATACAAAACATCATGACAACAATTAGATAAGCTCTTTATGACTTCTGCTTCCATATCCTGAAAGGGGAAATTATAGGGGGTGAGAACATCATCCTCGAAAGGGTTCCCACCGTAGGGTTGCAGAATTACTATAAAAGGATACGAGAGATAAAATCGTTATAGTGATTGATAACCGCCTTATGTATCTTTTCCAAAAACAACGGCTTATTATAAAAGAGAAGTCTGAAATCTTTTCTGAAAGAAAAACCGTTCAATTCTTAAAAACTCAAAAGCCTTTCAAAAGGGTTTATCTAAGCTGAACCAAATTAGCCTTTCATGCTTTTCCAAACCAGAAACACCAACGAACATGGCCTTCGGCCCAAATCATGATCAACCAAGGCCCCAGGCTCAAACAGTCCAACCAACAACCAATCACCATAGTCCAACAGAATCCCAGTCACAATCACAAGTAGAAAAGTTCAAGCACAAACAAATAGTTACTGCAAGTAGAACAATTAGCAGATAATCACAAGTATTCACAAAGGCAAACCAAGTACAATATACACACCCAAACAATGTCACATAGATGCATATGATGCATGCCTGTCCTAGTGGCTGATGATATCATCTGTTGGTTATAAAGCCAGTCTGACAAGTCTTGGTAGCTAACCATTGGACTGTCCCTCTATCGTGCATCCCCAACTCGATTTATTTCTCAATCATCATCATGATCATAATCACAATCCATATCCAACACCCTCACTGGTGTATATTCATGGGGGCGAGCTCATCCGAGAATTTTACAGTGCCCGGCCACACTTACGACATAGGGTCAGCAGAGTATCGAGTCTCCACCTGGAACACGTGGTGGCTAGCCACTGCTTTCACCCAAGGAAACTCGTATCTCAGATAAGTGGAAGTGCAAAATCACAATATCAATATCTCAGCATATATGCATTTATTCTCAGCCATAATTCAACATTCATTTCAGCCATTCGGCTTGAATTCATGACTTACAGTCAGCCATCCGGCTCATAGTTCAATCCAGGATCAGCCAAAATTCATAATCATACACAGCCATTCCGGCTCATAACAAAACAGCACTTCCGCCATCCAACATCATCAAATTCATGAAATCATTATTCAAGCCATAAATCACTTTTTCTCAATTTAATTTACTCTGAAATCAAATTTCAGCTCTTTTCAGCCTTGGCTTTAAAGATCTCATTTCTCAAATCATCTCAGGCTCATAAGCCACTTTTGCTCAAAGTAAGTTCCCCTTTTAAAAACAATGCCACTTTCGGCATCCTCTTTCCAAAATTTCCATAACCATGGCAAGTTAAAGATTTATTTTGAAATATTCAAAATCATCCATCCAATAACGGGATTTTATGACAAAAGTTCATCGGCAGAATCTCAAGTCTTTAGGGGAGAATAACATAACTCATTTCCTCAAATTTACTAAAAATCATTAAAACATTGGCTTCCTGATTTGAGTAATAAAATAGGATTTAAGCCAAACCGAATCATGTAATCAATTACTCTTTTCAAAGCCGCTTCCTTCACTTAAACAAAACCAGTTTCAACTCCATGGTAAATTCCAAAGCGTTTCAAACTGCCCAAAAATTGTTTTAGTCTTACAAAAATTCAAAATTTAAAGAGTACTTAAGACTTTTCCAAAACATTTTAGAATGAAACTTGTCAATAGACGTTTAGGCTCTTTCAAAGTCACTGAACTTCTCTAATTGAAACCCTCAAGTCAAATTCAAAGGCATAAACCCTTTTCACATTTAAAACAGCCTTAAAGCATAAGTTTCATCTAAATAACTTGTTCACAAGTGAAATATAATATTTTTCTTAAGAAACAAGACTAAATCACAATTTCCTTTTTAATAATTCATTTCAAAAGCAAAAGTCATCCCTTTCTTAATAATTTGGATAAAATAGTAGAAGCCTTTAACTCATAAGTTTCCGAATAACGTTTCAGTAAAGTCCCAGATTCTACCGAAATTTCGGCAGCACCTCCCCTAAAACTTGGACTTTGCCACCCTTTCCGGGTCCCAACCAATCCATTCCGCAACCCTCTTCAAGGGATCCAAAACCAAATCAATTCAAAATCAAGTTGTTTCCAAATATGCACCGTGTTCAGGTTTTAAGAATACCAAATCAAGTTCAAATCAATTCTTGACAGAATAAACCCGATTTCAAGCTTTTAAAAAAAATTAACTTTAAAGAAGCATTTCAAGAACGGTCCGTTTCACAAAACCGAACCACAACCCAGCCAATCAAACAGTCATATTCGTTCAAGACAATCAACAATCACATAAGACTTATACAATCACTCTCAGATACATTTCCTCATATCAATATCCATATATAGTAATTCTAATTCATACAATATGGTTTTCTGAAAGAGCCCCTACCTCGACACGCGAAACCACAGTCCAAACGCCTCAGAGTCCTTTCCGCCTCAACCCAAAATCAACAACCAAAATCCCGGTTCCGCTTGTTTTTCTCAATAGTAGAAACAGCCTCAACACCACATATAAGCTCATTTACCACTTCCTAACACATCAATATCGTGGAAATCTTAAAACTCATAACTGAAAATAAATGGCGAGGATTCCGAGGTAAAAACACTTACTGAAATAAAAGGAATGTCAGAGCAGCCTCCGCAACACTTATGCGACACGCAAACAACGGAACTCAAACCTACATTACCAAGCCTCAAGGTCTTTAACCAAACACAACCGAACGCTAAAGCAGGGGTTTTCGAAACGTGAAATACTCACTGAATTAACAAAACGAAGCAGCCGCAACTCCAAATCGACCCAGCAACGGCTCCGTCAATAACCCCAAGTGACAATCGCGAGCAAAAACCCCGGTAACGGCAACTGTAATAACCACACGGCGTTAACAACCTTTTCGAAATTCCAAAAGGACAGAAACCAAACTCAAAACTCTTACCAGCGGTGGAACACGGTGGTAGCAGGGTCTCAAGTGGCAGAAGCTCAGCCCGGAGCTCCGGCGGTCAGAAACACAGAGGCGCGGCTTCACAGCAACACCTGCGGCGACCTGAATCCTTTTCCAGCGGCGGTGAGAACCCCAACAGCACTGCCGCGGCTCACTCTGTTCCATAGCACAGCGGCAACGATGGTTTGACCGCAGGTTGATGGCGTCACAGGGTGCTTCGGCAGCGGCAAATCGGTGGCGACGTGGTGGCGGGACGACGGTGGCTTCACAGACGAGACTAGGCGCGGCGGTTCCAGGCCTTCAGCCCCCTTCTCACTCGCGTACCCTCTCTCCCCGTGTCTCAAATTTGACGGGTCAATAGAGGTGGAGGCGGCGCAAGCTCCCTCTCGTCTTCGCGATTCTCCTCAGGCGACGGAACGGGTGCTGGATGGCAGAACCGCGACTGGGCAGGGGCAAAAGGCGTGGCTTCGACGGCGGCGCTCCTCACGTGTGGCAGAGCGCGACGGCAATGAAGCCTCATCTCCCTCCTTCGCGTCCTTCTCCTCTCCTGGCGACAGCAACAGCGACGGCACTCCTCGCCGGCACCGCACCGTCTGTCTTCTCTGATTCCCCTTCCCCGGTTCCCTCTGATTCCTCATCCTCTCTCTCTGTTCTATTTCATGAATGCCGCCGGTTTTGGAAGAGGCAATAGGATTAGGGTTTCGGCGGCTGAGGGGTAGGGGATTAGGGTTTCATTTTTTTAAAAATTAGGGTTAGAGGCATTTTAGTAATTTTAAATGAAATGGGGAAAAATATAATAATTGAAACCCTAATTAAACTCAACACTAATTGTATATAGAAAATACTATTTGTTCATTAATTTTATAAATTACTTTCAATAAAAAATCCAAATCAAATAATTAGAAATAATATACTTAATTTCTTCATTTTCCAAAATAACAGTATTAATATTTAAAATATTACTTATTTAATCCAAATTATATAAAATCTTTGTTATTTCACAACTACCAACTTTATAATTCAAATATAGAAAATAATCCAATAATTATAAAATTGGATAATAAATCCTAATTTATTTCAAATTCAATTAATCAAAACTTGCTCTAATTTTCTTTAATAAGGAAATTTCTAAAATTAAAGCTACAGAAATACTAAATTTGAAATTAGCTCATGATAGCTATTTTTCAAAAGTTATGGGTCTTACACCTATAACATACAATTTCAGCTCCAACTCATACAATATCATAACAATATCACTCCATATTCAACCATCACCCATCAAACCCCAACTTTTACCAATCCACACTCTAAATTTCTTCCATCAACAAAAATCACTAACACCTTGGCATACATTCATATATAACCAATATCATCAATTTACCAACTTATCAATTACCCATCAATACACCATATAGCATTATATTTCCCACAATAACTATGATCACCAACATATATTCAGCTCATTCAACTCATATCAGCAATCATTGTCATAAGCACTAAACATTCAACATGCTTAATCATTCCAACCTTACTTAAGGTCTTCTAACCTAAGTTTTCACAGAACATTATATATTAAATACGAGAAACCTAAACCATACCTTGACTGATTTCCACGTATTATCCGAGACAACCCACTAATGCATCGAACACAGCCCCAAGAGGTCCAAAATCACTAAAGCAACGTCACCCAACCTCCACCAAGTCTCAAGTGTCCACAAATCAAGCTCCAATTAATATATATACACCTGACTTCACATTACCACACATATACATATCCAAATTTAATACCCAACATATGAAATTAGAGAATTAACTAGAGTTCTAGGATTCTCACCTTACACAAGCACCAAAGAAGCAAGATTGAACGTTCTTCTCAAGCTAGTTCAAACCTAAACACCGGAATTAAGCAATTTTTAACATAATTGCTCATATAATTTGAAATTCGGAAGGAAGAAATTGGAATACAGAAGTAGTTTTCTTACCTAATTGTTGACTGGGCTTTGTAGAGCTTGACGTTGCGGACGCGTGGCCGCAAACAGTACGGTGATCGGAGCTCAGAGCGAGAAGTTATGGAAGATTGAATTGGAACCAAGGGTTTGGAACCTCACCCTCGTTCTTCTCCCTTTCCTTCAGCCCCAACGTGAAAATGAAATCATTTGGGGAAGGAAACTGAACCTCTTGCTTTATATGTGTTGGGCTTTGACCCGGTTTGGATTCGATTCAATCGGTTCGGCCCGTTCAACCCAATTTTAGGCTAAATTCTTTGAAATTGGTATCAAAATTTTCGTTATATTTAGCTCTATCCTATTTTAAAATAAAAATCGCATTTCTAAATTATTTTATTAAAATTTAATTTATTAATTAATTATTTACTAATTTAACGAAATTTACGTAAAGTACTTACACAGCATAAAAAACAAAATAATAAGCCACAATATATAATAACCACATAATATTATGAGTCCTTATTATTAATCAATTGAATCCACAACAAAAAGATTCAAATAACAAAAAAGTCACAACAATTATCTTATATAACAAAAAACAATCATGAATTAATATTTATGCTATTGTGGCCATAGTAAAATTTATTTATTTATTTTAACGCAATAATAACTGAATCCATATTCATATACATAAGGGACATTGAATGAATGTTTATATAGACCAACAAGAACATATGATTTAAAGCCTTATATCATATAAAAAAAATTAATTCATGATGTTTTAAAAAAAATGAAATTAACGTCATTCTCTATGATACCTCAAAAATAAGTGCTGCACAAGATAACACAAAAATATATACTAATTTTTAACAAAGGTATACTGCATATATCAATTAGTCTTTTATATGATAAAAATTTACCACACATTATAAACATCAAAGTGGATAAATAAATTGTATACACATATTATTAATAATCTGTCATCTTGTATCTCATTATCCCGATGGAATTATCGGCCATTCCTAATGCATTATTATAGTTGATTGATTCACACTAATAAATTTTATCCAAAAGATAATGAGAAAGAAAGAATTTAATTGAATCTAAATAAATGTATAAATGTAAAAACAGAAACTGTTTGAAAATGAATGATTCGTAAATCCAAAATTCACATCAAACATTAATTAAGATAAATTGAATATCGCTCGATGATTCAATTATGGATGGCTCTGATACTACTTGTTAGAATTTTCTTAAAATTTTTTAATCCCAAAATCATCCATGTTAAATAATTAAAAAAAATATTTGAATACGCACTACTAGAAAACAATAAATTATAGACATAATTTTTTCGATAGATTTTTTTTATCAAAAATATCGACGAATTTTAAATAAATTTTCTATCGATAAAAAACCCCAAAAAAAATATGAAGACGGGAAATCTCACTGATAATGAGGTCAAGTTGAAGCACGAGGAGCTCACTGATAACAATAATAAGCAGATTGATGGAAACAGGAACACTTCTCTGAATAATGTGAGTTATAATTTTTTCCCCATATGTTTTCAGGGTTCCATGATGGACAATATCAATTCTAAATTGTAGAGATATCTACTTTCCTGGTTTATGTTAATGCATTATGCATGGATGGTTATTTAGAATTTCACCTAAATTGTAGGTCTGTGTGTTTATTTTCAGTTATTGAAGATGTGCAGTGAAAGTATTGGTACTTAGTATACTACTATACTAGAACAGTAATGCTTGTAGAATAATTTGAGATACTATCTCAAGGTGTTGGGTCACTACTGCTGGTTTACTAGAGATATATTCTGATGTCTTTCCATGATTGTGATTTACCTTTCTGTGCACCTAATCTTGGTCATTTCACTGCTACATTGATAAGAGTGAGAAAAACTTGACGCTGAATTTCTTGAATCTGTTATTAGAAATAAGGAGTACTTAGTTGAGTGTTTTCTTTCTCCTTTTTTTTTTCTTTTTCTCTTTCCCTCTTATCCACCGTTTTCTCTATGATATCAACACAATCAAATTGATCTTAGTTTTACAAATTACTACTATTTTTTAGGAAAGCAACAATAAATAGTACATGCTCAATTGTCAAGAGATTCCTTAATATTTTCTTCCTTTTGCAGATTATATTTGCGTTTGTTATATAGCCTTGTTTGGTGGTACAGTATATAGGTCAAGCTGCTTTCTTGTCTAAGAACCTTTAATCTATTCATAACAGTTTTTATGATTCAATACCTGGTTGGTCCATTTATTACTCTCATTCATTAATACTGCTTTGAGAATTTAGTAATTTAGTGCAATATGCTCATTTTTTTGCTTCTCCTGCAGAACCTGTATTTTGGCTTGTTTTTGTTGTTGCCAGCCTTGCTGCTATTGAGAGTCAATTTCGTAATATATATCTTTAGCATAAGTTCTTATGAAGCCTATGTCACACTTGATAATATGGGGAATTGGTGGCACATTTTTCATCCTTCTTTGTTTTCTTCCCTTCTTCAGAATCTGAGACACATACAGCTTCTAAATCTCTGTGGCCTCAATTAATACTCTCTTAAATTATCGGCAAAGTCATAACCAACAACATGTGCAACCATTCTTATGCTTTGAAATTAACTTCCATATCCTTTTTGCAACTATTCTAGTATATATATATGTTCCAGACCCGATCTCCGGGCCTTTCCTCGAAACGGTCATCAAACCCGGCATGTGATGAGATGCCCAAAAAAAGCGCTCATCGCCTGACCATGAAACGGCCAGGAACTCCTGAATCCCCGACCGTGACCGGAAAAACCAAACAACGATCTCCTTGCCAAACCACAACGGCGAGGAAAAGGTTCCTCCAGCGATGAGACCGAGCACCCTCACTCTCTCGCTCCGGGGGCAACTGTTATGGATCCGGCCCACGACTTCCACACCTGGAACAGTCTTCGAACCCGGTTACCCAGATCCGAACTACTTCACCCTTCTAGAAGGCCCGAAACCAGCCCACTAGAGCTTCTAACCAACAATCAAATTCAAATATCTCCCTTATCTTAACCAGATAAGATAAGATAAGATAATTACCATCACCTATATAAAGGGGAGCCTAGGCACCCTCAAGTATGTCATTCACTCTACACACCTTATACCTCTCAGATCCATTCTGACTTGAGCGTCGGAGTGTCTTTGTAGGTACCACTCCCATTGCTCCAGTCAAATAATCCGGCATCCGCCTCGACTCGCAAGTTCCCGATCTATCTCTCCACATCCAAATAAGTAAACGGATACCCGGGAATCGATCACCTCGAAGCCAACAAAACGGATATCTAAATAATAAAACGGATATCCAAATAGGTAAACTGCTACCCGGGAATCGATCACCCCGAGGCCCACAAAACGGATATCTAAATAATAAAATGGATATCCAAATAAGTAAACGGATACCCGGGAATCAATCACCTCGAAGCCAATAAAACGGATATCCAAATAACAAAACGGATATCCAAATAATAAAACGGATATCCAAATAAGTAAACGGCTACCCGGGAATCGATCACCCCGAAGCCAACAAAATGAATATCCAAATAAGTAAACGGTTATCCGGGAATCGATCACCTTGAAGCCAATAAAATGGATATCCAAATAACAAAATGGATATCCAAATAATAAAACGGATATCCAAATAAATAAGCAGCTATCCGGGAATCAATCACCCCGAAGCCAATAAAACGGATATCCAAATAATAAAACGGATATCCAAATAGGTAAACGGCTACCTGGGGATCATCCCGAGGCCCATAAAACGAATATCCAAATAATAAAACGGATATCCAAATAAGTAAACGGCTACCCGGGAATCGATCAACTCGAAGCCAATAAAACGGATATCCAAATAACAAAACGGATATTCAAATAAGTAAACGGCTACATGGGAATCGATTACCCCGAGGCCAACAAAACGGATATCCAAATAATAAAATGGATATCCAAATAGGTAAACGGCTACCCGGAAATCGATCACCCAGAGGCCAGCAAAATGGATATCCAAAAAACAAAAAATGACGGCTCGGGGATCGATCACCGCGAGGCAAACAAAACAGAAATCTAAATAAGCTAAATAAATAAAGTCTTGAAATTGGCCCACCAAGAGGCCTAAAATAAGTTCACAATAATGGCCCAAAACAACAAGCATGAGCTGATGGTCTTCCAACTCGCGAAAAGCCGGACTAACCAACATCCTGCCAATCGGTGCAGGATGACGTCACGCCCTTTCCAGGCCCTTCACAGTCTCCCGAACTACAGAGAATCGGACTCTCCAAACAACTTAGCATTGAGACCAAGCAAGCATGCTCTCATGCTCTGGGGGCAACTGTTCCAGACCCGATCTCCGGGCCTTTCCTCGAAACGGTCATCAAACCCGGCATGTGATGAGATGCCCAAACAACGCACTCGTCGCCTGACCATGAAACGGCCAGGAACTCCCTGAATCCCCGACCGCGACCGGAAAAATCAAACAACGATCTCCTTACCAAACCACAACGGCGAGGAAAAGGTTCCTCTAGCGATGAGACCGAGCACCCTCACTCTCTCACTCCGGGGGCAACTGTTATGGATCCGGCCCACGACTTCCACACCCGGAACAGTCTCCAAACCCGGTTACCCGGATCCGAACTGCTTCACCCTTCTAGAAGGCCCGGAACCAGCCCACTAGAGCTTCTAACCAACAATCAAATTCAAATATCTCCCTTATCTTAACCAGATAAGATAAGATAAGATAATTACCATCACGTATATAAAAGGGAGCCTAGGCCCCCTCAGGTATGTCATTCACTCTACACACCTTATACCTCTCAGATCCATTCTGACTTGAGCGTCAGAGTGTCTTTATAGGTACCACCCCCATTGCTCCAGTCAAATAATCCGGCATCCGCCTCGACTCGCAAGTTTCTGATCTATCTCTCCACCCGTATCGGAGGCATCCAGTACAATATACATCTTGGATTATTAAGTTTAAAACATCAAAAGCTTTAGTTATTAACACACTACTATTTTGATAACAAATTCCATATATAACTAATGCTCACGTATCTAATCCAGTACTTTTCTTACAAATTTGGAAGGCATTGTTGCTAGCAAAGTGTTCAAGGAACAAAGTGTTGAAGCAACTTGGTCTTGCTGAGTGCAGCTGCAGCAGCTCTATAAACAGGGGTCTCACCAAGGTGGTTCCTTATTATATCTTCAATTTTGCTCTCTGATTTAAGTTTGGAGATAAATTGTTTATTATACCTTTGTTTTTGCTCTCTGATTTAATCTATTAAGAATTAAGATGAGCTTTTGGATCTGCAGTGATTCAATTGCTTCTCTCCAACTGTTTGAAGTCCTGAGTTGAAGTGATGCATTCAAAACTGGTTTATATATCCCTGTACTAGAACTAAATGGTGGTGTCTAATTTCTTTCATAAAATTAGAATTTTTTTTACCATGTATGGCAAGGAATATCATGTGATTTTTCTAATGGTGCACCTGTTATCACTAAGTTGTAAGTCCTTTTATTCTTCTTGAAAATATGTTGCTAAGTTCATCAAACTGAGAGCAAGAATTACATGCACTGAACTGTGGCTTTTTAATGATTTGATAACCGTATGAGATGTATATTATTGTTAGTTTTGCAAGGATCTTTCCTTAAGTAATTTGAAAGGACCACTTCCATCCAGTGTCATAGAGTTGACTAACTTGCAAATAATGTATTGCTTCCTTATAATAAGCCTTTGTTAAGTTGCTAGCATATGTTTGTATTTTGGGACTCATTCCATTGGTGTATGTGCAGGAACCTTAGCCACAACAACTTCAATGGCTATATCCCCTCATTTCCAAGTTCCTCAATGCTCACTTCACTGTAATGACTCTTTCCTCAATGAATTTTAAAATCCAATTTTATAGTTTTGTTTGCTCTTACCGCTTATTAGATATCGATACTTCAATAGACACCTACTTTCAAATGTTGAAAAATAACACACCAAAGACCATCAAGGGACCAAAAGCCCAAGCCCAAGCCCAAGGATGAACAACACACCAAGATCATCAAAGAAGCCAAGGTAAGTCCCCCTATTCAATGTTTGTTTAATGTGCTTCTTGTGCATGTTGTTGTGTGCTGCTGAGAGGAAATTAATGTTGTAAGAGAAATTATACCTTTTCTAAGTAATGAGCATTTGACGATCTTGATGTGTATTTCATAATAACTGTAATGTGTCTATGTTCTTCTGTGCTGAAAGGAAAGAAGAAACGACTCAGTGTTTTTTTTGTATGTTGGTAGATTGATGGAAGTGTTACAAATACACTGGTCATTGCAAATTGTGAGCTTTGTTAAGCCTAGGTTGCAGCTGCAGAGCACATTTCACAAGTTTGTTAATCTTATGTGAATGTGATATCTAGCTTATTATCTTTGAATGGTTTTACTTTGGCGTTTGAAATTCAATTAAGCATTTGGGAATGCCTTTTGGTACTAGTTTAATGAAGAGGTATGCTCTCAATTCGTCAAGAAGTACAAGACCATTATACATCCATGAGAGGTACATATTCACCTTTCATATCGATAGAAATTCAAAAGTGGATCCTTTATTTTCTACAAGAAGTTACAAGCTTATGCAATTTTGTCCGGCTTTTCTTTTTGCCTTGATTTTCTTTAGTTATGGTCATTGTTATATTTTGACTTGAACTTGATTATGTTGATAATGATGAGATAGTGGGGGTTGATCTGATCTATGATGCATTTTATAGATGAATAGAATTACGGAATTATCGCAGAACTTTGAGATAGTGGCTACTCATACAGACAACCCTGACGTGAGAACTTTACCTTTTGCTTTTGTGCATATTCTTCAGAGCTGGTTTTATTTCTTGGTTCATGGTATGTTTTTAATTGGCCGAATTTCAGGTCCTCATTTGGGATGTTGAAAGTCAACCTAATCATCATGCTATCCTTGGAGTTATGAATTCTCACCCAGATTTGGAAAATTTTAATGGTTATCCATTAATATTCTAGATTATCCCATCTTTAAGTGCTAAGTGTAATTTGTTACATTAGTTAATGAAGGAGATCCATGTAACATTGGGATGGTCATCTTTTTTTATGGTATTTTTTTATTGAGACAGAATGAGATATTGGCCAATGATGTTGAAAAATAATACCCAATTTTATAGGTATGATGTAATAAATATTATGTTTATCTATGTGATTTTTGAATTTCTTTTTTTCAATTCGCAGTGTGTTTGATAGAGTAAATTTAGAAAACAAACTTAAAAATATTCATTTTGCAATGAAAAATCTAAAAAAATTATGTTTTACCTTATTGATGGATTTACAGATGAAAAATCTGTATGTATTAAAAGTTGTGAATGCTTTTCCAGGCACCAATTACCAACAGAAAATTTGATGCTAGTTACATACGAAAAATTTGCTAGAAAATCTGACGTTTTAAGCGAAATGGAGGGGATGATTACCGAGAAAAAAAATTGTCGATAAATTACCAACAGAAAATCTGACATTTTTAGTGAAATGGAGGGGATGATTACAGAGAAAAAATTTGTCAGTAACGGAAAAAATCTGTTGGTAAATTACCGACGAAAAATTCTGTCGGTAAATAATTTCTGACGAGACTTCTATAGAGGAACAAAATTCGTCAATAACCAAAAATCTGTCTGTAATAAATTAAAGACCAAATCTATCTATAAATCCGTTTGTAATAAGTAATTTTTTAGTTGTAGCAGAAGCGTACCTTAATTCGTGAGCATGATTGAAAGAGTTTGGTTCTTTGTTCTTCCTCAACCAAAGCCTTCTGTATCCCTAATAGGACTAAATCACAACTCCTTTGATGAGAAAATAAGTACGAAGGCAGCGTTGATGTGTTGGGGACCAAAATTCTGAAATCACTATTTATATTTTAGTGTGACACCCATTAAACCCTAAAATCTAAATAAAATAGTATCTATAATTTTATTCTCATTTAATTTCAAATCAAAAGTAATAATGACTTATTTTATTAGCATTTATAACAATAAATGAGATCACTTATATAAGTCTTATAATATAAAATTGCTAATATGATTATGATCAATTATATGTATTGCCCGTAAATAGATTAGGAAATTATAATTTTCTAACAGAAATTCTAGCTAAGTGGTGAATCAACGCTTAGAATATAAACTATTAAAATTAACCATGTTAGGTATATACTAAAATTAACTATTAAAATTAGTCATTGATATAAAATATATGTTAGAATATAAATATACATTAAAAATAAATTAAACAATATATATATATATATATATATATAGTAATAACTGATTTTAGTAGTTATTTTTAATTTTTAATGTACAAATATAAATATGGACTACAAATTCTAAATAAATATAGGGTTTATAAAGAAAACTTTTGCTTTTTTTTTTTAATAAGTAACGCCATCTCAAAATATATGACTGCTCACTTGTTCAATATGTATTTCAATGAGTTTAATTTTAATATATTTATGTATAATACATTTTTATATAATAATACAATGTATTTATTATGATATGCTACTTTCATATTATTTTTATTATTTATCTTATTTGTAATATAAATAAAATATGTGTATTATAATAAGGGAAATTTACTTAAATAAATAGAATAGAGAAAACGTTTACCTAAATGTGCAAAACTGGTTCTTGTTACCTGCATGTGCAAAAAGCCATTTCTATGTAATCCGTGGCAACCCACCACGGTTTCAAAACGTGCATAAACCGTGGCAGGTCCCAGCGGATTATGGCCAAAAGATATAGAGTGTAAACCGTGGTAGGTCACCACGGTTTACTAAGGAGAGATGGCGTACATAAACCGTAGAGAGTCACCACGGTTTATGAAGAAACTTGTTTGTACATAAAACCTTGTGGGTCACCACGGTTTATGTGTGGTAAATAATAGCCAGAAAACCTTGTTAATTTTATGTCCAATAGAAAATGAATTTATTAGCACAATAAATTTATGAGCAGAATCTTAAATTATGTCTTATCAACAACAACTTTTTATAATAGAAAGAGTACAATAGAAAAAAATCAGATAATACTAAGAAAATGATTTTTATAGTGCTTAAAAAATTGATGTCTATTTACTAAAAAATAAAAAATTAATATTTAATTTAAAATGATGAAATTTAATAAATTTAAAATATTTAAAATTTGTTATGTAAAATAAATTAGAAAAAAATTAGACTCCAATAATAAACACCATGAAATTTTTGGATTTTTTTCTATTATAAAATAAAAAAATACTTTTAAAAATAAATTACACTAACATTAATGTTTGGAATCTGTGTTTTTATTTTTTATTTTGAGCTTTTATGAAGTTTTCAAAATCTTAGGCGAACTTATAAAAACTACTCAAAAGTTCGTTTAAGCTTAAGGTGACCTCTCTCATTATATTCATCTTTATTTTTTCATTTATAAAATAAAGATTCATTACACTATAACATATTAATGAGTACAATTAAATAATTACTTGTTAATATTGGTATATTAATATTCATTAACATGCTTATTGATTAAATCTTTTATATAGATTTAATAAATTCACATATAAGTATATATTGATACATTAGTATTTGTTAAATTTAAAATAAAAAATATTTATTATATTATAAGAATATTAATGAGTACTCTAAAAAATATTAATAAGTAATTATTTTATTATGTTCATTAATATTTTTTATAGTATAATAAATATTTAAATATAGTGTAAAATGAAAAATAGGGATAAACATAATGAAAAAATAATTGATAATACATGTAAAAATTATATATTAGTTAATAATACATAAAGAGAACGAAAAAATTTTATTATAAATATTCAATAGAAATAGATGATTTTTTTTTCTTTATAAAATGTACTATATAGTGTGTATTTATTAGGCTGCCACCTTTGTTTTCAACAACAAAATAGGATAAGACACTGAAAATAGGATAGGACAAGACACTGATGGACAGAGACACAAAATTTTGTATTCTTGTAATTTTGCTTGGTGATAAACTAGAACAAATTATGAAAATCTAATTTATTCTCATTTTTTTCATTAAAAAAATTTGAGATGAAAAATATAATAATAAAAAATATAATTATAAAAAATTAACAAGAATAATAAAAAAAAATAAAAAATAAGTTGTGTCTCTTGGACATAAAATTAACAAGGTTTTCTGGCCATTATTTACCACACATAAACTGTGGTGACCCACAAGTATTTATGTGCAAACAAGTTTCTTCATAAACCGTGGTGACTCTCCACGGTTTATGCACGCCATCTCTCCTTAGTAAACCATGGTGACCTACCACGGTTTACACTCTATATCTTTTGGCCATAATCCGCTGGGACCTGCCACGGTTTATGCACGTTTTGAAACCGTGGTGGGTTGCCACGGATTACATAAAAATGGCTTTTTGCACATGCAGGTAACAAGAACCAATTTTATACATTTAGGTAAACGTTTTTTCTATTTTATTTATTTAAGTAACTTGCCCTTATAATAAGATGTGTTATGGATAATTCCTTTTATTAGGTAAATGGAATTGTGACGGTAAAAAAATTGATGCTACATAAGTAGATCATTCACTTAAACAACATACCAATTTCTTTTTTTATTCTCTTATTCTTCTTATAAATTCAATGATTAGTAGTAAATATATCTTTGCTATAGTATTTATCTAAATACAAGTATAAGTAGTCACCAAAAAAAAAAAATACAAGTATAAGAGATAATAAGGACGGTTTCGTTTAAATGCGTATCCTACATTTTTACGTACTATGTACGTCTATCGTGTGGAGTTTTTGGCTAAAATTAAAAAAAAAAACTCTCATTGATGAATATGTAAGAATTTAGTTTGAAAGAAACTGAGAATATTGGATACAAATTTTTAATAGTATATAAAAATTGATGATTTCGATATAATAATTTTTAGGGTAAAAAATTTTAATAAACCAAGGAGTCACTAATATTACACAATAATCCCAAATCAAAAAACGTTATGTATATGTCTTTAAACATAAATCTATGCAAATTCAATTTAGCTTCTCTAGTATTATATCGAATTAGTTTGATTCGAATTTATAGGAATAAAGACAAATCGAAATGGGTAGCTTCGATTTAGGATAATAGCAGTATTAAATCAGCTTGCATCAGAATTTACGTGATTAAGTCAAACGAAAAAATGAGACATGGATCAACCAAAAGCATGTCTCTATATAATTCGAATCAACCCTATTCGAATTAGTGAGGGAGTTTGCAGTGTGAATAATTCAAATCAACCTGTTCAAATTAGCGAGGGAATTTGCAGTGTAAATAGTTCGAATCACACTTATTCGAACCATGTAAGGTGAAGTTCGAATCAAAACGATTCGAATTATTGATGGGGAGTTCGAATCTATCTGATTCGAATTATGTGTATGTAATTTGAATTAAACCAATTCGAATAATAATAATAATAATAATAATAATAATAATAATAATAATAAGGTTTAGACATACTTTATTATATTAGGTTAGATAAAAATTAAACTATTTAAATAAATAATTCAGTTTTAGAAGTCAAGTATTAGAATAACTTTTTGGGAAGTATTTATCATATTATAAATTCATAATTATGTAAGTATGCGAATGATTTATTTTTTAAATTACGTTTTTAAATTAAATGGCTTTCAATATTATTAGATTGTCCTATTTTTAAATCGGTCAATTCATTTTATATTTATATATTGTAATTATTTATTTTGTAACAAGTACAACTAAAATTTTAATAACAATTATTAAATTAAACATTGTTACGATGAGTACTATAAAAATTTGTAATGTACTCGTTACTAACCTATCACATAATAAAATTTTTTAAACTTTATAAAATGCAATTTTTTTTTACAGACTCGTATTATCGAACTAATTGAATTCGATTTAGCATTGGCTCCATATAGATATAATGGTTGGTGTATTAAAATAATTGCATGAATTAGATTTATGCTATGGAATTCACGTTCAACTGATATTTATAAAAAATAAGCTAACAAAATATTTATGAGACTTTTTCAAAATATTTATGAGCTATAAAAAATGGACGAAAAAATATTGTATGAAATTTGAATTGTTTTGCATTTATTTATATAAAATACTCATATAATTATAAATATACATAAATACATGATAAAATCAAAACCTTTGCATGTAAATCAAAACCTCCTCATTCGATTTATCAGTGACCAAATCCATAGAGTAAATTAAAACAACCTAATTCAATAGATCGAAATGCATTTATTCATAAATCAATGATATCTATTTCGATTTGTCTTTATTGTTACTAATTCGAATTTAGTATCAGAGAAGATAAATCAAATTTGGTCAATTTAATTTATATAAATTTGTACATAGGAACATGTATGTAACGTTTTTTGATTTGGGACTATTATATAATATTGGTGGTTCCTTGGTTTATTTAAATTTTTTACCCTATTTTTTAGTTTGAGTTATGTATTATCAGCCAATGAAAAATTCTGAAAATGCAAAAATTTTAAAGCTTATCTAAACCAGGTTATATAGTTAGGCTAGCTCAAATGGTAAAACTGAGTTAAGACTCAAAGTGGTCTCTGAAGTTGCACTCGAGTCTTAAAGTAATCCCTGAACTTAATAGTTATCCAATTTCATCCCTGAAGTTGTACGCCAAGACCCACAGTCATCCTTCTAGCAATTTTCGTCCACCTGACTCCACCGAAAATCTGATCTAGACTCCGCTGTAACATGCTGGCAAAGAGAATGGCTAGCTGACGTGGAAGAGTAAACTTTTTTTATTCAATTTGGTCCCCTTAATTGAATTTAAAAACCCTAATCCCCAAATTTAAAGATCACTATATGCATTGCTCTGGTCTTCTCCTCTCTTCACTCTTCTCCATCTTCAAAGGCCCACAGTTATGGCTAGCGCAAGTAATGCTGTTGGGAGCTCGAACAACCCACGATTTTTTGGAAGCATTATGAGGAGAATGACTAGAAATAGAGATTTGCATTTGCCAGAATGGTGTGGGTGCGGATCGAGACCAGTGTTGCGATGGCCAGCGACGAATTCTAACCCAGGGAGACCGTTCGTCAGTTGCCCAAACTACAATATAAGTTGTTGTTGTTGTTCGTTGCATTTTTGGGTATGAACTTGGCTGATTCAATTTCTTGTTTCTTGGGTGCAGACTGTAGGTAACAGGTGATGTGGGTTATTTCTGTGGGTAGATAAAATTCTGGAAGATATGATAACATGTGATGGTAGAACAAGCCCTTCTAGACAATGAAGAATAGAAGATGAATATTGTTTGGAAACTTGGAAGGCTAGAGTCTGAAGTTAGGGTTCTAAAACTGGGTGGGATTTTGGTTTTTGTATTTATGTTGCTGATTATAAGAGCCGTTCTTCTGTTAAAGCTAAATAGACAATTTGGCCAATTGTATCTGGCAAAAAATAAATGACATGTTATATGTAGATGTTGTTCTAGTACCTTTACATGCCTTTTTGTTTGAAACAAATGCAAATTAAAGTAAACAACATGTACCTGTCTTTTTGTTTAAAACAAATACAAATTAAAGTAAACAACATCATTGTGCTTGCATATTTTGAAAATTGGAGAAACAATATGAAATAGTAATCCATTTATTCATATTATAATACTTGTCCATGATATAATGAAACACAGCCAAAACATTGTTCACCCATAAACATTGTTCATCTATGTCAAAGTTTTCATAATTAAGGCCTCACAAAGTCATAAGTCTATAGTATCCTAATTAAGACAGCATTGAAAGTATATAATCCAAACAAAATAGATGGACAAAAACACTAATTATTCCATATACATAATATCTAAATCTTCATTTCTTGGTTCCGGATGGTTTGAATCCAGGGTTGGGCACAAACTTCATGAAGTTTTCAAGTCTTGTAGCAATCCTCTGTGTTGCACCTTGCATAGGATTAGGTGGAGGATTCCTTGCTGGTTGAGTGCTAGCTGGTGGGGTGGAAGCAGGTGGAGTGCTTTACTGATGAATTGCTGTTTCTTGAAGTGGATTTTCTAGCTTTGAACAACTTCCTTTTGGGAGGGAGTTTTAGTGGCCTAACAGTAGTAGGTGAAACTTATCAGTGAAAACATGTAAAGTAGTTAGTAAAATTGATAAGAATATGTATTTAATAAAATCAATGTCATTTAATATTGTGAACCTGTTGAGAGTCATCAATTTCTGACAAGGGTGGTTGACTGAGTTCAAGCTGGATTTCAGTCTGAGGTTGTGGGATAGGGATGGCTTCACCACCGTTTACCGGTCCAACTGGAGCAGAATTGTTGAGCTGACCTTCACCACCATTAGCAGCAATAGCCTCTGCAATAGCAGCCTCCTCTTCATCAGCAACCCTCTTTTCACAATTTCTCTTGGTATTCCTGCTTCACCACAATAACGACTGCGACCTTTTTTATAAATTCTTTTCAGTTTGGTCCTCTATTTCTTACTCCCACTTTACTCCTCATCTGCATCCTTTCTTTTTTTTTTTTTTTAAGTGGCCCTGGCTTCTTCCTAAACTTTGGTGCTTGTGGTCTGTTACATGATGACTTTTTTCATAATGCTTGACCTGGAATTGGATTGATATGGAAGGCATATATGTCATTATATACTTTCATAGTCAACCACTTGTGATAAAATTCTTTTACCAGCCCTTGCCAATGCTGCACAAGCATGCACGTATGGCATCCCTAAATAGAATTAACACAACAACAAAGATAACAATAATAAGCCAACTATAATCTCAATTTCCACTCATGGATAACAATAATAAGATAACAACAAACATAAGAAAATATTACCACTCAATTGCCAGAGACCTCATGTACAGAGCCTCTTTTCCAAGTCCACAACCATGTTGGTTGGCCAGCCATGAACTTCAAATTTTTCGTAGTTTGTATCACCAGACTACATAGGGACCCAATTTTTCGATTCTTTCCTTATCTTTTCTAATCTGCTACGCTGTATTGGAGGTAGAATTCCAATGTTTGAACTAAGCTTGACTTTGTTCCTAGCTATAAACCTCATTGCATACATTCTGATTTTCAATAATGTGATAATAGGCTTAGCTCTAGCTTTTTTTATCCTAGAGTTGAAGACTTCACAAGCATTATTGCAGATGTTGTCTATTTTAGGGGCATTACTGAAGAAAGCCCGACTCCAAGAATCTCTAGGCCACTTGTTCAGATAATTCCAAGCATTCTTATTAACCCTCTCAATTTTTTTGATAAAGGAATCCATCTTGGCTAGTACACCTTGCACAATTTCACAGTAGCTGTCTAAACTGGAGATCCTTCCATTGCTTATTGAAGTTCTTCCATAAATGCCAAATATAGAATTTGTGATGGACATCTGGAAAAACTTCTTTAACTGTATGGATGAGGCCCTAATTCAACATACACAGTAGGTGTAAGACTTGTTATTAGGCATCAGAATAGTCCTTAAAATTGCATAAGTGACATCTAAGAGGCCCCTAAACTTTTATAAGTGACATCTAATTGCTCCCTAAATTTTCATAAGTGCATTTAGTTTGTCCATTTTCAACCATTTAAACTTATTGAATTAGTCTTCGTCCATATCATCAACACATTATAAAACATGTATAAATAGCAGTCCAATATATATACAGGAGTCCAACAACTATGGAAATGAGCAGTTAACACTTATTGGTCAAATAACAGTAATAAAAACAACAGCAGCCAAATAATGGGTGATTTACACTTACACAGATACTTTGATAGTTCAAAATAACTTAAAATTACAAAGCAAAAATGTTACAAGTCAATTGCTGCTTTCTTCCAACTTTCACATAATAGACTAATTGCACACCAGTTATATAACAATTAATAAAGACAATCAATGAGCCAAGTACTAGCTATACACAATAAAATTAACTTAATTACATACCTTCTGCATATCTAATATAAAATACAGCTTGTTTTGTTTGTAATCCTCCAAGCCTTGATGAAGTAATTCTAAGAACCACCTCCAGTTATCAGTGTTTTCAACAGGGACAATTGCATAGGCAATCACATATGTGGTTGTTTGCATCTTGGCCAATAGTAGACAGGATTTGACCACCATGCTGGGTCTTCAGAAAAGCTCCATCCAAGCCTATAAGAGGTCTGCAACCAGCCAAAAATCCTCTTTTACACGCATCCAAACAAATGTACATCTTCTCAAAGATTGGATCATCATCAGGGTTGGGATGAAGTATAATACGAACTGTTACAGTAGAGCCTGAATTACTCTTCAGCAGCGTCAGCCCATAATCTTTCACCATCCCATATTGGGCAGCAGCATCACCATACACAATAGCTCTAACATCTCTTAAAGCCCTAGTCAGTGAAGACTTGTTCAGATCTAAATCATACTTTGTCTTAAAATATTGTGCAGCCTTAGAGTGTCTTAGATTAGGGTATTTTCTTAGCTTCTTCACCAATTTGCAGGCTAGCCACTTCCTATTAGCTAGTCTATTTTTGGTCTCTCTTACACAGGTGTGGTCATCTACGATCGTCTCAATTTACCAACAATTATTCTCAGTATTATTAGAAGCATACACCAACCAACCACAACTTTCATCCTTACACACAGCTCTCATTTTTACATTATCATTCTACTTAAACCAAATCCTCTTACCCTCCTGAATATAATAGTCACGCACAGTCTCTTTGAACTCCATCTTTGTAGTGAATGTCATTCCAACATCAAGCGTAAGCTCTCCAAATCTTCCTCCTTCTCTGAACACAGGGAAGACCTCATTTGATTCAATCTCCTCCAACTCATCCTCAGAGTTTGGAGGAGTCTTCATTTCTTCTGAGTGCCATGAGTCTCCACCATCAGATTCATGTTAAGCTTCATCTTGGGCATCATGATATGGTGCTATTGATCCAAACTCAGGATTGTTCCCAAAAAAAGTTTATCATCCTCAGATCCTGAGTCTGCACACACAGGACCATCATCCTCAACCATAACAGCTTTCTTTTGTTTAGTAAGTTTCTTATCTGTGCTAGTTCTCAGTTTCACATTAGTCTTCTTTACTGCTGATCTCTCTACAGCCACATCTTCTTCCTCAGTAGACACCTTATCACCACCAGGCCAATATGATTCATCCTCTACACTATCATCACTATCATGGCTATCTGAGAATTCATCTGAGCTAGACAAAGCCACAAAGACTGTTTGGGGATGTTTTCCCTCAATTGATCTTCCAATAGCTCCAATAGCAGCTGTTCTTGTTAAAGGCCTCCTTCCATATGGTACCGCAGCTTTTTTATTCTTAGAACATCTCTTTAGTACATCACACTTCTTGGTTTCTTTCAATTTGGACCATGGTTTAGGAATTGCAGTGGGTTGGGCCATTCTTTTTGGTGAGATGTTGGGCTTAGTTTTACTGGGTTGAGCCATTATTTTTTGTGGTAGATTGGGCTTAGATCCAAGAGTTGCAGTGGATTGGGAGTGTATTTTTTCTGGTAAGTTTGGTTTACCAATAGAAATTGAAGTAGGTGGGATCTTTTGTTTTGGTCCTAGAGACAAGTTATCAGTAGACTTTGTTGTGGAGACTATTTTTTGGGTAGGAATAATGGTGTCACTTGGTTTAAAAGTTGGAGTAGATGGTGTTGTGATGGGAATTGGTTCAGTTGTGACATTGATGGTGGGGTTTGGAGTGGGAATAAAGTTTTGTATCACCATCAACTCTTTGTCTTTAGATGATACTGGTTCTGCTTCCTCATTATACAAAGGTTCAGAGACTCCATGTTCATAGTACACATCACTACAAGAAAACAAGCTTTTTGCTACGCTTTTAAAGCGTGGCGAAAAGTCCAAAAAAGCGTAGCGATAGCTTTTTGCCACGCTTTTTGAGCTACTGGCACGCTTTTGAAAGGGTCACAACTGCAAGGGTGCCGATTGCTCTATCGCCACGCTTTTGGTGACCTATCGCCACACTTTTTTTCTTGCCTCGCTTTTAAAGATCGTCACGCTTTAAAAGCGTGCCAATAGCAAGAGATATGGCTACGCTTTAAAAGCGTGTCAGTAGCTAGAGATATGGCTACGCTTTAAAGCGTAGCGAAAAATGGCCCCTGTACCGAATAGCGACGCTTTTAAAGCGTGGCGATAGGTTTGTTCAAGTTTAGTTGTTTTTTTTTTAATCTTCATAATAAAATCTAACAGAATTAATAGATAATGTAAAATTTAGACAATATAAAAAACCTTCATAACAATTTTAATTACTATTAACAATATAAAACCTTCATAAACTTGTACACTAAATATAGTGGTTGATCACATGACAAGCTCTAACAAAAAGTCAAAGTGAGAACAGTTACCCATGAATTTGTAATACATGCATTACAATTCCAACAACTATTACATTATCTACTTCCTTTAAAAACTACAAAATACACATTAAAAACTACAAAATACCCTTCCCTCTTGTGATATCTTGCTGGTCATTTGAGATATCATAGGCCAACCCTTTCCATCTGTCCTTATCTTCTTGTCCTCATCGATCGCCACAATCTTGAAGCTTCCGGTGGAAACCTTGCTGCTGCTGGAGATTCTTGACGAACCTTCTTCAAGTTGCTTCCAAAGAAAGCTGATGAACTGGGAACTGATGAAGTCACAGCTCCAGAACCATTCAAACTCGCCTGCAATGTAAAATTACATTATTCTCTTGTTATTTAAGAGTTACTTTTCCACCTAACAATCAAGTAACACAAGGAGAAGAGTGTGTTGATCTGCCAGAGAGACAAGATACTTCAATTCAATGTATTGAATAAGAAACGAGGACCATCATTTAAATGAGTTACGTGATGAAAAATACTAACCAGAATTATCATAGCAATGACAAGAAGGGGACCCGACCAAAGAACTGACATGAATAATCCATTTGGATCAAAATAGTTTTGACTAGAGAAGCTTTTCCAGTTCATCCTCATAACAGTATTAAGCCTCTCAGCGAGATATACACCGGCCACTGCATCAGAACATTCTCAGTAAGAAATGATACATGAAGAGAAATTCAAGAATATCAAGACTGCCATTCAACCACACAAGGAGATGTCTCAATGAATATAATAAAGATGTTTAAATGGAATTACAAATCACGGAGAGATTCATTGATATCTTCAAGATTTAGTGACTTCCACACAAATGTTTATGAATATTACATAACTAGACATCTCAATTTTTTAAGCTCAAATATCAATGATTCACCTACTTAATAACTTGTTACAACACTGTCATGCTCCCAAGTCCTAAACACATTGCTGCATTGTTGCTACATTCATTTAGTAGATCAAACAATCAAAATGATATTTCATATCAGAATCACTCACCACCGGTTACTGGTTAAGATCATCCTAAACAAATATATCTAGTTCGGTAGGCCCTCTCCCTTATATGACAAGTTTAGAAATGTTCACAATGATCAAAGCAAATATGACAAGAGAGAAAAAGGATTTGCACACATGAAATCAAAATTCAAATCATAATGAAAAACAGTGATTTGAATTTCACGTAAAAATTGCACACTATGAATAGGAAAGAAGCTATAGCTAACTACATGAAAGGTAACATATCATATTCATACTTGATTAGAGTTCCTTTGACAGCTCCTATGGTTGAAACTAAAGCTGCCATGGCTGTGTTATTGTCCTTGTAGCAGCAGAGAGTAAATGTACTTACTACAGAGGAAATAATGAACACTATAAAAACTTATTATAGTGGCTAAGTTGAGTTTAAAGAAAGGAATATAAGGGAATATCTTTCAAGATTGGTTGTAGAATCCTTAACATCCACACAGTGAAGATTATTTTTTAAGCCACGTGGCAGACATATGTTGCCTCCAAGATATAATAAGTTACCCTTACGAGACAGATATTAGAATTGCTAGCCATTTAAAAGAATTCAGAAACAGCAATGATAATAGAAAGACCCATTTTGCAGGTACTAGTATCTAGAACTTACAAGAATATCTTGGCCTATCCATGAATATGATTGCTGTAGTAGCAACCCAGAAAATCGTAAATGCAACAGAAAATAGTAACACTACAAGTGAGAAAATAGAGACCTCCCTGAACAGAGGTAAATTCACTGTCTTCTGACCGAAACTTTGACATTTTCTGCTCATAGTTTAAGAAAGTGAGAGAGAGAGAGAGAGAGAGAGAGAGAGAGAGAGAGAGAGAAATTAATAGAACATACATCAAACAGAAAGAAAATTGATTTACCTTTCTAACTGAAGAAGGAGGGAAAAATACATTGATTGTACCTTAAAGTGAGGCTTACAATACAACTGTGCATCTCCCGAAAAATAAACCAAACTTTAATTAATGCACAGAGGAAATTCAAACCTTTTTGTGTGAATTAATTGGTTAAAAGTATTCCATAAAACTAGTTTCGAATCACAGTCAGCTCATACATCAATTACCATTTACCAACATGCCATGCCATGTGATCCAATCTAACAACTGTGCGAAGCAAAGAAAGTGACAGTGAAATCATTAGAGTGCTTGAGCATTACCCTTCCTTTGGTAATAGCTATTACCAGTAGAAAAAATGCTAGATTTTAATTAATAACATCAAATACATGAACAATTTTGTATTTTAAAAGAATTTCTTTAGAGCACTAATTGGACTAAATTTTCTTTTTAAAACTTTTAATGCGAGAAACTGAGAATTATAGCAAAGAAATGAAAATAGCAAAGAAGCAGCAAAGCAAAAAGTAAAAAGAAACTATAGAAATGACTGTCAATAGTTGAAAAATGAAATGAATATTCCATATGAAATGGTAACAAGATTGTTACCTTTCTTGTTGACTTCGAAGAGAATTAACTGCTTGAAGATGGTGATGGCTGCAATGGAGAACTACCTGCATTATTGCTAACTACTGAAACTGGATTTTCAAGATGAAAGAAGGAATATAGAAACCAAAGGAATACAAATGCCTATACTCAGTAATAGTGGGAATAAATTACCATTTGAATCAACTTTTTCTTTATGCCTTTTCTTCTGGATAAACAAAACCAAATAGTAAGCACTTTCCCTAAATAAACATTAAGATATCAATTGCCACAATAATACTAAAAGTTAGAAAATACTTATAGCCATCATAAAGTCTTCAACTACTAAAAAAAATATATATTCAAACCAAACAACGGCAAACAAATCTAAAAGTACAAAAACTCACCACCACTAGAAAGAAGATCTTGTGTTATTGGTTGGCCGGATTGTGCCAAAGAAATTAGCTACATTTCAAAACACATAAACACGTAAGCACTCTACTTTTTCAACTTCTTCGTCATCAAATTCATCTTTAAGAGGTTTTTGTGGCCTTCCTCTTCTCTTTTGTGTGGGAAGCTTTTCATCCTCACCACTTACAGCATCTTCATGATTAACATTTAGCTTTTTACCCTTTCTTCTAACTCTACCCATAATCTTAAAATTATCAGCAAAGATATGATCATACAAACATGAAAATCTGCAAGCAAATCAAGCCAAGTTACAAGACTTTCATTAGAGAACTAGAGATATCAAAGGATTATAAACTCTAACTTCAAACTAAACAGGGTGCACTAGCATATTCTTCCCACCATCACCTGTTTATAATCAAGCATATGTGATATGTATGTACTCACAAAAACAAACACAATCCATAAGCCGCAGCAACATAGTGAAATGAAAATCTAAAAGGTTAATGATATTAAAGCTATGATTGAATTTGTGCCTAGGCAAAATCAACCATAAGAAATATCACTCCCTCCCAAGTCCCAACCATTTCTATAGATAAACAAAGGACTTCTCGTTGTTCTTGCACCATTTTATTATTCCATTCATTCACAATAAACAAGTTCTTTGAAACCCTGATTTTTCAGTGACAGAATAGTAAAACTCAAAAGATATTGCAACCACAGATTGGTTTCACATGCAACAACTAATAGCTAGGTAATAGAAAGGTATATTCCCAAAAATTGAATCTGGTACTCTTTTAGTAAATAACAGTCAGATTAGGGCACATAAGAACACAGTAAGAGGATTAGGCGATTCAACGAAAAAAGAGCAAATCAAGTGAGAAATAATGCACAACTAAGCTTCTAATCTAAACAAAGTATTATTTGGAAGATCCACAATAAACCATACAAAGTATTAAATCCAATAACAACAAAACGAGACAAATAAGTTGCATAACCCAATGAAAATACTGACCAATAATGTGGATAACTTGGTTGATATCTCCAGCATAAGACTGAATGAATGGAATCTGCTGCAGCAGAAGAAAACTCTACAACAAGAAACATCAAAAAGGAGTTAATTTATATATCTCAATCCAGAAAAAGCAAGTGGATTTAAACAGTGAAAACTGAAAAGCTGAATAAACAGAGTTAAACTTAAAAATAATAAACAAATGAATCAGAGAATAAACAACACAAACAAAGAAGCACAAATGAATTTTGTTCAGATGAGAAGCCAAACCTTGCGAGTAACCTTGTTCTTCGGGAACTTGACGGTACCTGCTTTTCTCTCCTTCCATCGGTTCCTTTCAATTGGAGAAGAGTAATAACAATTAAAAGCATAGATTTATTGTAATATTCAAAATAAATGATTAAATGATGATCAAAGATTTATTGAAAAATCATGAACATGTACTCAACAGCGACGATGGCTACCACCGTGACGGCTCCCTCTCGCGTGTCCCCCTCCTCCGCGACGGCAACGATTCTCGCAGATCCCTCATCAGCAACCAGGAATCATGATAGTGACTGACGCGACAGGAGCAGCTCCTCTTTCCCCTCCTCGGCGACGGCTAAGCGTGAAGCTCCTCCAGCGGCGGCGACGCGTTTGGTGATGACTCCTCCTTTCTCATCGTCGCACACTCTCTCTCGGGTTTGACTCGACAGTGGCGGCGGGCTGGGCGCGACGGATCTGGCAGCAAGGCGGCGTCTCCTTCCTCGAGCTCTCCTCTTCCACGTGGTGCGTGTGTGTATTGTGTTGTGTGTGCTGGAGAGGGGAAAAGGTGGAGTGGGGATGCGGCACTGTTGTGAGGGGAAAGGGGGCCCGTGTGGTGGGTGTTAGGTTAGGGTTTGTTAATTAAAAAGGGGTAAGGTTAGAGTTCCGGAACAGGGAGCTCTGACAATGTTCTTCGGATTGCTGGGGTTGCCGAGTACTACCCTGGGGTCTTTGGAAGAGTTTAGGTTTCTTTGGAAGGGCCTTCCTTGAATAAAAAAGGTTCGAAGAGTTTCAGGATTCTAAGGAGAAAGAGATTTTGAAAGATGGTGTGCAATGTAATTAAGTAATTATATCCTGTTCAAAACATTTTTTTTCCAATCTTTTTGGCTACGCTTTTGAAACGTGCCAAAAGAGTTGTAGGAAACGGCTACGCTTTTAAAATGTGACTATAATAAAAAGTTGTCGCCACGCTTTAAAAGTGTACCTGTTTCTCTCTATGGCTACGCTTTTTAAGTGTAACAACAAAAAGCGTGGCCAAATCTCGAATCAATTGCCACCCTCATAAAAGCGTAGCTATAGACCCCTTTCGCCATGCTTTTTAAGCGTAGCAAGAAAAAACGTGGCCAAATCTCTAATCAATCGCCACCCACATAAAAGCGTGGCCATTGACCACTTTTGGCCACACTTTTAAAGCGTAGCAAGAAAAAAGCGTCGCCATAGGCCTTTTTTCTTGTAGTGCATGGATAACTCTCTTATTCTTCTGAGCAAGGTGACACATCTCCATGAGCTCCTTATCATCTGTAATAGCTCTTAGACCAGTTTGCAATGGCCTATTAAGCACCAACCACCAAGATTGAGTCACCTTGTCATACCCAATGTTCTTGTTGTGGTCTCAGATGAAAAAGACATCCAGTGTGTCTATATCAACTCCCGACAACTCAAAAATCTCTCCACTATTGTAAGTCATACTTCCATCATGCTCTGTGATAAATGACTCTCCATAGTGAAATATGATGGTAATCAAAGGATCATCTATCTGCAATTTAAAAAAAATTGAATTATCAGACTCATTATCTTCAACCACATTACCAAATTGAAAACTCCATAACTAAAACATAAAATCCTGTTCTCAATTGTAAATGCAGTAAACCCTAAACCATAAAAAACAAGCTTTCACGCTAACAAACAACCGCTACTTAGTCCATAATTTTATTGACCTAACCACTAAGAAACCTAGCTTTGAGTAAACCCTAGCAAATAGCACAAAGCACAAGCATGCATACCCACACATTACACTCGAAGACAATCTGTTCAACTACTGAAAATATCAAATTAACAAAAAAATAGAGCTATCTTATTATCATATATTTTTTTCCTTTTTTTCCTTTTCTGTTTCATAGAAACCAGTCTTCAGAACTCTTTGTCTGATGAAGATGATGAAACTGATCCTCTAGAACCTGGATTTTTGACAGAAATTGCTGCGGCTACAGCAATTGCACAAATGCCATTTATGAGTGTAGGAGAGAAGAGAAGAGCTCTGTTTGTGTTGTGTTTTGAGAGGGGGAGGTCATACGTTAGTTTAACATTGAGGGAGTGAGGTTTTGAGAGTGAAACAATGTCGTTTTCTTCTATTTGCGCACCACAACAATACTAGGTCATTTTCTCTTTGCCAACGTGTCACAGAGGAGTCCAGATCAGATTTTCGGTGGAGCCAGGTGGATGAAAATTGCTAAAAGGACGACTGTGGATCCCGACATACAACTTCAAGGATGAAATTGGGTAACTATTAAGTTCAGGAATTACTTTAAGACTCAAGTGTAACTTTAGGGATCATTTTAAATCTTAACTCTAGTAAAACTGTATGTTCTTTTTGTAAATCTCGAAAGAATTTACACTTAATCCATCAGTTTAATAAAGTTTGTATAAAATTATAAAATTCAAAGATATTTGTGTTATTTTCAATAATAGAGCATGGTAACAAATTACTCTTTTTAGGAATATTTTGTTAGTGTCGCCAATCCAATTATTTAGTTAGTTAGGTGAAAAAATACATTAGATATTAGAGGTGACAATAGATAAATAGAGACCAAATTTTATTTTATTCAATTTCATTCCATTCTATAATAATATATAATAGAATCTATCACATTTTTATTTGAAGATAATACAAAAGTGAACTCTTAACACATTTCTTAAGTATTTATCCAATTATTTTGCTCTTATAATTATCAAACAAAGTTAAATTTTAAAATTTATATAACTATACTAACATTTATAACATAAATAAATCAGCCTAAAAATATAAAAATAATACCATCTTATCCATTTTAACCGGATAAAGAGTAGAGATAGGTAACCATAAATCTGACAGTATTATCACTCTTATAGGCATTACGAATATTACTCTAAATAAAAAATTTTGATGGCTATTTATTTTCTAATATTTTTTAGATAAATTAATTTTTGTATCGATTTTTTCCTTAAATAGTTATAGAGAGCACTTGGTTCATTTTTTTAAATATGGGATAAAAATGGGTGTAATCCTATAATATTAGAAGATACGGTGTTTTACAAAATTACGAGAATGGTAGAATTTGCAGAGAATAAATTGTCAGATCAGATTTTTTTTTATTTATAAAGACAATACACAGACTACGTATTGTATTATTTTAATGTTAAACTACAATACGCAGTCTGCGTATTGTATTATTTTAATATTAAATTATAATACACAAACTGCGTATTGTAAATACACAGATTGCGTATTGTCAATGTAATATGTATTCTGCGTATTGTGTTTGCACCCCATAACACAGTAAAATCTCATTTTTTGTAATATTAAGGTAAAACTCTATTCACTCTTCCATATTAAAATAAAAAATCTCACTTATGTAGGGTAAACAATTAATTCGAGAATTATAGAAATTTTATATTATTTTTAAATAAATTGAAACTGATTTGATTATTTATTAATGAGTAATTACCCAAATCAGTCCCCGAAGATTTTAAAATCGGACGTTTTAGTCCCCGAAGAAAATTAATACCCAAATCAGTCCCATGGTTTATCTCCCGCGGCCAAAACAATCCCCAAATCCATTTCTCCATTTTATGCCACCGAAAAAAGCTGAAGTGGCGCAGTTACTCTCCAGCGTGTCTAGCAATAAGAACAGGTGTCATAGAAGGACAAATTAGTCCCCAGCCACCTCATCAAAATGGTGTCGTTTAGGGCTTGGAACCAAATGTACGTTGAGTTTTAGTGGGAGACATAAGGTCAGGCTTCTTCTTCTCAACTTCAACCCCTTTCTATTCAAATAGAAACCAAACCCCACACATTCTTCAAACTGTTACAAAGAAGGTGGCTGTCAATCCCTCGCACCTAATCTCCCAGAGCAGCTGAAGAATTCGATCACCAACGCTAGCATTGGGTGACTCTATTGACGCGTCGCTCCCGAAACAGAAGCAACAATTGGAGCGCAAGACGGAGGAAAGTGGATGTTACGATCGTTGAACACGCTCATTGAGGAAGGTGAGCTTGTATTATCTTTCTTATGTTGATTAGATTTATGGAATTTTGAATTAGTTAAGTACAATGCTGAATGTCACCATTACAGAGTATGTTGGATTTTGAGTTTCTGTTCTGTGATAATTATGGAGTATAATGGTTTGGTTGTTATGTTGTGACTGTATAGTGTTTGGTTAGGGTTCAGTTACCAAAATTCTCAAAATAGAGTAGTTTAGGGTTTGATGATTCTGTTTGTTGATTTCAAGTATGTTGTACTTGCAGTTAGATGGAGGATTATGTAGTTCCTATTTTCCACCACGGTGGATATTTTGTAAGTGATAACCAGGGAGTTCTTCTATATATTGATGGAAAAGTTGACAAATTTCCTAAGATGGATATTGACCTTATATGCTTCTTTGACCTGGAAACTCTGTTCAAAGGTTTAGGCTATTTAGATTACAAGGCTATGTACTGGTTTGATCCTAAGGCTCCTGACTTGGAGAGGGGGTTGCACCCTATAAAAGGAGATTTGGAGATTAATCATTTGCGTGAAAATAAACAGATGAACCAAGAGACTGACGAGTTTTATCTATATTTCGATCACCCAATAATGGTTACTCCACCAGAGGACATCAATTTGGACTTTGATACTGATGCAGATGTTGAGGAGGAGTCTAGTGATGACGGGTATGAAATGACAGAGGATGAACCATATAGACCACTCCCAGCAGGATTTGAGGATGAAGATAGTGACTCAGATTGTTTGATTGTGAAGAGAAATACTAGAAAAGTTGGCAAAAAAAAAACAGAGGGTGGTGTAGGAATGCAGAGTTCACAGAGGAATATAAGTGTAAGAAGGAAGGCTTTAAAAGAGAATAAGAAAGCTACAGATAGGCCAAGTACAATCAAGACAAACACTAATGGAGCTACTGGTTCTGGATCAAAGTATGCAGGTCCAAACATGTTAAGGGCTGCTGTTGCTGCTAGGCCCAACATTAGGGCTCCAAAAAATGCTGGACAAAAAGGTCATGGGTCAACTTCATCTGGCCCAACTGCAAATGGGCCAAAAACTGTTAGAACAAGAGCTGGATTGCCAAATTTTGAGGCTGCCAATGCTGTTGAAGCTAGTAACAGTAGTGGTGAAGATGAGGCTGAGGAAAATATTGAAGAAGAAGATCCAATTTTTAAGTATGAATCAGAGACATTATTGACTCCGGAAAGCTTTGAAGATGAGAGAGATAGGTATGAATTCCCTCAATTTACTGAAGGTGTTGGATTTGGGGAGGTAAACTTTGAGTTGGGAATGGAGTTTGCCACAATTGAAAGTTTTAAGAATGCTTTTAAGGATCATGTAATTTTTGAGGAGAGAAAAATTAGGTACATAAAGAATGATCAAAGGAGGATTAGATGCGATTGTGAACATGGGGTGGAGTGGATTAAAAAGCCAAGAAAGCCAAAGGAGCAAAGTAATGTTTCAGGTGAGCACAATGTGAATGAAGCTGCTGTGACTGAAGAGACTGTGACAACTAAGGCTACCAAAGTTGGCGTTGGGGATATGAATGCTGGAACTAAGGATTGTGTTAAAAATGGAACTGGTAGTGCCAAATTGAATCCTTGTCCATGGCTAATTTATTGTACATGGAATAATCAGCTTAAGAGTTACCAAATCAAGACTTATACTTCTCATCACACTTGTGCCAGAGAATTTGGAAGCAACATGGCAGATCAGAAGTGGGTAGCCAAGAAGCTGGAGAAGAGGCTTCGAACTCAGCCTCACATGACCCTGAGTGAGGCTTATGAGCACATCAAGATCGACTACAACGTTATGTTTAATGGAAAGATGGTATATAGGGCCCTCAAGGAAGCAAGGGAGCGTGTGATTGGCAACGAGAGAGCACAATATAGCAAGTTGAGGGACTATCTAACAGAGATATACAGGAGTAACCCAGGGAGCTCCACCATTCTTGATGTGACACCCATCCTTCAGTCCCTTCCACTGTTTAACAGACTATACATCTCTCTAGATGCATGTAAAAGGGGTTTTAAAGCTGGATGTAGAAAACTAATCGGTCTTGATGGTTGCTTCTTGAAGGGATACTTTGGGGGCCAGCTATTGTCCGTTGTAAGTCAAGATGTGAACAATCACTTCTATGTGATAGCATTCGCTGTTGTTGACAGTGAAACAAAGGAGAGTTGGAGGTAGTTCCTCACCTTGTTATAAGAAGATCTTGGAGATCAATACATTCATGGGTGGAATTTTATCTCAGACCAACAAAAGGTATTCTTTTAACTTAGTTGTTTTCGAGTTAATGTATAAGTTAATTTAGTTGTGATTAATTATCTTACTTAATGGATATAAACTAACAAGCAATTGATTAATTATCTTGCTCTGCACTATTTTTTAATTAACATTGTTAGTTCTATTAGTTTTGATTAAGTTATAGTTAAGTTGCTGATTATGTTACATTGTTGGGACTGTTTATAGTTGCTGATTATGTTATAAGTTAATTTAGTTATTTTCGGGTTAATCTTGCTCTGCACTATAAAGTAATATTTTCAGAGTACTAACAATAAAGAAAAATGGACATTACTAATTGATTTAGTCATAAGAGAATTTGAAGTAGAATTTCAATACCAGACTTGGTTTTAAGTGTTTTCTCTCTTTTTCTACCAAAACCTCTTTAAGTTTTTAATATGAAAACTGATGATACATTTTGTTAGGACTAGATGTCTTCGAGCTGATTGCTCTAATGATGTTATCAATATATTGCTTGTTATGGCATGTTATTTCCAATTTAAGTTGTGTTTATTTGCTTGCTATTAGGGATTGTTGCTTGTTCAAAAAATTCAGTTGCTATTTATTGGCTGCTATTTCCAATTTAAGTTGTGTTTATATACTTGCTCTTAGGGATTGTTGCCGGCACTAAAGGAGGTGATGCCGCATGCTCATCACCGAAATTGTGTCAGGCATATTTGGAAAAATTTTACCAATAGATACAAGGACAAGCAAGTCAAGAATGTTGTGTGGGAATGTGCTAAATGCACTACTGATGCTGAATTCCAAGCAAGTATGAAGAAGTTGAAAAGGATCAATGAAGAAGCATGGAGTTATCTAGAAAAATTTGAGCCTGTTTGCTGGACCAAAGCTCACTTCAGTCACGGACCAAAGTGTGACAACCTCACCAATAACATGTGTGAGGTTTGGAACGCAAAAATAGTGAACTACCAGTCAAAATCAATTCTTACAATGTGTGAGGAGCTTCGGTGCTATATCATGCGACGGATGACTAAATACAAACAAGTATTAGAGACACACATCGGAACTCAGATCGCACCCACTCAACAAAAAAGGCTTGATGAAATTATGAAGGATGTTAGATATTGTCAGCCAGTTTGGGTTGGTGACGAGAAAGGAGAGTCTTCGAGGTTCAACAAGGCTCCAAGAAGCTTTCTGTCAACCTGTCTACAAACAAATGTACATGCAATACTTGGCAATTAACCGGGATACTCACTATATTTTGTGTGTTAATTTACAATTGTTAAATTACACTTGTATGTTGCTAAATACATTGCAATTATAGGCCTTCCTTGCGTTCATGCACTTGCTGTCATAGCTAGAAGGGGTGATAGACCTGAGACATATGTCCACCCTCTGCTTAAGATTGGGGCAGCAATAGCAACGTACCAACATTGCATACAACCTGTTAATTCTGAAGAATACTGGGAGAAGACAAATTATCTGAAACCTATTCCCCCAAAGCTAAAGAGGCCAGTTGGCAGACCCGTCAAGAGAAGAAGAAAAGAGTCATCCGAGACTGAAGTGCGCAGAACTGACGACAACAAAGTTAAGAAGACATTTCGAGTTACTTGTAGCAAGTGTGGAGAGGTTGGCCATAATTACAAGACTTGCAAAGGACCTCCAGCAGCAACAACTAGACGTCCAACTAATCCAAATAGAAGAAAGACAAAGGCTGGTGCAAATTCTGGAACATCAAACCAACCTGCAGAGGAGATACATTTCTCACAATCAGCACCCCAGGTGCAGGTAAACCACCATAAATAACCTGTTAATTGTTGCTCGCGATTGTTAAATTGAGTTTTTAAGACTTCTATAGGGACTTAGGTGGATACTTTAAAAAACATTGGGGACTTATATGTCTTTTTTTAAATTTCACAAGGACCAATTTGGATTTTTATTTGGCTAATTTTTTCATTATTTTAGAATATGGTCGATCATCCTAATTCAACTCAGCCCGCAGCTAATGCACCAGGTTTTGTGTCTAGTATGGTGAGTGAAAAACTAAATGTAAAGATATGTAATTTGTGTTAATGCACTGTTAGATTTGCTACCATAAATTTGTTTACTCTATGCATATGCTATCTTCTTTATCATAGGGTGCAGCAAATTCTAGAGCGACAATTCTCCAAAGTGCAATGGCCAAGCAGCCTATCATTAGACCACAATATCCTGCACCAGTCCAGTCTAGCACTCCACCTCCTATTCCACCACCTAGACCAAGTCAAGGCGTCTCGGTAGAAACAATTGCAGCGGCAAGTGAGGGTACTACATCAAGGATGTTCCAGTTTATTCCAAATCCTGAGTTCAAGCATCCGAGACAGAAGTGAATGAAGACAAATGATTATGCTTTTTGATGTAATAGTTTGGTTTGTATTTTGGTAATGATCTTTCAAGTTGATGGACCTAAACTTGAAATACTCTTAATTTAGAGATTGATGATAGAGTAGTGTGGATGAAACTTTTTTGTGAATTATGTTTCGGCTCATGTATGGCCGAATTCTGACTTTAGTTTAAGTTGCTACTATGACAATTATGTTGTTTTTATTAGGTCGAATTTGTGACTTGCATTCTATGATTTGAAGTTGTTATTTGACATTAAAGCAATATATTTGCTGTTATAAGTAATGGTGCTGTTGTTTTTTTCCATTATTCATTTCATGCTACTTGTTACTGAACTTATAAGTAATGGTGTTGTTGTTTTTTTTTTTCATTATTCATTTTACTACATGATATAGCAATATGATTTTCTATTTGGATTCATAAAGGTCATCAACCAAACAATTTTGGAAAAAAATTTTAAAGCTGATATATTGCATAAATTTTCTTCTTCTCACAAGCATTTAGATCACAAAAAAAGCATACAAATTTGCATACAAGTTTCAGTGAACTCTTAATACTAAGATATAACTTACAAAATAACTATTGTTACTGACAAAATCAACACAAACATTGCAAAGAACATGATAACAAGTACTACATTCGTATATTTACTCTTGCCCTCAACTTTTGGGACTACATTTTTCTGAAGCTCTAACAAATCAATTCTATTTTGCAACTCCATCAGTTTGTGTTCCAAACCAGCATCATTGGTATCATACATGGGTGAAATATTAGTAGCAATCTCACCACCACCCATGGTTACATTCTTCACCGAGTCATCATTTTTCAACTTAATGTCAAAAATCTTGTCAACCCATGCAAAGAACTTGCAATGAGATAACTTTTCCTGCTCATCACACAAAAATAGCTCTTCAACACAATTCTTATAGAATGTAAATTATTCGAAATCCTACAATTGTTTATCTTATATAGTGGGCATCCAAAAAACAGTCTACCCAGATTTTCATGAGTCCTTGAAGTGGAAATTATTGCATACAAACCGCATAGACATTTTGGGTGTTGCCCTTTGGGGATTTCAACTTTGCTTAGGCTGCTGATGTCACCATCTCCGATAACGCTACAACTATGGTCACCGCCGAGTCTCCCACTATGGTGATTCGAAGACGACGAGCTTCCTTTGCTTGGTGTCATTGCAGCTGCTGATAAACTAGGGTTCCAAAAGTTTCAACGAAGAAAACGTTTCTGTTCAAGTACAGAGGGGTTGAGGTAGAGGAGAAGAAGTGCGACCTTGTGTTTCCCATTTAAACGCAACGTTTGGTACCAATTCTTAAACGGCGCCGTTTTCATAACATTGCTGGGGACTAAATTGTTCTTCTATGATACCTGTTCTTATTGTTGGACACGTTGGAGAGTAACTGTGCCATTTCAGCTTTTTTCGGTGGCATAAAATGGAGAAATAGGTTTGGGATTGTTTTGGCCGTCGGAAATAAACCATGAGGACTGATTTGAGTATTAATTTTTTTCGAAGACTAAAACTTCCGATTTTAAAATCCTCGGGAATCGATTTGGGTAATTACTCTTCATTAATTTTTAACAGAAAACTCTGACATAATAATTACCTGTAAAAGTTTGAGTAATATCGCTATGCGCCTTCCTAAATCCTAAGCAAACGAGGATTCGTTTTTTTTTTTTTTTGTTGGAAATTTTTAATTTGGAAAACATAAAGATTTCATTTTTTTAATTTGGAAAAGTTTCGGTGCATCATTTCCAATTTTCCCTTGTAATTTTTCCTTTTTCTATTTTCTTTTTTCGTTTCTTTCTTTCTTTTCCCCCTTCCTGTTTCCGTCATTGCTCTGTTGGAATTGAGCTCGGCTTGTTCGTTCTTCTGGATTTTCCTTAAATCCTCTTCGTCTTCTTCTTCACCTAACATTTCTAGGGTTTGCGTTTCGTCGAGCCACGCGCACGGTTTATCATCTCTTCAAGGTACTCGCTCTTTTCTTGGTCTTTTAATTAATTCATAATTGATTTGACTCTGCTTTCCTATGTGCTACAATCTTAATTGTTATTTTGAGGTTCTTTTGTGGTACGACGTCGTTTCTTAGATGAGGGATTGATTTGGCCCCGGCGAATTTCGAAATTGGGATGTAGGATGCCGAGTTTTTTTTTTTTTTTTTTTTCACTTTCATGGCTTCTTCAGCTGAATTAGGGGAAATTCGGGAATGGTTTTGAAATTGACCTAGATTTCTGGAACGAGGTGGGGGGTTTAGTTTCAAGGGGTTTTCATGCTGTTTACTGTGATTATAAAGTGATGGGAGCTGAAATTGGTTGGTTGAGATTTGGAACTTGTTTTCTTCGTTTATTCATTTATATCCATTTATGTTTCCAACATTTTGGATGCAGATTTTGCTTTCTTTTCTGAGCTGGGGATTTTAATAAGCATGTCTATGAGTGAGCGCAAGACTATTGACCTAGAGCAAGGATGGGACTTTATGCAGAAGGGCATAATGAAGCTGAAGAATATTCTGGAAGGGTTGCCTGAGCCTCAGTTCAGCTCTGAGGACTACATGATGCTTTACACGTATCCATCTTGAAGATGTTTTGGCGGTTTAAATGTTCAGTCCTGTACTTGGTTTATGTGTTTGATTAAATTGTTCTTGGTTCTGTGAACTGCTTTTCCTTAAATCGTATTGTAGGACCATATATAATATGTGCACTCAGAAGCCTCCTCATGATTATTCCCAGCAACTATATGACAAGTACAAGGAAGCATTTGAAGAATACATCCTGTCAACGGTGAGTAATGCTATTTTTCTGGAGGTGATAAGATTAATTGTTGGGATAAATTTGTAATATTTTTCTGGTACGTTACTGATTACTTGTTTATTATTACCTCCCATTAGCTGGAAATACTTGACTCGAATCATATCTAATGTTCTATACTTTTGGATAATGTAATTGTTCTATGAATCATGTTCATCGCTCCAGGAAAATTAGGACATGTACCATTTATCATCAATTGCATTGGTGTTAAAACATAAGGTAGTTCTAAGGAGATTTTTCCATTTTTGAAAAGGTGTGTTAACTGGTGTTACCTAAGCCTAATATTCCTGAATCACCCCCCTGCCCTTGTTCTAGCTCTTGGGGGGCCACGCATAACTAAAATCATGATTTGGAACATTTAATCCCTAATGTGAATGGTAAATCATAGGTTTGAGCAAAGGAGCGAATCAGATCATCAGCATAGATACTCTACTTATTTGGGCAAGGGAAAGGTTAGTGTTGTTTGGCGGAAAGAAAGAGGGAGAAGGAAAATGGATGGGCTCATTACTCAGTGGGTTTTTGATGTTATAATAGGGGGAATAAATATAGATTATCACCATCACTGAATAAAAGCATTGAAGAAAGAGAAAATTTATTTTTAAGTTTGACTTTGTTATACCTTATTGTAATTAGCACAATTAACATTACGTTGTACCAAAGAAGTATACCCCTATTGTAGCATAATTTTAAGTTTTAACAAGGTAACATACTGTGTATCACATACTACTATCCATACCAAAACCTTGTGTAGCATAACACCCCTATGGAGACAACCTCTCTAGGAAATGAAAGGATGCAGCACAGCAGTTAGGGAGAAAACGCAACACCAAGCACCTAACTTAATCAGTCGTTGGAAGTAATTAAAGAAGAGGAGATATCTTCCGAGATATCTTGCTCAAGAAATGGTGGTGGGCAGGCATAGTTTCATTGACATGGGGGATTAGACTCTCGGAGTTGATTGATAGCATCATGCAGTATATTCAATTATTCAGTAGGATAAAGACAGTTTTGCCTATTAACTTATTTTAAAAGAAATTGTACTGTTACACCATGGATGTTTTAGAGAGAATGGGAGAAAAAGGGAAATGGAATGGACTGAAGTTGTTTTCTGTGATTCAATTATTGATCATGGAAAAAAAAAAGGGGGGGAAGGTATAGCACTATGATTGTAAAATATCCCTTCTTAAGTTCTTAGAATAGATTTTTAATGGGATAATAGTTACATAAAGAGTTTTCAAAATATCAGCAAGACTAATTTTCCTCATTATTCCCACTTTGTGGGGAGTGCAAGCTTGAATTAAGGTTGAATGGTTCCCTCACATTTCAGCAAGGCTAATTGCCTAATTTTCCTCATTATTCTCACTTTATGGGAGAGTGCAAGCCTGAATTAAGGTTGAATTGTTCCCTCATATTTCTTTCTTATCCATAACTTTTAAACTAGCAAACAGGGATACTCGTTCCCTTTCATATCCTTTCACCTTCAACTCTCTCACTCACTGGCCCTGATCCAAATGGAATCATTAGTGACTTGATGGTTGTGTGAAAAATTCACCCAATGTTCAAGTTCTAATTGATATATATATAGACTAACTACGCATTTATACATTGATTGGCATTATAGAGAAATGTGAACTTCTTATTAAGTAAATTTCAGTTACCGCTTAATATTATTTTTCAAAATCATTAATTATGTAAGTAATATTTCTCTGTTGGTTTATATGGGTTTTTTGGGAGGCAAGTTTGAAATGTGACTCATTAAATTTCCAGTACATTTTACCATTAGATATTGGAAACTGTTTTTCAATGAATTTGGAGGTTTCTTCTGTTATCATTTTTTATTTTATTTTATTTGAATAGACATCACTTTTTTGGTTCAGGTGTTGCCTTCTTTGAGAGAGAAGCACGATGAATTTATGTTGAGAGAACTTGTGAAGAGGTGGGCAAACCATAAAATTATGGTTAGGTGGCTTTCTCGTTTCTTTCACTATTTGGACCGTTACTTTATTGCTCGGAGATCACTTCCACCGCTTAATGAAGTTGGGCTGACTTGCTTCCGTGATTTGGTAATCTTATAAATTATAAGGCAACTGAACCAAGGATGACACTGTCAAATTCTTTCATTAGCTATTCCTGTTAATTTCATGATCCACTCTAATTTTTTAGTGCCAGTGCTAACTGGATCATGTTCTTGTTATCATCATTCATTTTAACGCTGCTTCATCATATGAAAATTTCGGGGTTCGTTTTTATTATTTCCAGGTTTACAAGGAACTAAATGGGAAAGTGAGAGATGCAGTAATTTCTCTTGTATGTTTTTTCTTCCTTGGCATAAAAGATTTTCAATTTAAAAAATTTAAATAAACTAACCTCTCTTTTTCTATGAAAGATTGATCAAGAACGAGAAGGAGAGCAGATTGATCGAGCTCTATTAAAAAATGTATTAGATATATTTGTTGAAATTGGAATGGGTCAAATGGATCACTATGAGAATGATTTTGAAGCATCCATGCTGAAAGACACTTCTGCTTATTATTCTCGAAAGGCTTCAAATTGGATCCTAGAAGATTCTTGTCCTGATTATATGCTTAAGGTACTATTTCTTTGTGCTGATTACTGTACGTTAGAATTTTAGTTTCATTATGTTGGTGTGTGGTTTCTATTCAATAGTAATTTATTTGATGTTGTATAATTCATTTCAGGCTGAGGAATGCTTAAAACGAGAGAAAGATAGGGTTGCTCATTACTTGCACTCCAGTAGTGAGCCAAAGCTGTTGGAGGTTTGTTGACTTTGTAATTTATTTCAGCTATTTGTTTTTTTTTTTCTGTGTTCAATGGAGCTCTGCCTGGAACTTCAAGAAATTCATAATTATTGTGAATTCATACGGTTCCTCTTTTTCTAGTTTCTGAAATTTGTTTCTCTTTTTCCTCTTCAGAAAGTTCAACATGAGCTGTTATCTGTGTATGCAAATCAACTCCTTGAAAAAGAGCATTCTGGTTGTCATGCATTACTTAGGGATGACAAGGTACTATCTAAATTCTTCCTACTGATGCTTACAAGTTTTTTAACTTGTCAGTACAGTATTCTGATGTTTTAAATTGCTCAGGTTGAAGATTTGTCAAGGATGTTCAGGCTCTTTTCTAAAATACCTCGAGGCTTAGACCCTGTTTCCAGTATATTTAAGCAGGTTGCAGCATACCTATATTTTGATTTTCCTCCCTTAAATGTATTTTTGATGGTTTGCTTATAAGATGCTTTTTGTCATTGCACGACACAGCATGTTACTGCTGAAGGTATGGCATTGGTGAAGCTGGCTGAAGATGCTGCTAGTAACAAAAAGGTATTTTTGCCTTGGTTTTTCCTTGGATTTTCTTATTTTTGGTTTTTAGGCATATTATCTCATGTCATACAAAAAATGAGCTGTCTTCAATATATTCTTCAAGGTTCTGAGAAATTATTCATTCAGAGAAATGTATGGGTCTACAATTTTAATGAGTTTTGAATAGTTAACCATGGCAATAAGGGGAATGTACAAAAAGGAAAGATATCTAATTGATCTTTCTAATAGGAAATATGATGACTTGTATCATAAGACTCTGAAAAGTGACCTGACATATAGCATGTTTTGAGCCAGACTAAATTACTAATGTTAAAGAAATTGTTCAGTAGCAGTCGATGACCTTTTCCTTTCACATTTTGCTATTCGTTTGTGACAAACTGACTTTATCACTATCATTTGTTTTAGATTCATGTTAACATGGACATTATTTGTGGTTGCTTTCCTGGCAAAATGTGTTGTTTTATTTGTCTCTTTCTGCATGAAATCTTTTTACTGATGACGTTGTGAATGTTGCCATACGTTTGGAGCAATTAACTTTTTGCCATTGCCATTTCTTACCTTCTAAATAAAATGTCTACAGGCAGAGAAGAAGGATATTATTGGTTTACAGGAGCAGGTAATTTCCAAAAATTTTTAGAGTTTAACACTTCAACTGCATTATTTTCATTTGTGAATTCTGAAGACCCCTCTTTCTTCAGGTTTTTGTTCGGAAGGTGATTGAGCTGCATGACAAGTACCTGGCCTATGTGAATGACTGTTTCCAGAATCACACTCTTTTCCACAAGGTTATGATAATGGAATGACTATCCAAATGGTTAAGTAAAATTGATGCACTATCTAAAAGGTTTGTTCATATAGGCTCTTAAGGAGGCTTTTGAGAACTTCTGCAACAAGGGTGTTGCTGGAAGCTCAAGTGCAGAACTACTTGCCACTTTTTGTGATAACATCCTGAAGAAAGGAGGAAGTGAAAAACTAAGTGATGAAGCAATCGAGGAAACTCTTGAAAAGGTTTTTCTTTTCAGCAACAGCAACTCTACCACATACTTTTGTACAGTTGATGTTCATGGTTTTAAAATTGGAGTTTTTGGTTTTTTTGCAGGTTGTAAAGCTGCTGGCTTATATCAGTGACAAAGATTTGTTTGCTGAATTCTATAGGTAAAAGAGCATTGGTTACAAATGATGATCATTTGGGTGTTGTTCCTTTATATTTGTCTGAAGAAGGCAATTCAGTGTCATCCTTGAACTATTTTTCCCCCTCCGTGCATGTTACTTCAATTTCGGAAAAACTTAAAAAGGGACAAGATATACTTCAAAAGAAACTAAGATAATGATGGGTATAAAGAAAATGGAGAGAGAGAGAAAGTAAATCATAAGTTTATGGAAATTTGTCTTTGACTTTAGTTCTATATTACCTTTATAGCTACATGCCCCCTTTTTCCCCCAGTTTATCTTACTGGACAATTTTGAAGTTTTTGAGGACAAAAAATTGATGATGGAAATGTCTCCCGTTTCCTAAGTTAATAGTGGGTCACCAGACAGATCTCAGGTTTTGCCCTTTGGGCTTCAATTACAATACATGACTGACGGTGTTTATTATTTGTTATTATTATTATTATTTGGTGTTCTAACTACAAAAAACTGTTAAATCTTTGTGATGTGATCAGCAATAGAACTGTAGTCCACCCTGAACAGCAGATTCTTCATGATGCGTGTCTAGTAGTTTTCTGTTGCTATTTGTGAATCAAAATTACCTCTGATAATGTTAAGCTATTTTGAAAGAGAACATTGATACATGCTCTTCCCTGTTTGTTTTCAGGAAGAAGCTTGCTAGAAGACTTCTTTTTGACAAGAGTGCCAATGATGACCATGAGAGGAGTATTTTGACAAAATTGAAGCAACAATGTGGTGGTCAGTTTACGTCGAAGATGGAAGGAATGGTCAGCCCTTTTTAGTCTTTGTAAATGGAACTGATATACTACCTTCATCTATATGGATAAAATGATGAAACGACCTCTTATTTCATGTTACTTCTACCAGGTTACAGATTTGACACTGGCAAAGGAGAACCAAACAAGCTTTGAGGAGTATCTAAGCAATAATCCAAATGCAGATCCTGGAATTGACTTGACAGTTACAGTTCTAACTACTGGCTTCTGGCCAAGTTACAAGTCCTTTGACCTCAATCTTCCAGCAGAAATGGTATGTGTAGATCTTATCAATATTAGCATCTTAGAGCTTATTGCTTAGCCCTTGATAGTGATTTCCCAGATTTAGTTCATTGTGCTTTATAATTAACATTTTTCTTAACATTTACTCTAGGTTAGGTGCGTTGAAGTTTTCAAGGAATTTTATCAAACAAAAACTAAGCACAGAAAGCTTACATGGATTTACTCCTTGGGTACCTGCAATATAAGTGGAAAATTCGAACCAAAAACTATGGAACTAATTGTGACAACATACCAGGTTATATTTCTCACCTCATGCTTCCTTGTCCTTTATACTTCATTTTTCATTTTTCATTTTTCATTTTTATCTCTGCATATTCTCGTATGGATGTCTATCTACTTACGTATTGTGGTCTTTTGTTTTCAATAGGCTTCAGCATTGCTTCTATTTAATACCTCGGATAGACTGAGTTATTCTGAGATAATGACTCAGTTAAACTTATCGGATGATGATGTTATTAGACTGTTGCATTCCTTATCATGTGCAAAGTACAAGATTCTTAACAAGGAACCGAGCACAAAGACAATATCTTCTACTGATTATTTTGAATTCAATGCAAAATTTACGGACAAAATGAGGAGGATTAAGGTACAGTTTTGTTTAAAATGTATTATTCTAATCTTTTCTGTATTTCTTTTACTTTAGTTATATCAATCTATTTTGAATGAGACTTGTACGTCATTTGATGTGCAGATTCCTCTTCCTCCTGTGGATGAGAAGAAAAAAGTAATTGAGGATGTTGACAAGGACAGAAGATATGCTATTGATGCCTCAATTGTGCGTATAATGAAGAGTCGGAAAGTTCTGAACTACCAACAGTTAGTTATGGAATGTGTCGAGCAGTTAGGTCGCATGTTTAAGGTTAGCCTTTCACCCTTTCCTAACATAGTCTGCTATCTATTAAAATTCCGAGTTCTTAATATTAAATGGTGTAATTGCACAGCCTGATGTCAAGGCGATTAAAAAGCGGATTGAAGATTTGATATCTCGAGACTACTTGGAAAGAGACAAAGATAATGCAAATTTGTTCAGGTACTTAGCATAATGTTGCTTGACAATTGTGCAAACAAAGTGGTTACTGCAGTTGCTGCAAATAGTGAAATGAGAAGATCGTATTTCAACATGCAAGAAATTGGTTCCTCCTTATGATTATTCGTTGGAGAAAGGAGCTGGAGTGCTTGTACATTTTGCCTCCATATCCAGGTATGGACTATTACTGTAGATGTGTGCTCCTGTTGAAAAAGTTGTAAAATTCCTTAAGTACGTCCAGCTTAATGGTAGTTTCATGTCTATTTCCGATTTTGACTTCTGCAGTTCCATCTGATGACTTTGTCAATGCCTGTCTGTTAATTATTCCTCCAACCCATGAAGGAAATAGGAATCATGTAACACTAGTTTCAATGAAATTCTATTTTGATTGTCGGTTTAGAAACCATCAAATGAATGGATATGTCGTTGGAATCCAAACCTACAGCTGTGGGTTATGGGTCTCCACTTTGATTGTTTATATCATATTTCAGATCGACATTTACATGTTTGTAGTGTAGTATCAAACTAGTTAAAAAAGTTTATTTGGATGTTTAATGCTTCTGCTTTTTGAAGGTTTGGTCCGGCACCAACTCATCTTTGTTTTGGCACTTTTATGATAATTGAAATAATTAAGGTGAATAGGATTATTTTATATTATCAAGGATTCCGCCATTTTTTTGTTATTATTTTAAATTTTCCAAGTTAATGCCCTGTATCATTTTGCAAAAGGGAGAGGGGGTATACGTGGATTATCTTTAGGAGTCAAAATTCAGACTTTACATGTGGCATGAGGAAACCTTAGATGATAGCAGAAATGAAAGAGAAGAGAGAGAGATTCAAAATTGTGAATGGATGGTGAAAGGTAGGTGTATCCATGAGGGAAGTGACATATTGTTTCAAGGTAATAAATAGATAAATACTTTAACATCTTGGAATATCAGGTTTCTCATATGAAGATAATGAGTTGGTGAGTTATAGAGTTTATCATCTCTCTGCAAAGCGTAATATTGCTCCCTCAACATTTATACATTTGGCCAATTTACAGTTGTGTCGTGTTGATCTATGAAAGTATTGCTTGTAAAATGTAAATGAAGAGGATGATATAAGTTTCAATTATGATTTGTTCTGATGGCAGTTGTTCCTCTCGTTAAGAAATGAAATAACTGGGGTGAGTAGTGTGATACTTGTGGAGGCTTGATTTTTGGGTATGGCTTAATAGATCTTTAATGAGATGTCATATTGTCATTGAACTTGTTATTTATTGATATATGAGTGCTTTTATTTGGTGTATTTCAAATTAACAATGCATGATTTAGGATCAACAATTTTAGTTTCATACTTTGGTTCTTCATGGTTAAAGTGACATAAAACATCGATAGTTAAGTGTTTATTGACTTCAGTTCTATCTTGGTGATGCATTTGCAGGGAACTAATAGCACAGAATGATTTTTTGCGCTTTATTTCCTAATTTTAAAAATGTTTTAAGCTAGTATCTTAATTTTTCCTTGAATATGTTTCTTTTTGTTAATGCATAAAAAGTTAGAAAAAGGTCAATTTTTATTTTAATAAAACTTATGGGTTGATTTTCCATGTTTCCAAAAATTGGGAGCATACTGTTGCCTTATGATTTAAGTGATTTTCTTTTTTGTAATGATGTAGATTTTATTTTATATTAGATGAACTAATTGATGGTTCAAATAGAATTCTCCTTAAATAATGATTTGTTACCGATTCTGAAGAACTATGGCTTCTTTTGTTTGGTGTCCATGTCCACTAGATATAGACATGATAGCACATGTCGGTTGTTTGTTGAAGCACATAATTTTTGATACACAAATACACAAGAGTAAACTACTATTTCTATCCATAAAAGTTGAAAACAATGATATATCTAGCCATAAAAAAAGGAAATTACTATTTGTACCCATGAAACATGAACTTTTTGCTAACAAAACTATTTAAATCCAAAAAAATAAAAAAATTGAAATTTCCAAATTACCCTCTAATATAATCAATGTCTAACTTCTCTTACTGCACGCCATCACTTTTTCAATTCCAAACCCTACCTTCACCCAAACTCTTCTTCACCACTCTTATCCCCAACTACTATCATCACTCAAAAGGCCTTCTGTGCCTCCGACGAACGTTCCAAAAATGACGACGCTAACTCGCCGCTTCTAGTCTTCTCTCGCTCTGTATCTCCCCACATTTTCTTGTCGGAAATTCGAATACCATGCTGCGTGAAACTCCTCCAGTGATGTCCACGACCGGCTCTTTAATAGCACGCCTCAGTTTGGTCCAACCTATGTCGGGAATTTCGAGTTCAAAGGAGGACCGAGACTGTCCAAGAAACGATTGAACAAGTTCTGGAAATTTTCAAATCTTTTCAAGACCAGATCAGAGAAATTTCGGTACAGATAGTTGACCCATTATGAACAGAAAAAGCTTCACTGAATTGAATTTAGAGAACAAAAATGGAAAATAGTTGAAATTAATACCGACGCAGTATTCGCCCTTGATGTAGCCTATGCGGTTGCCTTGGTCATCCTCCTTGACGGTGCCTAGGGGACGCAGATTAGCGATAATCCTTCCATGTCCATGGTGATTGTTGATGTTGCTTAAGACTAGGGTATTGTTGGAATCAGAATAAAATTCTGGAAATTTTGGATTGGTGGTTGCAAAGTGGGGAATTTGGAGATTTGAGTGCAATAGCGGAGTAGTGCGATAGGATAAGGTAATTTGGGGATTTTATGGATACAAATAGTATTTTCTTTTTCTATGAATAGATATGTAAATGTTTTCAACTTTTGTGGGTAGAAATGATAGTTTACTCAATACACAAAATACATGTATTTGGTATTCCAAAATGTTGAGATATGAAAATTAGACATGAGATGCAGATTTTAGTTACAGTTTTGTCTTTAAATATTTTTAAAATTCCACTTCTACCCTCCCTTTCACGAACACACCGCCTCTTTTCCCCATACCATTTTCCTTCTCATTCCTCCCTGATGCTTCTCCTCCCCCTACCTCAGGCTCCTTCACCTCCCCCCTCTCTCTCCCCTTCCTTCTCCCACTGCATCTGCCTTTGCCACGCCGCCGCTTCCTCCACCTTTCTAGCTTTTTGATGTTGATGAGGGAGGTAGATAATGAATTTCTGTTGGCTGTTCGCTATTGGCAATAGTTGGTTGTGGTTGTTAGCTATTCGCTATGGCTGCTACTACCACATCTATTGTCACTACCACCATCCCTAATACAGTATTATTGTTTTAACTTCTAACATTTTAGGTGGGAATCTTGTTAGACAATGTTAAATACTACTCCCAATCTCCCATAATAATTTTTAGTTTATGTGCGCATATAGATTAAGAAAATGATTGAAAAATATTTAAGTTAAAAAAATTACAAATTGTATTTAGCATTGATAGTAGTATTATTAGAAGAGTATTAAATAGGACTGAAAAAAATAGGTTATATAATCAATACGGGTATAATTGGTCAAATTTAACATATTCAAATTTTTTTTTTTTTTTTTTTTTACAAAATTTTCAGAACAGAAAAATTGAAAATGGAAATAGAAACCAAAGAGATGCTAAAATTTTGAAATTGGCACTTAATTTATACTAGATTAGTTTACAGACCACATCTAAATGAGCATAGATATTATTTAGAGGTATATTACCTCCCGAAAAAACATATGTGTTCTAGAAAAATAGAAGTGCGTCAAGGGAGTTCCTCTTGAACCGATGAAAAGAACCAACTTTGATCTCATATTTTTCACCAAATAATTTGAAGTTGCATGGAAGTTAATACCAAAAAAAAAGAAATATTAGGGAAGTTAATCAATTTGGATTGTCGAGTGGTTAGTTTACTCATCCGCTTAAACAAGTTTCGAGGGTTCAAATTATGTTTTGTATATGCAATAATCCTTTGGCTAACAGTAGATCCTTAAATGAAGTTTAGATCAACAGTAAATTAATTCTTAACTTATCGGATTGGGAAATACCGTGAAAATTTCAAAGAAGAAATATTAGGGAAGTTGGAGGGGACACAGTACACATAGTGGTGGGAAAGAGATAAAAATGACCCACTTGTAGTACTGATGCCAAGGGAGGAGACACTAGAAAGTGCTACAAATGGAACTTGAACAAATTCACCAAAACCTAATATTGGTGTCAATTACTAGTGAATGAAGCAATATAAACGGTTTGCATTATTCCCCTTGACACTGACCCGAACCAAGAAAGCACTAGTAGCGAGTTCCTTGATGAACTTGGATGTTCCTCCTATATCTTAAGCACTTTATTTCTCCCAACGGTTGTACATGCTCTAAAATCTGCAAATTATTTAAGGTAAATTCTACCGTACCCTTTCTGAAGTAACATATAAATTATCCTTTGTGATGTGTCATTTTATGATTGAATACTATCTTAACTATAATTAAGCCATTTTATAATTAAAAAATTAGAATAAATGACCATTTGTACCCATCAGAGTTCAGAACGCTGACATTTGTACCCATCGTAGATGGAAACTGACTTTGTAACCATGAAAGATGGGATCCGTGTGACAAAAGTAGCCTGGCTTGGGTTGGCACTTGCTTTGAATTTGTAGGACCCTACGTGGCTCCCCGAACCTCCCAAAACCCTATCTACGTGGATCAGCCATAACCTTGTGCTCCCTCTTGGCCTTTTCCTCATAGTTAAACATAGCCAAAGCACGCTTATCCTCAGCACTATAAACCTGGTTCTCCTTCCTAATACGAATGGCATTCATCCTCTGATGCCTGCTACCACTCATGACATAACCAAGGCTCTCAAACTTCTGAATCTCCTCAGCTGAAAGACCGACTTCACCTCTTTATGGGATACGCTTCCCCTGCTGCACATACTGCGCGATTGCATCACCTTCTCCCGGTCTAAGGGCACCACCATAACTTATGTGACCCGCTGCCCTTGGCAAGGGCATTGGCCCTACTGCAGGTTCGTTATCTAAAGCTGGTGTCTTCTGAGATTCAAAGAGTTCCTTCAATTTCAAAGCCTCGGGGTTCACCTCTATTTTCATCACCTCTTTCACTGTTGCTTTGTTCTTTGCATCAGCAGAATCCTTTTCCTCTTCTGACTCAGAACCCTCGCTTTCTAATTCAGATTTTTTGCTTCTTTCTCTTCTGCTTACCTTCGACAGCGAAGAATGCTTCTTCTTTCTCCTGCTGCTACCATCGGAAGAATAATTGCTTTCACTCTCTTCACTCTCATCAGATTCGTTATAGTTTCTCTTCTTTCTGCTCCCTCTTCTCTTACCACTCTTCCTCTTATCCTTCCTATTTTTGCGCTCCTCTTCTTCAGTATCGCTTTCCTCCGATTCAACATCACTATCAACTTTTCTCCTTCTCCGACCCTTCGATTTGGAACTCCTTCTTCTCTTCCTCCTTGAAATTGAATCGTCAGATTCAGATTCACTCTCATCAGATTCGTTATCGCTATTCGACTTTCGTCTACTGCGCTTGGAACCAGAACTCTTTCTTCTCTTTCTCCTCGAGCGCGAACCGTCAGATTCCGATTCAGACTCCGAAGAACTCTCCAAATTGGATTCAGATTTTGATTTTTCGTAATGTTTGATCTCTTTGTCGCTCGAATCGTTATTTTCAATACCATATTTTTCATTAATCTCTTCTGCTTTTTCTTCCTCTGATTCTTGTTCGTTCTCGCGCCTAGGAGGGCTCAACGTGATGTTCCAGATACAGTGCCTCAGCGACTTCCGCATCTTCTGCCTCTTCAGCCTCCGATACTCTTCGAACGGCAATCCCTTCAGTTCCTCGTCGGACTCGGAATCGAAGCGCCGTCGCCAGTCACCATTGCGACGGTCGCGGTTGTGAAACAAGCCACCGTTCTGGCGGCCGAAGTTCTTTGGAAGTGCGTCGCCGTTAGGATGTCCTTCGTTGGTGGTGACGCACTTGGGGCTTTTACGTTTGGACGACTCGGGTCGGTGGCGATCACGGCAGCGGTCTCTACTGCGGTCGTATGAGTCATAGCTGGGGCTTCGGCGGCGGTGACGATAATCGTCGGAGAGGTCGGAATCCGGGGTGGTGCGACGTTCTCGGTCGAAAGGGCGTCGTTCGTTAGGGCGTCGTTCAGATTCACGTAGACAGGAGTTTGGGAGGTTCGGAAAGCCACGTAGGGTCCTACAACCCCGAAGCAAGTGCCGACCCAAGCCAGGCTACTTTTGTCACACGGAGCCCATCTCTCATGGTTACAAAGTCAATTTCCATCTATGATGAGTACAAATGTCAGCGTTCTGAACTCTCATGGGTACAAATGGTCAATTATTCTAAAAATTTATTTAAAAGGGGTGAATGTATAATTTGATAAAATATTAAAAATTGAATTCTAGTTTTTTTTCTCCCCCATACTTTATTCTTCATCGCTCACTTCCAATCCTCCACTTAAAAGGAAGCCCAAAACCACTGATTCCTACAGGTACGTTAGTTAGTTTAATTTTGGAATTAAAATTCTCAGCCATCTTAACTCCAAACGATAAATTCATTAGTTTCCTACACCATTTTTGCCACTCCCTACACTGCGTCGACGCAATGTTGGTGCAAAAACCGGAGCGAGATGTCTTTGTCGAAGATGCTTTAAAGCAGAGGGATGCTATCCATGCCTCTTTCCAAAGAAGAAGGTAGCATGGCATTGAGATATGCACTTCTGCAAGATCGTTTATTAAGGGAGTGAGCAATGAGAATATTTTGCAAACGACGTTGCGGAACCCAATCCTGTTGAGCTAGAGTCACATGCCTATTTTAAAAAATTATTTAATTACAAAATGGTCATATTTTAGTTAAGATATTAACTCTCATTAGGTTAAATTAATTCAAATTAAAAATAAACATTCAATTAAAATGTACCACGTTTATAAAGAGTAATTTACATGTTATTTAAGATGGAGTAGGGTAGAATTCACCATTATTCAATCATTGTTTCAATGCTTCCTAATGCGATGTTCAAATAATTTACTCAGGGTCGGTCAATGGGACCCCTCCACTAGTAGTTGTAGAACTCACCTTTCTCAAACTTAAAGCCTCAATGACACACATATTGCTCAAAATGGCGAATATAACATCATGCTATTTGCACGTTCGAAAATCTAAGAATTGAAAAAGGACCAAGAAAAACACATACACACTTGCGTAGCACTCAGTTATTCTATAGTGGGTTATCATTTTATGCAATCATTATTATGGCTACTAGTATTGTCATTTTGAACATCGAAAAGTGAGTATCAATTACACAACTAAGAAAACTCAAAGGTGAAAATAAAAGGCTTATATATTTAAATATCAAAGTTGTACCAAAACTGAGTAATAGAGCGGGCGGGTGTTATTATTTATTAAAGTTACGGTTTAGGATTTAGAGTTTATTGAGTATGATGATATCAACGTTGAACAAACATTTATCATTAATTAGCTACATAAGTTTCCTGCTATTATAGTCAAGTTCCTCAGGTGTATTCATCATCTTCAAGTCAATTGTGAATTATAACTTAAGGGGCTAAAAAATTAGATCTAGGTGTTGGATTCCACGTTTCGTAAGATTGAGAAAGGAAGTTGGGCATGATCCACTACCTTAGCTGGTAGCTGAGAATGGAAAATTTGGTTTCGAGAATAAACTCCTAAGTTTTCCTTGGTTATTTGTCCCGTCACGTTTAGAGAATGACAAACTAAATTGCTAAATGTAATTACTGTGCATGTTAATATATACGTGTTAAAAGATATAATTATTTATGTATTTTTGAGAATTATTTTAAATTTTTAAAATAAGTAGTTTAATGAAAATGCACTAAAAAATCCCAATGTTTCACACAAATTTTGGATTAACTCTCCTACAAACCAAGAGAGGACAAAATTCCTTCCAAATTAATTATTTGGTTTTCATATATACTAGTTTCCTTCACATTTGATAAACAAATTAGGTACAACATATTTGTTTGCAAATAAGTAATTTTTTTTATATTATTAACCAATAAATTATTATATATAAGATAAGATTTAAACTGATACTTGTTTAACAGTTCGGATGAGTTGATTACTCCTCTAATTTAAGTTTTTTGCTTTCTTAATTTTAAAAATTGTAGAAGTATGGAAGCAAGATTTTGGTTTCCCAGCATGGACCCACAGAGCTATACCCCCACATCCTTGTCTGATAGTGGGGCAGTTAGTCAATGTGTCATATTCCAACAACACTAAAGGCTGTATCTTTTGTTTATTTTTAATTTTTTATTCTTTCCACTGATGAGCATGAGCTCATTGGATTTGATTGTTGCACCTTTTTACTGCATTCATGATTCATGCATCAGACCCTATAATGCATAGAGACTAACATGGACATGGAACGTATATCAACATACCAATTTTAAACTTTTATAAGACATAAAAATATATTACAAAATATAAACTATTTTTTGAATAATTTATAATTATTTTTAATAATATAAAATTTTAAAATTATTTTTTGTTTTGATAAATAATAATATATATTATTTTTAAATTTATTTTAAAAATATATATTAAGAATAAAATTAGATACATTGATAAATAATAATATTTAAATATATTTAAATATGTTCAAAATTTTTTTTATTAAGATATAGTTACACATAAAAATAAACATATATGTTAACCGACTATTATATCTAAAATATATTCAATATGTAAACACAATAACTTTACAAAGTGTCCAAATTTTATAGATTAAACTAAACCTCTAATTTACAATAATGCACACATTATATATAAGTTTATAACCTCCTTTCTTTGTGCTTCTCTTGAATTACTTGATCGACTACAATGTTATATCACCAATTAAAGGAACCATTCCGTTTTCGAATATATGTCTAATTTCTGAAATTTTATTCTTTTACAAATAAGTATTTACTTAACAAATTAATGCAATATTACTATTTTTCTTTTTAGTAAGACTCCTATTTTTCAAAGATAATTTTATAATCTTTATAACTCTAATATATTTTAAAAAAAAAAATTCTCAAGTCCAAATGAAAAGTCACAAGTTGGTACTAATTTAAAAACCAGAAAGAGTATATTTTTTTTGCATACAATAGTGAGCATGATCTACAAGTTTTTTTTTTTAATTATTATCTTTTGGTCCCAAATAATTATATATTCAGACGAAATAGTACAAAACTAATATATTTCCAGTCCCAGTTATTTATTTAATAAAGTGGTACATCTTTTTAACATACTAGTTTATTTAAATAAATAATTATTTAGGACTGAGCGGGAGTGATTGTGAATTGGCAGCACCAAATCAACAAATCAAAACACTCATAAATGAGATATGTGGGACTGATGAGTGATGAGTGATGACAAAGGAAAAGCTCTCCCCTCTTTGTCTTAGTATTTGGACCTATAGGACAAGCCAACCAATGATTTTGTCCACTTTTTGTTTGATATTTTTTTTTTTAAGAAAAAATGTAAAATGTTTGTGTGAAGTGTGAAGTGTAAAATGTAAAATGATTTGCCTTATTTCTTCCTCCTCTTTAAGTAGAGAATTGGTGTAGCTATCAAGGATCGTGATGCATGCTTAATTATTTTTCTTTATATATTATTAATTTTACAACCAAAATATGCCACATCATTTTCTGATTGTAATTAAAATAAAATTTTTTCTTTTAAAACTAAAAACTTTTCCCTTTTTTTCTTTTTCTTTTTCTATCTCTTTTTTTTTCCACTCACTCTATTTCTCTAATATACTATTATCAAGGGTAATAAAGTAAACAGTAACAGTGACAAATATGTTAAAACCCACACGGTCCAGTCCGTGTAACTCACCAAAAAAGCGGGTCGGGCTCAAAATTTGAAATCACCATACCTAAAAAGCTCATCTAACCCGCATTACCTAAACCATGGACTTTGGTGGGTTTCGGCAGGGTAGAGCGGGCTTTCTCGGCGAGCCCAACATTTTTTTTTGTCAGGGGATTTTCTTTTTCAAGCTTTTGAAAAAAAAAAAAGCGCAACCCGACACAAAAGAAACCCTACCCTAATTCCGCTCACTCTCTCAGACTCGAACATAACACAACACACTCACACCAGTGCAGTATATCACTAGTGACCACACTGTCCACACATAGCCCCATGCCCTAGGTCCCAGCCGCCCCCAAATCCTACTGCATCTGGCGTCCCTATTCGGCACCGTTGCCGTAGCTATCACCGGCAGTGTAGGTCCATTGCTATCCACATATGTTCACGCTCATGAGTCACGTCGTCTCGCTGTCATCTCATCGTCAGACTCTGAGTTTGCAGTCTTACACCTGGCAGTCCGGCACCACCGTCCCACCGCTCTTCGTCACAGGCTATTCCCATCGTTGCTTTCTTATTGACTCGCCACTGCACCTCGATCGGTCCTCCTGGGTCTTGGCCACTGCCGCTGCTTCGTCTAGCCATCGCCGCAGCTTCTCGTCGGTTTTGGGCTCCTGGCCATCGGTGCTGCTCCTCTGTCCTCTCTGGGTCTGCTGTCTGGCCATCGCCGTTGTTCCTCGCCTCCTCGGTCTCGGTCGTCGCCGCTGTTAATCTAGTATGTTGGTTGAGCTTGTTAATGTTTTGAATTTTTTATCCTTTTCTATCTCACTTATATTTACAAAATAATGTGCATGATTAAATTAAACATTAGCATAAGTTTAAGTTTGTATCAGATAAGAGATTTAGATATGTTTGGTTTGTTTGCTTTGATTGAATTTTACTGTTTTGACAAATCTAAAATCTGATGCACATTTTTTTGTTTGTTGTGTTTTGTTTTGCTTGATTATGGTTTGACTAAGTCAGATTGTATAATACTTGTTTTAACATTTGTAGTTATTTCGGAAAAGATGAATTCTAAAACTGTGAGTAACATTGCTGCTGCTAGAGTTGGTTTTGAGTCTCAGGTCGAGATTGATGCACCTAGTTCAAAAAGGACCAGACCAGCAACATCTGATGTATGGAACTTCTTAAAAAAAATCGGTCTAATTAAGGATGGAGTATAACGTTCTGAGTGTAAAGGATGCAAGAATGTGTTTAAAGCTTGGGGTGAGCGATAAGGCACATCTACTCTAAAACGACATCTTGATAGTTGTACTCAAATTAAGCATGAAGATATTGGTCAAACTATAATGGAAATACAAAATAAAATGGGTTCACTTAAGATTGATTCAGGAGTTTCTAGAGATATGTTTGCTTCTTATGTAGTTGCTGGGGACAAGCTGTTCAATATGATTGATGATAGGAGGTTTAGAAATTGGGTAAAATATATCAGTCCAACTTTAAAATTTTCTACTAGGAATACAATTAAGGCTGACATAGTGAAAGTTCACAAGAGAGAATGTGCGAGCTTAAAAAAATTTTAGTTTCCATTCCAAATAGGATTTGTTTAACATTTGATCTTTGGACATCATGAACAATGAGAGGTTTATATATTTGACTACACATTTTTTTGATGAGAATTAGAAATTACAGAGTAAAATTTTCAATTTTTGTCACATGCCTCCTCCTCACACAGGATTTGAGTTGTCTTCTAAAATTTTTATGCTTTTGAATGAGTGAAAATTGACTAAAAGATTTTTTTCATTATTTTGGATAATACTTCTTCTATTGATACTTGTATTGATCACTTGAAAAGTATTTTGGATGTGCATCATTCATTGTTATGTGGTGGTGAGTTCTTTCATGTTTGTTGCTATGCTCATAGAAGAAAGCTTTTGAAATGTATAAAGTGAAAGAAGCTGGATTTAGGAATATTTGTCCTTCATCAGATGAGTGAAAAAGAACTGAAAAGATATGTGATTTCTTGTACCATTTTATGAAACTACTAACTTGATGTCCGGAACTTCTTACCCAATATCCAACTTGTATTTTTTACAAGTTTGGCAAATTCAGCTTGTTTTGATGAATAATCTGAAGAATGCTGAAATACTTATAAGGACCATGGGAGAATAAATGATGATCAAGTTCAAGAAATATTGGGATGAATATAGTGTTCTTACATTTGGAGCAGTTCTTGATCCTAAATTTAAACTCAACACTTTAGCTCATTGCTATAATGAGATTGATCCTATTAGTGCTAAAGACAAGATGGAGCATGTGAAGAGTAAATTATATAAGCTCTTTGAGGTTTATACCCACAATTCCTCTACAATTGTAGAAAGTGCTTCTCAAACTCCAAGTATGGTTTCTCAGCGACATCTTCTGCAATAGGAACTCAGCTTATTAAAATTGTTGCTGTAAGTATTTTTTTCTTATATTTACTCTATTTGGTCACATGTATTTTTATTTGTTGGTTATATGTATTTTTTTTTTTATTTATATATTGTTTGCATTTCAAAGAATTTGATGTTCTGCAATCAAGAAGCTAAAGTAAAAAGTGAAAAGAACCAACTTGATTTTATTTGAGTAAGGTGACATTATTTTGCAATGATGCTGCTAGAAATAAGAGAGTGATTTGAAGAAAGGGTTGTCTATTATTCAGTAAGTTAAAGAATGATACAATATACAAGACTATATATAAATGCTAGAAGAATCAAAACAATAAAAGCGTAATATCCTATAATAAATATACAGATATGCAATCCTAATTATCTTATAATTGATACTAATTAATTATAAGATAATATCTTAAATATACGTATATCTTATAATTGATACTAATTAATCCTAATTATACTCTAACATCCCCCCTCAAACTCAAGTGGGAGTTAAAGATACCATCTTAAGTTTAGACACTAGAGTCAAACAACGAGTAGGATGATGAGCATCCATGAAGATATCAGTAGTTTGATCCACCCCAACAGCTACGAAATGAATAACATCAATAAGGAGATGTTTTCGGACAAAATGACAATCAATCTCAATATGTTTGGTATGTTCATGAAAAACATCATTATGACCAATCTGAATAGCACTGCGATTGTCACAATAAACATCAGTTGGGAACAACTAAAGGGAACTCAAGTCTTTGAAAAGCTAACAAATCGAGACAACCTCAGCAGTGGTGTCAGCGAGAGCACGGTATTCAGCTTCAGTACTTGATTGAGCAGTGAACGTTTGGTTCTTGGCTCGCCAGAAAATAAGAGATTCACCAAGAAAAAACCAATAACCAGTAATAGAACGAAGATCAGTGGGATCATCAGTCCAATCAACATCTAAGTACGCTTGAATGGTTAAAGATGAGTGGGAAAAAAAGTGAAGACCATGAAATAGAGTACCTTTGATGTAGCGAAGAATGCAAAGAACTACAGCATAGTGAGTAGTACGAGGAGCTGACAAGAACTGACTAAGAACATGAACTGGATAGACAATGTCTAGTCGTGTAACAGTCAATTAGACAAGACCTCCAACTAACTGTCGATAAAGACTAGGATTATCCAAAATAGTGCCATCCATAGGAGTAAACCGAACATTAGGCTCAAGAGGAGTAGACTCAGTGCGACTATCTGTAACATTGACTCGAGCAAGAAAATCAGAAACATACTTAGCTTGAGAGAGATAGATGCCGTCATTTGAGAAAATGACTTCAAGGTCAAGAAAATAACTGAGAGAACTAAGATCTTTCATCTCAAAAGTGTGGAGAAGGGATGCTTTAAGATCGAAGATACCATCAATATCGTCTCTAGTAATGATCATGTCATCAACATACAAAAGTAGAAGAACAATCTCACATTCACTTTTACGAATAAAGAGAGCATTCTCATGAGTGCTGTCAGTGAAACCGAGATTGCATATAGTGGTGTTGAACTTGTCAAACCATTGATGAGTAGCTTGCTTAAGACCGTAAAGTGCCTTACGAAGGAGACAAACTTTACTAAAAGGATAAGGATATCCGAAGGTGGTTTCATATAGACTTTCATTTTCAAATCCTCATTAAGAAATGCATTTTTTACATCCATCTGATCGAAAGACCATTTTCTGACCTCATCAATCGCAAGGAGAGTGCAAATAGATGTGAGATGAGCAACACGAGCAAAAGTCTCTTCATAATTAATACCATACTCTTGCATTCATCCTTGAGCAACCAATCGTGCCTTATAACGATCAATAGAACCATCAGTGCGAATCTTGATCTTGTATACCCATCTACTATCAACAACTTTGTGATCAGAAGGAGGATCAACCAAGTTTCAAGTGTGTAATTTTTCAAGTGCCTGGATTTTTTTCTGCATTGTTTGATGCCAATTTGGATTTGTGGAGACTTCTCGAAATGACTTAGGTTCATGGTGATGAAAAATAGTAAAAAAACATTAATAATCAAGAGGATGAGGAGGTGGATTTCATACCCTAGAAGAATGATTGGAAAGAAGAGGCATGACAGTAGGAGCAGGAGCATCGTTTGGTCTGGAATCTTCGGGAGATGGAGAAGGTGGAAGAGTAGGAGGCTCGAGAGATTGACTTGAGATAGAACTTGTAGAATCATCATTAGAAAAAGATCAACAATGGGGTTAGTAAAAAAATGGTGACTGAGTAGGAAGAATGGACTCAAATAAGGAGAACCTAAAAAACATGTGATGCTCCTAGAATACAACATGACGAGATATACAAATACGTATAGAGAGAAGATCCCAACAATGATAACTCTTGTGTTCAGTGCCTTAACCAAGAAAACAACACTTGTGAGCCCGAGGTTCAAGTTTACTATGTTCATGAGGCTGAAGAAGAACAAAGCAAACACAACCAAAGACTCAAAGAGAACTGTAATCTAGAGAGGTATGATAAAGATGCTCAAAGAGAGAAATGTTACTAAGGACAGAAGAAGGAAGTCTATTGATAACATGTAAAGTAATGAGAAGAGCTTCACCCCAAGTATGCTTAGGACACGAAGAAGAAATAAGCATTGCGCGAACAGAGTCAAGAATGTGACGGTGTTTGCGTTTAGCTCCTCCATTTTGTTGACATGTACTAGGACAAGAAAACTCAGACAATTCAATAAGAAAATTTAAAAGTTTGGAGTCATGGTAATCCATAGCCTTATCGCATCGAAAAACTTTAATGACCTTGGAAAACTGAGTTTTAATCATAGTGGATAAGTTAATATAAATCTGAGGCAGCACATGGTGATTAGTTATCAAATAAACCCAAGTAAAGCGTGAAGAATCATTAATGAAAACTACAAAGTATCGAGCCCCTCCCATAGAAGGGTGGGAGCGGGGCCCCAAACATTAGAGTCAATAAGATCAAAAGGAGAGCAAGCAAGAGATGAATTATTTTGAAAAGATAAAGCTGGTTGTTTTGAAGTTTGACAAATAAGACTCATTATTAACCTAACCTAAATCACCCTTAGACACAAGAAGACACAATTTTCCTAAGGAGCTATATGCAAGACGGTGATGCCACAAGTGAATGGTAGATGAAAAAGAAATAGCATAGAGATTTGACGTAGGAAGAGTATGAAGATTCTCCAGCTCAAATAACCTTCCGGCCTTACGTCTAGTCTCGATGATTTGTCCCGTCCGATGATCCTGCACACGACAACCAGAAATGAAAAAATTGATATCAAAACCGATATCAACAAGTTGACCAACAGAAATAAGATTAAAGTTTAATTTTAGAATAAAATAAGTATCCGGGAGATTAAGATTTGACTGTGAAATAAAACCCTTATGTGTCGCATACAAGAGGTAACCATCAGCAGTGTTGAAGGTGCATTTGTAGTGGTAGACAAAGACAAGAAAACATGTCACAAAGGAGACATGTGATGAAAGCAACTGGAATCAAAATAACATTTAGAATTGTCTGAAGGAGTGGAAAAAAAAGTAGAAGTATTACCAAAAAAGAAGAGAAGATGCTTAAGAAGAGACGCAATATCAGATAGTGAGACAGGAGACAGGTTGAGAGAAACATAGCTGGTAGATTCAGTAGTAGCAAAAGTAGCAGAAGAAGCAGGCACATTCTTGGAGAAGTTGGGAGGTCAATGATACTTGATTTGATCAGGATGTGGTAGGTGAGTAGGACAGGTAGTATTAAATGTCCTAAGAGCTTGCAATAATGGCAAAATAATATTGGGCAATTGAAGCCAATGTGTCCTTTTTGCTTGTATTTTCGACATTCAATAGAGGGGCAGTCTGGGAATAGATGACCAAAACAATGACAATTTTGGCAAAATTTTTCCTTCCTTTGTGTAGGGTAAAAAACATCTAATTTTTTTATAATAGCAAAGACAAAGACAAAAGAGAGAAGAAACTGCAAAATCGGGGCAAAAATTGAGATAACAAAGGGCAGAATTGGTGGCCACGTTAGCAGTCATGTCAGCAGCCACGTCAGCAGAAGAGGACACGTGGCGACGCCAGATTGGAGGAAGGAAACATGTCAATGTTGACGCGGCGAGGATGTGGCACGCAAGTTAGGAGTCGGGTCGGGTGGGATACGGGTTGAAAATGGGTCTGTCTGGCGTGCCATTGTGTGACACGTGCGACGTTATGGGGCCGTTGATCCTGGGCGTGGATCCAACGGTGCTGAAGGCATCTAGAGGAAGGAAAAATCTGAAGCGAACAGTGAGCTTCATGCGGCGCATGAGGTCGCATTTGGTGGTTATTGGTGACGATTCTCGACTCGTTGAACTCGTGACGAAGAGACGAAGATGGTAATAGTGGTGGTGACGAACCAAGGCATTAGGAAAGGATTGAAAATCAAGGGCTAAAATACTGCTGGAAGGAAAAAAAACAAATGGGCTATGAACTAATTTCTATAAAAAAAACCTATGATCTTGATACCATGACTTATTTAAAACAATGAAACAAAGGAAAAAAAAAACTACATAAACTGCCGGAAGGAAGCATAGATGGAACTGCCGAAAGAAAGCGCAGGTAGAACTGTCGGAAGGGAGCACAGACAGAACTGCTACAAGAAAGCGTAGAAGGAACTGCCACAAGGGAACACAAATAGAACTTTCACAAGGAAGGTGCAGACAAAAGTGTCGCAAGAAAAGTGTAGACAAACTGCCACAAGAAAAGCGCAAAGGAAATTGCCGCAAGAAAAGTACAGACGAAGCTGCCACAAGAGTGGCAAACTGCTAAAAAACTTCCGAAACCATGATGAACTGTCAGAAAGATGGTGAACTACCTGAAAACTACCGAAAATGTGGCAAACTACAAAGAGATGGTAAAATGTCAAAGGATGACGAACTGTCGGAAGGTGACGAAAAATATATGATTTCTCCATGTGAATAGGTAAGCAACGAATGGCAGTGGTGTTTGATTCATTAGAGTCAGAAAGATACATGATGGAGAGGATAGGCTAATCGGTGAGGTGAAAAAGTATCATAACAGTGACAAAAGGTAAGGAAAAATGGCATGGAGAAAAAATGTGAAAAATATGGTAATTTCACTGGAAGAAAAATAACCTACCATCTTCATGGAGAATACCATGCCTCTGATATTATGTTAGAAATAAGAGAGTAATCTGAAGAAAGGGTTGTCTATTATTCAATAAGTTAAAGAATGATACAATATACAAGACTATATATAGATGCTAGAAGAATCAAAGCAATAAAAGCATAATATCCTATAATAAATATACAAATATGCTAAATAATTATAATTGATGCTAATTAATCCTAATTATACTCTAATAGATGCAATCATAGATGTTTTGCAATGGTGGAAAGACAACCATAATCACTTTCCAACACTATCACTAATGGTACGAGATTTGTTGAGCATTTCTATTACCACTGTGGGTCTGTGGCTTTAGAATATGCATTTAGCATTGGTTCTCATATTTTAAACAAGTATAGAAGTCGTTTATTGCCAGATAATGTTAAATCTATGATTTGCACTCAAAATTGGATATGTAGATATGCTGATTATGGTATAATAATATTTATAACATACTTACTTGAATGATTTTGTTCATTATCATGTATTATCTTTCTGATACATTTATTTACTTTTTTCCAGAGTAAGATTTAGATGAGGAAGATATTGCAAGAGAAAAAGGTTATTCTTCAAGAGTTGGTTCTAGTGATGTTATTGATCTATAAAAAGATAAAGATAAATAGATGATCATTGACGATATCCTAAGTTATATTTTGGATTATGCTTTATGTTTGATTGATAATAAACTTGAAGATGTTTAATTATATATTTTGGACCATGTTTGTTTTACTTTGGACAACGTTACTTTTACTATTTTGTTTCAAAAGACTTGGTTTATGATTATGTTTATTACATATTTATAATTATAAAGACTTTAATGTTTGTGAATTTAGAAATTATAATTTTTTTATGTCTTTAGAAATTATAAATTTATTGAAATGGTTGTGAAATTATATATATTATTTAATACTTAATGGTTTAAGAAAAAATAGAAAGAGAGATTTGACGGACTTGACCCGTCAACCCGCTAAACTACCGTTAGCCGGGGCGAGGAAAGATTTCAGGGCCGCCTCACTATGCGGGGCAGGACAGGACGGTCCATCCGTTAGATGGCAGGCTTTTGGTGGGGGTAGACTTCTCTGTCTACCATCCCTAGTGGGTAGCCTACCTCATCCCTCCAAGGCCCACCCCGCCCCGCCCCACCAAGCAAAGCAGGCTCAAAATGCTAGCCCGTCTCACTTTATAATGGGTTAACAAACTGACGGGTTAGCCAGCTTAACTCTTTTTAAAAAAGTTAATAAATTAATTAAAATTACTAAAAATAATAATTAAAAAATTAAATACAAATAAAAAACAATCAAATTACAATACAATTTTTCATTATTTTTCTAAAATTTTAACTTCAACAGAATTACTCAAAATAATATCCGTCAATAAAATCATTTTTATTTTAAGAAATAAGTCACATTATTTGAGCATATATATAAAAGTGTAAAATAAAATAAATAAAGTTAATAACTAAAAAAAATAAAAAAAAATATATTTAAAATTTATATAATTATTAATTTTTGTAATACTAATTACTCTTTTATTTAATAAATAAAATAAAATAAAATAACTTTTGGCCCGGCGCCCTGCCCCGCCCTGCTTCTGCCAAAATCTGTGGTTTGGCAGATTTTTTATTTGGTGATTTCAAATTCTAGCCCGATTCATCCTTTTTGGCGAATTCGACCTGTTTTGATACCCCTAATTATTACTAATGTTCAATTATTAATTTGACAACCCAAGTGTACAATATGATATTTTTTAATTAATTGAAATATTAAAATTGAGATTGAAATATATTTATTATATATTACTAATTTTAGAATCAAAATGTGTCACATACCACTCTCCCATTGCAATTGAAATAAATTTGTTTCCCTCCAAAACTTAGAAATTCTCTCCTTCCCTCTCTCTTTTTTTTTTTTTGTTTTATTTTTTTCTTTTTTCACTCACTTTATCTCTCTTATATATTATTACTAATGACTAATTATTAATTTATCAGCCAAAATATACATGACATTATTTAATTATAATTGAAATTAAATTAAAATTAGAATTAAATATTGAAATTGAAATATATTTGAAATCAAAATATATATTACTAATCGAACGTTTCCAGGTGAATTGAGAAGAGGAGGTTGAATCAAGGAACTATTTTTTGGACTTGAATAAACAAGTTATGCAGAATTCTGGTTTTAAGAGATTATTTTTAATTTTGTCTCATCATAGCAGAGCATAATTGAAATGACAGAGAAAGAGAAAGAAGAGTGAGACCACGATATATCCTGGTTCGACCACTTAATTCAATATGTCCTACGTTCAGTCTCCACCACAACAATGATAGAATTTTTACTATAATCAAGATTGATTACAAACACCAATTCCAAGAGACTCACACTCTTGTAAACCACTTAAGTTATTCCAAGCTTAGTAAATCACCTAGGTGCTAGCCGAACCTAGTTAAGGAGAACAAAGTGTATTCTAACCCAGCACACTTTCGAAATCAAACACTAAAACAACGGTTAAAATGACTTTTATATGCACTACTCTCTTTATCTTTTGTATCTCTCAAAGTAAGCTTGAATCTAGATAAAAGAAAAATAAGAATACACTCAATTAACAAGAAAATAAAAGGTTGTTTGTGTGACCTGCAATATGACGAAAATGGTTGCCTCTTCCTTGGATGAAATCTTCTTTTATAGAACTTGATTGCTTTCTTTAATGTTGAAATCATTCCTAATTCATAAACTAGCCGTTGCACCATTTATGAGTTGATTCCATTGACATTAAAGAGGAAAATTTTCCTTCTTTGTTCATCCATCGAATGCAGCAGCTCCTTGTGACTGTGATATGATTTTGGAGAGCATTACTTGCGGTCTTGATTGAGTAGAATCTTTTTAAACATGGCTTGATATCATCTTTAATGATATTCTCATTAATAAGTTTATATTGCATAATTTAAGCTTCTTTTGTTTAGTTATGCTTGATTGATTCCTACATTGTTCATCATAATGGCTAGTTTTAATAGAAAATAGTTAATTATGTTTGCCATCATAAGGTACCAAATCAAATCCTGACTCAACACTAATTTTACAATCAAATATGTCACATAACATTCATTATAACTAAAATAAATTCTTACCTCCAAAATTAAATTCTCACCTTCCCCGTCTCCTCTTCCGTATCTCTCTTTTTCCTTCCACCCACTATATCTTTCTTATGTATTAGAATAAATAATCATTTTCGACCATAAAAGATTTAAAAGCTGATAAAATTAACCACAAAAAATGAAACTAAAGTTATATCCATAAAAATAGATTTTGTTCCGATAAAAATACCTAATTATTACATTTAGAGTTTACTCCGTTAAAAAAATTTTAAAATACCCAAATTACCTCTTTTATTATCTCTTTCTTCCCAACTTTTCAACTTTTTTCACTACTCTTACCCAATTCTTTGCTAAGAAATCAAAAAGTTCTTCTTCTTCCAACCTATGAACAATTCACCCTTCATGTCCTTCGCTCTCTTCCAAAAACTCAAACCTTTCACCATGCTCTTTCCTTCGTTGCACAGTGTCCTTTTTTTTCCTTCCTCTTCTCTTCTTCTTTTCTTTCATCACCATCACAGGAGAATCTCTCAAAGCCCGACCCAGGCACATGTAAAACATAAGACTGCTGAAGGCAAACTACATCAAAGCCTTTACCATTTTTGGACACGTTGACAATCCTCTTAATCCTAATAACTGCTTCCTTAACCTTACTTCTCTTCAAGTCAGGAAAAAACTTGCAATCATATGATTTTCTAGTTTCTCGTAATTTCATTTTTTTCCTTTTAATTAATGGTTTTTTTATTAGTCAGATTTTTGAATTTTATTATTCTTTTTTTGAATATTGTTGCATTTTATAATGTCATTTTGTCACAAAAAAATATTAATTTTTCTTTATTCACTTTAACCTTCGATTCTACTAAGGAGGTGTGGGAGCAGTGGTAAAGAGCGAAGGTGGAAACAACGAAGAGGAAGGTGAAGGAGAGGAAGGAGAGGGAGAATGTAAGTGCGAAGGCTAGGCAACGGTGGCTGGCGGTTGAGGCTGCACCTACCATTTCTTCAAGTGCAGTATTAGAGTTACTTATATTTATCCCTCTCTAAAATCACATTCTTGTTTTTTCTAAGAAAAGGAAAACGATTATCCAAATCTTTGATATCTTTGTTGTTATTAATCTTGAAAAAAAATTGTTACTAAGTATTGTTAAAAATAAAAGATTGAATTTGAAAATTCTTAAGAAGTTGCATTTGGAATACATGTCTGTGTTTTATTTTTTTTTTCTCTTTAGAGTGGTAAAGAGAAGAAGAGTTGGGAGGAAGAAGATGATAAAATGGTGATTTGGGTATTTTAGAAAAATTTTAACTGAGTAAACTCTAAATGTAACGATTGGGTATTTCTATTAGATGGAACTCGTCTTTTATGGGTATAACTTTATTTAATTTTTTCGTAGTGAGTTTTGTCAACATTCAAATTTTTCGTGGTCGAAAATGGTTATTTACTCTATGTATTATTATTAATTATTAATAATTAATAATTTGACAACTAAAATGTATCAAATAAAATTTTCTCATTGTAATTAAAATGAAATATTTTTCTCCAAAATTAAATAATTCTTTCTTTTTTCCATTTTTGTTCTCTATCTCCTTCTACGACTCCCTCGATATATTTTTTTCTTATTTTATATTTTCAAAAAAAAAAACAAATAATTTGTCATTTATATATTAATATAAAAAGAAATATTTTAAAAAGGATTTTGAAAAAAGATATGAAAAGAAAATAAAAACAGTAGTCTTGTAGAAAAATATAACAATAGTGGCGAATGACCACCTATCGACAGAATTTCACCAACAGACTGACCGTTAACTTACCAACTAACCATCTTTGATATACGTTGGCCCTGATTGACTGACTATCCACTGAAAGACCCAAATCAATTTCGATGTTGACTAAGCGACAGCCTAACAACCTATCTTATCCACTTGCCAACGACGTCAGCTGACCAAGCAAGCCCGACCCGCCAAAGATCATTCAATGATCAATGCCCACTAACAATCGATTGACCACCTCCTAACCTTGATTGATCTGCCACCATTCTTCCGATATCGAATTAGTTGCCGTTCGCCTACCTACCGACCATGCATGTGGACCGATGACCACCCGTTGACCTATTCGACCAACTGCCTGCCGACTGACTACCTACTTCAATTGATTGGCTGCTCCTTGACCAATCACTTATTGACCTACCTCGACCGCCTACCAATACACTGGCAAACTACCTGACCTATTTCCCTACGGTTAGCCTATGTCGACCTACTACTAATTGGCCTCGGCCAACACAGACAACTGATCTACCACTGGTCAATGATGGTGGAAAAACTCGGTCGATCATCGAACAACACTTGGTGATCTAACCTGCTAAAACCTTGATTGAATGCTGGATAACCTCGAACTATGGTAGTTGACTCCATCACCCATCCTTAGACGTCTGTCATTAAATGACTCCTTAGGCCAGAAGAGTTTTTTGCCCTGGTTTTATTAGACTCACTTGGAATTTTGTCTCTACATTCATTTCGTTCGGTCTTTTGGCCCTGTGAGTATTTTACAACATACCACAGGATTATGAGTAATTTCGTATAGAATGGTTGATGTTATTGATAACACTATATATCTCTTTCTTTTTTTTTTAATTTGATAAAATTTTTAACATTTATTACAAGAATATTAGATATCAATAATTTTTTTATTTTAGAATAACGATTAAATATAGACATACAATTTATTTAAAAACACTTATAATTCGGTAATATTATTACGGAAAAAATTACGAATGTGTGTATAATATGTTAGAAAAATGAATATTTTAGTTTTATTACCCAAAATAACCAAAATAAGAGAGAGAGATAGAGATGTATTAAAGAATTCAAAGCTGGTGGTCAAAGTCAAAGATATGAATCACAAATCTTTCAGCCATCTAAAATTTTTTAACAAAAATAAAATCATTATACACACTTATAATTCGGTAATATTATTATGGAAAAAATTACGAATGTGTATATAATATGTTAGAAAAATGAATATTTTAGTTTTATTACCCAAAATAAGAGAGAGAGATAGAGATGTATTAAAGAATTCAAAGCTGGTGGTCAAAGTCAAAGATATGAATCACAAATCTTTCAGCCATCTGAAATTTTTTAACAAAAATAAAATCAAATCAAAAGCTTTAAAATTCTAGAAACTTTTAAACTGATGAGGACACAATAACTTTTCTTAACAAAACTCAAACTCAAAGCAACCATGGTTCATGGAATTTGCATTCATCGCATCCTACACTATATGGAACCTTAACGAGAAGAAATAAAAAAAATGTTAGAAATTTGCTTACTTTGCTTGATGACTGAGCTACTTCAGCAAATCATCTTCATTTCTCCTACTCCACTTTTTTCGATGATGCTTCAATTACATTTTGGAGGGAAGAAAACTCTGATTTTTGTGAAGGGGTTAGAACAATTTATGGTAATATCTATCTTTTGGAAGGATTTTTAATAAAAATTTAAAATCTGAGAAACGACATCGTTTGTTGCCACTAAGGACCTTTTTGTCCTGTAAACTTTAGCCTCTTTCCAGCATGACACCGTACTAGACACCATTACAATCATGTCAGTCAGTTTCGTTTGACTTTCTCAATTATGAATATCAGCGAGAGTTGGCTTTTAGTTGTATGAAAGTGAATTTTTAAGTAATTATTTAGTGATATAAAAAAGGAAATACATTTTGATTGTATTTATAAAAAAAATTACTTAATTTTTTTTTTAAAATATGAAACCTAAAAAATAGAATTTTAAATTATATGTTATTATTTAAATTAAAATTTTAGTGTTTTAATTTGTGAATTAGATATTTTGAAGATTAATCATGTTTTACAATAACAAAATATAATTATAACAATAATCATGCCATATGTACATAAAAATTAATCATTTATGTAGAATATATATTAAAATATAAAATACACATTAAAAATGAGTTAAACAACACATATATTTATACACAAATACATAATGAGAGACCCAAAAAATTTTAATTATGGAAACAAAAATATACTAAAATAAATTTTACTAAATATTGATATATTTATATTTTGAAACTAAAATCATATATATAAGTACCCAAAAAAGAAAACTAGATCTATATAAAAGCTAACAGTATATTAATTTAAAATAATAAAAAATTAATTAAAATAGTTTCTTCTCTTTATTTTAAAATAGTTAAATATTATATTTTATATATATTTTTAAATTTAATTTTAATATATTATCAATTTAAATAATATTAATTAATAGATATATAGATAACATTCTTTAATATCTTAATCAAATTTGAAAAAAAAAACTAATAATTTTACTTATGTTTAGAAAATTAAGTTTCAGCTTAGTAATTAATTACTTAGTTTTAAAAAATATATTATCAATATTTATTAATGTTGAATTTGTTTATTTATTTATTCTTGGCTTTTTAATACTTATAATAAGATAAATATTATTTTATGTTAAATTTAATAATATAAAGTAGTTTTTTTAATATAGATTTCAACGGGGGCAAAGATAATATAATAATGGGTACATGTACTTATTAATTTGTTTCCAAACTTCTAGTGGGTGGAGAGGGGGGGGGGGGTTTGAGTTGTCGTTAATAGATAATTTGATAATTAAATTTTATGTATACATAATATTTTTATTATAAAAAATATTATTATGTTATATCTATTTTTATTTTGATTGTCAAAATTTTTTAGATTTGTGGTTAGTATAAATTTGGGTTAATAGTTAAAATAAATCTAAAAAATTATATATTTTCGTTAATTTAGATTGATCGAATCGATTAGACTTTTTGCTGTTATTTAAAATATTTAGTTGAAAAGAAGTGAAAAAAATTTCAAAATAAAAAACATGAATAAAAAAAATTATTAATAGATCAATGAGAGTTACCAAAAATAAAATAGTATTGATCTTTATAATTATTGATAGCAATATTATAAATAACTATAAATTAATCTTTTTTATTTTTGTTTTGTTTTATTTTTTTGTTTTTATATTCTTTTATTGTTCTATTTATTGTATTGAATTCTCTTGTTAAAAAAAAAATCAAGTGCCATAAATTGGTCTTAAAAGATATGTAGCAAAATAATTATATGTCAATATGTTTCATTATTAAATTTACAAGGCCAATTTGATTCACAATATTGTATCTTTCATAAATCAACAATTTAAAATATTTAATTTTCCAATGACCGAATTGACGCTTTTTAATTTACATATGCCTCCAAAGATGGTGTATGAATATGATATGGGGGTGGGGAGTGCTTAACAGAAATGTGGTGTCTGGGGTGTAGCAACTCGAACCCTCCGAGTTTCCAAAACAATACGCACGGTCCCCGAGTTCCATGCGTTTGGTTCATGCCTGTCTTCAACTCGGACCCTCCGAGTTCGTTGAGGAATACCCACGGTCCGATTTCCGTTTGGGCAATCGCACGGTGCGAGTGCGTCGAGAAGGAGACACGCGTCGCTTCCCCAGCTGCTGCATATACGGTGCATTGTCAAAAGAGGAAACCCCACCCTCTCTCACCATCCGAATACACCACTCCCTCACATTTCACTCTCAAAAGCACAGCTTCTTCTTCATTTCTCTCTACTGATTTTGCATGGTGGAGGCCAAGAAGAAGAACAATGCCAAAAAAATATAAAATTAAGGATGTTGATCGATCTGAGCTTCACATTATTCAGTATCTCAGTGATCCTGATTATGTAAGTATTTTTTAAATTTTTTTAAATTTTATTAATTTTTTTATGCGAATAATTATTAAAATTTAAAATATAATTATTATGATTGTTGTTAGATCTAAGTAGTTGTGAAAGATAAATAAAACTGTTATGAATAATTTTTAATTATTTGCTAGATTTAAAATTTATTTACAGATTATTAAATATTTATATATATCACGGTTAGGCAATTTTTTATTATTATTGTTGTTAGGTTTTGTGTTTTGGAGTGTTGTAGAGAGGCAACACCGTGGTTAGTCAATAGGAATTTAATGTTATTGTTTTTTTAATTTTATATTAATTTGTATTATAATTAAGTGTAATACAATGTTATTTAAATTTATTTTTAAAAAATTAAGTATAACTGTTATGAGAACAGTTTAATGTTAATGTTATTGTTACTGTGAGAAAGTGTTAATGCTGAATGATTAGTTAAATCCTTTTTAATTAAAGCATGTTTGAGTTTACTGTATGAAAATATTTAAAATTTTTTAATTTTAGTAATTATTATTAGCAATTTAATTATTACCGTTGTTAGAATATGGATGATGGTATATACTGATAGTTAATATTTTTTAACATTGAGAAAAAAAATGTTTAACGATTGAGTAATTAACATTCGATTTTATTGTAGATGTAGTAATATTGTTGAAAATATTGATTAGGAATACATGTGTTTGTAATGAGTTTCATTTGTAGTTATGAATAACTTTTAGGATTAATTAATTAATGTTAGAAGTTAGAAGAATTAGTTATATAAGGATTCAGTAAATTGATTCGTGATGGTAAGTTAGTAATTGTTAGTTATCTGACTAGTAAGTTGTTATGTTTTTTTGTAGAAATCAAGAATGTTGACATGTAACCATCCGATTCCTCCGGATCGGTACAACGATAGGGTGGAGGATCATTTGCGAATGACCGGGTTCTATCATGTGTCTCAGATTGGGATAGTGCAGTGTCAGAAAGCATTGGTAAACGCTCTAATCGAACGTTGGCACCCTGACACCCATACTTTTCACCTTCCCATTGGTGAATGTGCTGTGACAATGGAGGATGTAGCTTTAATTCTTGGTCTTCCCACAGATGGTCTTCCAGTAACAGGGATGACAATTAGTAGTTTTGATGCCTTGGAGGCCGAGTGTTTGCTTCAGTTTGGGGTTGCACCGCGAAAGGATGAGTGTAGATCTAGCTGCATAAAACTGACGTGGCTGAGGAATCTAAAAGAGAATTTAGAATTGACTGATGAAATAAATATACAGAGGTATGTTAGGTGCCACATTATGTTGCTGATCGGAACGATCCTGTTTGGGGATAAGTCAGGGGCAGGTGTTCATTGGAAATTTCTACCCTTGCTACGTGACTTTGTCAATATTGGGAAGTATAGTTGGGGGTCGGCATGCCTAGCGCACCTTTACAGGGCGTTATGCAGGGCATCTCGTTATAACTGTAAGGAAATAGATGGTCCACTAACACTTCTGCTCGTATGGGCTTGGTTCCGACTGCCATATCTATCTCCGGTTCCTAGAGAACCCCGCAGTTTTCCACTAGCAAACAGGTAATATTATGTTACAATGTACTCATTTCTTGATATTTAAGCTTCAGTTGAGCTAATTGAGAACATCATATTAGGTGGCGTAACTGGGAGCGTGGCGACCGAAGATTTAGATATTTGAAGCTAGATCACTTTAGGAAGGCATTTGATGAACTTCAGGAAGGGCAGGTGTGTTTTAGTTTAACAAGTTTTTTACAAAAGCATGATGCAATTTTATTTTTTATATGAATTGTTGGCTGTAATGATGAGTATCCCTTATTTTTCCAGTTTGTCTGGGTTGCTTATGCTGTGGATTGTGTGGATCCAAACATAATTCCTGCTGAAATCTACATGCAATCGGTTGTCTGGAGCGCTACAGTTTCATTAGTGTCCTTTGAATGTATCGAGTGGCATGCCACTGATAGGGTCAGGCGACAGTTTGGTTTCATTCAGGGAATACCTGATCCAGAGCAAAATTTGGATAAGGCGCATGGAGAGGTTCTGACTGGTCCTAAGAATCTTAACTGGGCCACGGCACCGACTCATTCAAAATGGGTGATGCATTGGACAAACAGGTATCACTACGTTCTTTCTGAGCTTCCCATGCCTTCAAGGCATCATTTGGATAGTTACATCAACTGGTACCGTACAAAATATGGAAACCGCTTAGCCTTGTCGAATCTTGTGGGTGAAGATAATGATGAAGGTAACCAGGACATGGATGCGGGTAATGATGATATGGATGGGGGTAATCAGGATACTGATGAGGGTAGTCAGGATATGGATGAGGACAATGATGATCAGGCGCCACATATATCACTTCCAAATCCGATTCAAGAAGAACAACCTCAGCCCTCCGCACAGTATCTACCTCAGACACAGTTCACCCCATCATTTCCAATGCAGCAACAGTATTGGGGTATGTCACACTTTGAAGCAGGTGAAGGAGGTTCTTTCAGCCAGTTGCTTGGGTTCATGGCTGCAGATGCAGCACAGTCACAACATAGCCATCAGCCTGAGTTCATGCCAGGCAGGTATTCATTGGATGCGAGGTATCCAGGCCATACCTCATCCGTTGCTTCTGGAGGGTTCGTATCCGTCGACTCTAGTAGGAGTGAGGGTGGACGCGGTGTCCTTAATAGTCAAAATCCTAGCCGTCTTAACATGGGACTTATTGAGGAAGACCCTAACACACTCGAGGGAAAAACCGATGCCTATCTAGTAGACGACCCAGATGACGAAGGCGATGATGAGGAGGATGATATTGAAGAGTTTGATGAGGACGAAGAATCTCGTAACGATGGTATCATTCTAAATATTTTACTTTATGTATTCCATATTTGAATGTATCTTGTTTGCATAATTGGCCTCTATTTTTGGCATTTTCTTCTTGATTTGTTGTTTTTATGTTGGTTATGAACATGTAACATGCTGCATCTAGTTGTTTATTCGTTCATTGTATACAGGTCAGGCACACAGTCCGGATGACAAGGGTAAAGGTTACAATCTACGGATCGATCCCCCACGTCGGAGCGCTAATCGTTTCACTCCTTCTGTCTTTAAAAAGGCGGCCAAGAAATGCAAAAATTTTGTGAAGGATGTAAAGTGGGCAATGAGAAAGTAGTTGTTTAGGGTAATTTGTATATGTGGGAAATGATGTACTAATGACTTAATGTAGTTTTCAGTGTACTTTGTATTGTTTAGAGTAATTACCTTTAGGGTACAGACATTATGTAATAATAAGTAGAACTAATGGTCAGATTATATTCTATGTTTATTGTGCTTATGTTGTAGTGATATTGTTAATGTATTAATCATCTGGAGTATGTAACAATGTTTCATAAAACCTTAATATGCTCATACAGATATTGATGTATTGATGTATTAACCATCATCCCCCTAATGCCACAGATATGTTATAATACTGGATTGTCATAAAGTATAAGGTTACATATAGTAGATCATGTTAATTAAATTTGGTCATTCAGGTTATATTATACAATCTCATCTTAAATCTGTGAACCTACGGGGCACCTCTGTTGGTGTTCGAACCATCTGTCTGTCGGCATCTGCTACGACTATGTCCTTCAGCCCAACATAGAGTGCATCACCTAGGACGACGTAACATCCGCGTGTCCATCTCATTAAGAAAGCGCGTCATCCTTGGGCGACCTTTCATTACCCGTCTCAGGTACGGATTTGGTATGAACCGAGGTCCGTTGTAAGCAGGCCATGTAGCAGGATTACCTAGTGGCCTAAACCTTGCTCGGTATACCCGCCGCACTTGGTCCATCTTATACACATCATGCACATACAGTTGCCAATCCAGTCGCTGGTTGGCACAACATGCGAATACATGTCTGCAGGGGATCCTGTCCACCTGGAACTCACCACAGTCACATCGTAGGCCACGTAGATCGACTGCAAACTCCAGTCCACTTGGCATCTCCCGAACCTCAAAGACCTCATTCTGGCGATCAAAGCAACTAACCTGAATATTTCCTGATGCAATTTGGTTTGCATGCAACTTCGAGGTCACGATATCAGAGAAGACATGGCCAGCATTGATCCTTGATTCCGCCTCCGCTCTTTTTCGGGTGAATAACTCATTTAGCCTGTAGAATGTTGCCTTCACAAGAGCAGTAATAGGGAGATTGCGTGCACCCTTCAAAACTGAATTGATGCACTCCATAAGATTTGTTGTCATGTGCCCCCATCGGTACCCACCATCAAAGGCCAATGCGTACTGCTCGCGAGGAATTCTGTTTAACCAGTTTGTGTACGCCTCGCCACGTTCCCGTAACCGCTGGTAACGCACCTCATACTCCCGCACCGTCCTAGAATATCCTGGTAGATCACAACATATGCATAGCAAAGGAATGGAGGTCATTAGATTTATGTAAGGAAAATTTATTAATAAATTGCTTAAATTTCATAAATGCTTACCGATGTTGACGACCAATTTTTGGAGGTACGGTGCCTTGAACTTTCTCAAAAAGTTTGACTCTATATGCCTGATGCAAAACATATGAAAAGCTCTTGGAGGTGACCACGCTCCGTTACTGCGTTCCACAGCTGCATTTATGGATTCGTGCCTGTCGGATATTAGACCCACACTATCACGAGTTACAACATGTTGACGAAGGTTACTAAGGAAAAAATGCCATGCATCGGAAGTCTCTCCCTCCACAATAGCAAATGCAATTGGGACGATATTGTTGTTGCCATCTTGTGAAACTGCCACAAGCAAACAACCCTTATACTTTCCGTACAAGTGAGTCCCATCCACCTGGACAATTGGCTTACAATGTCTGAATGCCCTAATACAAGGGTAATAACTCCAAAATACACGATGCAATACCCGAATATCACCCACCAACTCATCGCCTTGATATGTAGGCATAGTCTCAAAATGGACAACAGCTGATGGCTCCTTGTGACACATGGCCTCAAACCATATTGGCAACGCTTCATACGATGCATCCCAACCACCAAATATTTTTTCAACTGCCTTTTGCTTAGCCAGCCATGCTTTCCGGTAACTGACGGTGTAGTTGAACTTCGATTCGACTTCTGCTATAACCGATTTTACCTTCAGGGATGGGTCAGCCTCAACCAGTGGCTTTATTGCTTCTGCAATTGTGATAGAATCCAGCTTTGAATGATCCTGTGAAATGGTGGCTCTTGTACATGTGTGACTACCATTATACCTCCTTATAACCCAACAGTACCTCCTGCTGATCAAGCTAACCCTAATAAGCCAATCACACCCTGACCCATACTGTGTACACTTGGCATAAAATGTCAACGGCTCAGACTCAAACACCCGGTAGTCTACGCTTCGTCGTATGCTATAGTCTTTAACCGCCTTAATAACAGCTTCTCTTGAACTGAACTCCATACCTACGCGAAATTCACCATCTTCCACCATAGGAATTTCTGCTGTGACAACAAGCACAGCAAACACTTTATTAACACGTACATATTTCAATAACGATTGTAAAAGTTACTCAAATTTCACTGAATCCAATATGCTATAACTCCAAACCTAACAACATGTATGATGTCACTCCATACAAATAAATAACAACAGCAGCATGTTTAAAAAGAAATCCGCATTTTCCGGTTCGACTAGCATACCAAACGAACCGGACCGGTCACGAGGTTCGACCGCCAAACCATTAAACCGGACCGTTCCAGTCCGGTTCATGGGATTTTAACGGTCAAAAGGAAGGCACCAGTTCAAATGATTATTACAAACTCATTCAATCCGTAACAACCACACTATGGACAATTTAATTATTAATTTCTAATTAATACTTCCAGGAAATAAAAGTAAAAAAATAAATAAAATAAAAAACCCCTAAACTTGCTAACTCATAACTGAATCAATGTCGAACTTAAAAAGGACTAACACAACGTTTACGCACCTGCAGTCATATATTCTGGAAATTCTGGAACATGCATGGCTTCCAAGTCTAAAACTCGCATGAAGGATGGCTCCTCAAACGGAACTTCGTTCGCGAGTGCATTTGCCACTTCTGTGACATCTGGGGCCATCGGTCTGTCACCTTAATCTTCATCTCCATTTGGAGCAACAAATTCATAGTTGCTTTCGAACTCTTCTTCACTGTCACTATTATAATCTTCTCGTAGAATATTCCGGTCGGCCTCAGATTGTTCAAACTCAACATACAACTCGATGAACGACATCTGGTACCGGTTTTCAATATACATTGAAAATATCTCCTGCATGCTCGCCTCGTCCGTCACATATTTGGTTTGATACTGGACGAATCCACCAGACACCGGTATCGGATACCTGTATAGCATACACGATATCTTTCTTGCCCTCTCAGAATCAACCTTTTCACATATTACACCTTTCAGCTCTTCAAATGAGATAATGAAAGGAATAACAATATCTAGTGGATTTTCACATATAAATTTAACTCCTTCAGTCGTTTGTAACAAGATCTAACCAAAATAGTATATTTTTAATAATACTCTGTCACTCATTTTTTCTCACTCAACACACAAAAATGATCACATTAATCTTTACCTACTAGATTTTCAAATCTTAAAACTGTAAAAACCAGAGAGAAGAAAGAAGAAGCAGCTGCCGTTCGAAGACGAAGAAGACGCCAGAAGCTCCCACCAGTTCACCTAACACTTTTATATCGCCAACTTTACAGAAATCGGAGCCTTCGACTAGGTTAAAAATGAAAAGCAAAAAAAAAAAAAAGGGGACCAACTCGGACCGTCCGAGTTCCCCTAAGGCTTCACAAAACCTACGGTCCAAGTTCTTTGACCCTCACCCTCAGCTAAGAACTCGGACCCTGCGACATGTTATCAAAATGGTCCCTTGTGAATTCGTAGGGTCCGATTTCACCAAGACGGATTTTCGCTACCCACCAAACAAATCGGACCGTGCGAGTTGTTATTAAAAAAATTTCATCCCATGGAACACGTACGGTCCGAGTTCATGGCTACCCACACTGACACAAACTGTCCCACATATATGTCTGTTTCCCCCCTAAACCATATCAAAGCAAAGCTCACACATGCCCCCCATTTCCAAAAAATTGAGCCCCGAATTGACGCTACTTAATTTTTTAAAAAATATTTTAACAATTAATCCGTGCAAATTATCTGGAGATTAGCAAAACTTATGAGACTAAATGTTATTAGATGATAAAAAGTCAAGAAGAAAATAAGGTAAACGTCAGAGCTGCGTGGTGGGTGAGCAATGTCTTACGAATCTGAATGTGAGGCAACAAATGTATAATTGTATGGTAATATTATAGCGCTTAAAAAGTAGTGTCTATTTATTATAAAAAGACTAAAAATTTATATTTAAAAAAAAGATAAATATTAAATCAGTACCTAAAAGATTTTGGCGTTGATAAAATGATATCTTATTTTTATTATTGATAAATTGATCCTTAAAATATTTTAAAATTTGACAAACGTGTCTTCGAACTCGTTAGAGCAAATCTCCGGCAAGTACAATGCTGACATGGCCACCGTATTCCGATGATCTGGTAAATTATCTCCACACCCTTATTTCTCCCTTCCAACGTAGACTCCTCCTCCATCTCCTTCTCGATCGCAGTCCTCCCCTTACCCAACGCAGCCCCCTTCCTCTTCCTCCCCATCGTAGTCCCTCAACGCACACTCCCTCATTCCCTTTCCTTCCCTATCGCAGTATCCCTTTCCTCCCCCTCCCATCGTAGCCCCCTAACGCCAATGCACACTCCCTCATTCTCTCTCCCTTTCCATTACAGCCCCCTCCCCAACACATACTCCTCCTCCTTCCCTCAACGCCACCATTCGTAGCAATAACAACCTCAACATTAACAGCAACAGCAACAACAACCTCCACCACTTGCAGTAATAGCAACAACAACCTCAACGGCAAGAGCACCATCAAGGACCACCACCACCACCATCGGAAGCACAACAAGGTCTGGAATAGTCATATCCCTTCAGCACCTCAATTGCGCCGCTCCTCTGCACATATATCCGCCTCTGAAACAAAAAAAAATCAGAAATGAAGCAACATTTTCAATTGGACACCGAAGTCCGTAAATCCTGACAATGAAGAATGAGAAACCATCAGCGGTAGCGGCAGCGGCCTGAGGCTGAGGGGCAGCGCGCGATGTCCTGCAACGTATGCAACGGGGAGGAAGGAGGAAAAGTGCGACGGAGAGGGCTAAGGCACTGGATTTTAGGTACTTGTGGAAGTTGTGGTGGTGTTGAGGGAAGGGGTGTGTGCGTTAGGGAGGGGAGAGGGAGGAGGAGTGTGCGTTGGGGAGGGGACTACAGCGGGGAGGGAGAGGGAATTGAAGGGGGAGGGCTGCGATGGGGAGGGAGATGGAGGGAGAGTATGCATTGGGGAGGAAGTGATTAGGGTTTGGGGGTGGTTTGCCAGGTCACTAAAATACGGTGGCTATGTGAGCATTATGCTTGCCGGAAATTTGCTCCGGCGAGATTGGGAGCACACTTATCAAATTTTAAAATCTTTTAGGGACTATTTTGTTAATAGCAAAAGTTAGGTACCATTTTGTTAGTGCCAAAATTTTTCGGATATCGATTTGGTATTTACCTCTTTAAAAGATATAAAAATAAATAATTTTTAAAAAATTAAAACTTCTTACAAGGAGTAAGTTAGACAAAATTTAAATACCAACTTATAAACACATAGAATTGACCATAATTAAAAAGTGACACTGTTATTCATTCAGTTTTATACTTAGTCTTAATTGACATTGTTGTTCACATACCAGTACAATTTAGCATAATAAGATATCACTAACTAGCTCCATTTCCAAGATAGAATGACTACTTAAGTAGTTAAACCCACAATCATATCTTATTCTTCTATGTCGTCTAAATTAAATTAAGAGTAAATTATTAAAAATATACTTGATTTATTTTAATATTGATAAAAATATTTTTAAATTTTTTTATCGATAAAATTGTATTTAAATAATTTAAAAATGTGTAAAAAATATTTCATCGTGACTAAAGATTTATTCCGTTAACAAAAAAAAGTAATGTAATTTACTTATTAATATTAAAATTTTATTTGTCACATAAAAAATTTAACTTATCATATTATTTTTTTGGTAATGTAAAATATCTCAATTTACAATCGTGCATTTTCATTATATTTTTAAATAATTTACAGATATTTTTATCGATAATAAAATTTTAAAATAATTTTATCAGTAATAAAATAATTTAAATGCATTCTGGTAGTTTATCCTTAAATTAACTACACGAATCAAGAAGCTGGCCATGATACACTTGTGCTGTTAATTTTTATAACATTTGATTTCTACTTAATAAGGTTAAGTGTGATATATCAACGCTGGTATTAAATTAAAATAAGTCATGTAATATAAAATTTTAAATATGGTAACACTTGATTTTCCAATTAAAAAGCTAGGTGGGCCTTCCTAGAATGCATTTCTGGTTTGGATCTTTGCAAAGTCTAAGGCCTTCTTTCCTTGCAACCTATGTGTTATGTAATGTTTACTATATTCTCCATGATTGTATCTTCTAAACTTGCATGGGTGGTTTGCATCAACAAATTCTGGCATTGGACCAAGCTCTACTTCGTAGCTAGGAGCATAAAATGTCACAAGTGAGAGTCTATCTTTATTCTCATTAGCCACAGCTCTATGCTCCACACTCTTGTATTTTCCATTTGTGAGAACCTGCAGAATAAATAGTCAAATTCATCTTTAAAAGATTATTAGTTCTCTAAAATTAAATTCATCTTTTAAAGATTTTAGATTAATCGAGTTAATTCTTCAATCATTTTTTGTTGACGGCGTCAAAATTTATTAATATGACACGTTAAGTGATACTACAACACACACATAGGAGTCTTAATTGACTATTAACATGACAAGTTTATGAAATTAGATCAAATTAAAACCTAATTAAGGAAAAAACTTGAGGTATTAGAATCTCTCAATTTAAAATTTATTTGATCTAATTTTATAAATTTATCATATTAGCTGCCAATTAGAACTATTAAATATGTATTGTAATGTCAATTAACATATCACATCAATAAACTTTGACGCTATTAGCAACAGAAGTAATGGAATGACTAAAATAACTAATTTAAAATTTTTAAAAGACGAATTTAATTAAAAAAATATTTTAAAGACTAATTTAAAAAATGAATAATCTTTTGTTTAATCATTTATCCTACAAAATTAATAATTCTTAATTTCTTACTAACAATAACCTTAACATATATTTTTAGTAACAGACATTAGCTAAAGCTTATTATGTATCAATTTTTAGTAACATATATCTTTATTCTAGATCTTTGTAAATGAAAATTACTTTGCAAGGATGAGATGGTAAATTTGGCTACCTCTTAAAAAAAATGCACTAAATTCAAACTTCAGTTAAAATTAAGATGTGGTTTGAAAAACTCAGTGCAGGTGAGCAAATTAAATGTGTGAGTAGTGTAATAAAAAATAACTCTTCTATTTTAAACAGAAGTCTCAAAATAAAAAAAGAGTTTATTCGAATTAAAATTCTCTATCCCTAATGTAAAATAAAAAGAAGGGTCTGGCTAACTTTAAAATTATAAATTAAATTTTTTTTATTAAAAATATAAAAAAATTAAACATTTTTATGTATTTATTTAAAATAAACTATTTAAAAAATTTTACTAATAATAGTAGGTGCCGAAAACATATTAGATAAAAGAAAAAACACTTATTCTTTCCTCATTAAAAAAGAAAAGAAGAAAGAGAAATGGAGAGGGCTTAATTACTTCTATGGTATCACCAATGTTGATGACAAGAGCATTTGGAAGAGTGTGAACAGGAATCCAAATACCATCCTTGAGAATTTGAAGTCCCACAGGGCTTCCCTTTGCTTGCTGAAGCACAGTGAGGGCACTTCCATCTGAATGGGGGCTCAGACCCATCACAAGCTCTGGTCTTGAACATGCTGGGTAGTAGTTTATCCTTATTGCTTGCACTGCCTCCCCAAACATTGAATCAAACGCCTCTTCTTTCAAACCTAGTCCTATTGCTATGTACTTTACCAGATTTTCACATAGCTTCCTTACTTCTCTTGAGTACTCTTCCAATGTTTCACTGCCACCACATGACTGTTTAATCATGCATCTTATAAAGTAATCAAGATAAGAGTTATACTGTTGGAAGCATTTCAGGAATGCTACAAAATAAAGTGTTTCTGTATTTTTAATTGTTGATGTTAATTATAAAATGAGTAATGTTAAACAACTAATTTTTTTAATTAATATCAACTAATTTTTTTAAATTATTTTATTTGTCTAAAATTTTAAATCCGAAATCATATGTAAATCGTACATCTTAAATTATAAATCTAAATACTAAAATTAACTAATTAATATTAACTATAGTTATATACCCAACATCAATAGCTAAAAGTGTGAAATTTTTTGGCTTTTAATATACGTAAAATATATCTTATATATTATTTATCTTCGTTCTTATCTCATATCTCGAATGAATACTATTTTATTATTAGATAAAGTGTGAGTGATTTATAATAAACTAAATATAAATTAACATAATATCTTACACTATAAATATAGATTTATACACAAAATATATTTTAAAAAAGATAATGGAATAAAAGGGAAAGATTAGGAGACAATTATCAATTAAAGTTTTTTTTTTTTTTTGTTCAAACACACACCCCCACTCACACAAACTAATTTCACTACAATTTAGCTATTGCTGGGTATCGAATCCTGTGTGGCACTTTAAGAAACAGCTACAACTGCCACTCATACACATGTCTTAGCCACTCATTTAGGGTCGTTACCTGAACTTTTCTGGCTTCTTAGGCCATAGATTTGGATTCCTAGCATGTTGAGGTTCAATTGCAAGAGCCAACATATTGCACCAATCCAACTTTTGGTCCTCTGAAAAAACAAAAGCCTGTCCATACCCTTGGATTGTTCCTGGTAGCATTGGGTATTTTTGTTTCTCTTCCAAAGGTAGCATAAAAAACTCGTTGCTCATCTTCTCTATGCTCTCCATCAGATTGAGGTCAACACCATGATTGACCACCTAAAAATAATCACCATACTCAACTTTAGTTTTCATACACACTAATAATAATGAGTTTAATTTTGATACCAAAAATATATACGATTATCCATTTATCCGTTAAATTTATACATTTAGATGAATGTTTAAATAGGAATTCTAAAAATTAATTATTTTTACTGATGTAATAAATACAAAATTAATTATTTGTATAAAATTTCTTTACACTAAGTTAGTGCATAAAAATTAAATTTCAATAACAATAATATCCTCAAAATATTATAGCTGGAAAAGTTAGACAGGAAAAAAAAAATACACAAGTATATGTTTTAATTTAGTGTGTGTATTCAAAATTTCAAATTAAATTCCAGTAGGTTGTTACCTGAAAAAATCCCCAGTTCTTACAAGCAGTTGCAAGGTTCAGAAGCTCATGAAGGAAGAGTTCATGTGTGTTATGTTTACTAAGATTGGAGAAATCAATGATAGGCATGTGATGATGATGATTATTTGCTGGAGTAGTAATGATGTGAGCTTTATTAGGAGTTAACGTAGCTATTGTTGGTCTTTCTGTAATGTCTCTCACAAACCTTTGGGGAATAGTGTCTGGCTTAGTCTTACTAAGTTCTATGACATCATCAATGTGTCCAACGTTGATGGGAGAAATAATAGGTATTGGAGCCATTGAATACAATTTTTGGAGAAGTATTTTTCTTATAAATTAAACAAACACTTATTACTGTTATTGCTCTTATCATGACCCTACCCTCAACCAACTACTCTCTATTTATAGTGGAATTTTTAGGACTCCTCACATGTTCAAGAAGTTGCTCTATATTTATGTGGAGACTTTAGACTTGTTTTTTTTTTTGAAACAAAGGAGACTTTAGACTTGTTACTTTCGATTTTAATTTTTTTTAAACATACGATCTACTCTCATATTTGTTACTTTTTTATTTTTTTTAAACATATAAATCTAACTCTTAAATTTATATTTTAGTATTAATTTTTTTTAAGTGTGCTAATCGAATCTTCCGATTTGTTTTATGGTGAAATAAAAATTTATTTTAACATAAATCGAACCTCTTGATTTGTGCACCATGAAATATGATCGTTAAATTTTTCTATAAATTTTATTATTCCTCAAATTTGAGGTCCGATTCGTTAATTAAAATTAAAAAATAAAATAAAAATTTATATTAGAGAAAAACACATCAACTAACCATTACACTAGATTACACACAATTTTTCACCATTTCTAAAATAATTAACTCACACACTCATCTTTATTGTTAATCTATTCTAATTTTCTTTTGAATTTAATTTAATATATTGCCAGATTAAATTATTTTATATTTGTATTTAATTATGTGGTGTCATATCAGTAAAATAACTATTTTTTATATTGATAACGTAAATAGTCGTAAAAAGAATAGATATGATTAAAAAATCATAAAATATTTTAAATTTTAGGTGCATCAAATTTATTTATTATTTTCTTTTTTTATTTTTTAGAATAACATATATGCGCATGATTTTTTCTATTAGAGACGATTTTGTTTAAATATTTTATTTAAGATCTTATATGAAAAATAGGTAATTATTCTCTCTGAGAACAGTAGTTTTTGTATCATTCATATCTCTATTATTAGCACTAGTAGATTAATTAATTTATTAATCAATATTATTAGATATGTATGTCAACAGGCATATCTTGATATATTCATGAAATGTGCATATTTATTGTTTACTAATTATATATGTCAAAATAATATTGATTAACTCAGATGTGTTTGAGCAACCAAAAAAACACAGATGTGTTTAAAAATATATCTATCTTTATTTTTAAATAGGTGATTATTGAGTACAAAATATATAATTTTCTGATCAACCTTCACTAAGCTTTGATTTAAGAATGGATGCATCTGAGATTAACATAGCGAAAAGTTTTGGAGAAGCAGTAGTGAGTTTTAAATCATAATCTATCTAACTTGGTGTGTGTCTCTCTTTTTTTTTTTTAAAGAAAAAAGAGTATCATTTGAAATTTAAAATGAGTATTAATTGAATTTTTTATATAAAGGTTAAGAAAAGTGAGTTTAAATGTTAAAATAAATATCAATAAGAAACACAATGATATTGATATTTAAGAAATTTTTTTTTTCTTTTGTGTGTGTATATGTTGTGATTTGTGACACCAATATATATAAATAAATAATTTGCCAATCAGGCAAGGACCCCTAATCAATGCACTTCCAGGATATTTGAAGACTAAAGTTCCACGTATCTTTTCATTGGCGATGTACAATATCATAATATGTAAAATTAATTATTTTATAAGCCTCTATAATTTTATTAATTTTTAATTAAATTTTTATATTATTTTAATTGAAATTTTATGTTATAATCTATTTTAATATAATTTTTATTATAATAAAAATATTTGAAATAATAAAATATTTTATTAAAAAATAAATATTTTTATTATTAGAGTATAAAACCTAACTGATGACATTTTTATATTTTAAATTTTTAAAAAAATTTTGGTTAGTTTTACTCACAAATTTAGTCCCAACTCTTTAGTTGAGCTTCATCCTCAGATTCACCACACATTCTTTCTGTTCGTCTGCTATCATTGTACTCAATATATCCCACTGCTCACATCATGTCTCTCTTCCTGCAACTGTGTTTTCAGGTGAGTACTCACATCGCATCTCGTCTTACGACTCTGCGCTTCCGTCCCTTCCTCACCTCTCTTTTTCACAAGTGTTGCTGTTTGATACCAAATAAAGATGTAGTCTCGTTCTATTTTTAGATAAAAATGATTTTCTCTTTCTCTCTCGCGGCGAGACTTCCTCTTCTTCTTGATAAGCGAAAAAATGAAAACATTACTAAAATATGGTTGCAATGGCGTTGGACACGATTCTGTCCTGACCACAACTTTCTAATGACATTAACTACATTTTCATCAGCTTAGGAAAATTGTTTGATAACATATGTCCAAAAGAAATTATAAAATAATATGAATAACTCTTCAGCTGTTAAAGATAGCATGCTGATGACAAAGATAGACATAGTGTAATATATTACCAAAATTCAAATAGTATGTTGGTTTGATATTGATATATCTTTATTTACAAACAAAACAAGAAAAAAATAGTTATTATTACAGAATACTTTCTCTTAGTATTAGAAATAGTTTATTATAATTATTTACAATTAATTTTATCTAATGAACCAATCTACAGTTAAAAAAAAGAGTACACAACATTAACTTGATCCTTTTATTTTGAAAGCTTACATACCTCATGCTCATTTCTTTTACTACCCTACATAAATCTTGCAACACAAAAGCTGACTCTCATAAATTATATATTTTAAAAAGAATGGTGTTGAAAATGTGATTAATTAAGAATGATGAAAAATATGTGATATTATTAAATGATAGTTATATATGAATAAGGGACTGTGAAAGATGATGAGTCACCTTCTAATGCTCAAAAAATACTTGATAGTGACGAGGTTATAGGAGATAAAATTGACGATGGAAGAAGAGTTTAGTGGGGATGGAATTGTAAAGAAAGAAGAGTTGAGTGGGGAAAGTAACGGAGAGCCTAATGATGGTGAGAGACATGGATAGATAAGTAAATTTATAATTTATTAATGTTTTTTAGATATTTAATGTTAAAAAAATTAAATTTAAAAAATTATATAATATAAAAATTTAATTAAAAAAATATAAAGATTTAATTAAAAATTCGATAAAATTATAAGAACTTGCAAAATAATTAAACTTAATAGATATTATAGGTTTGGAATTATTTTAAGTATTTTTCAAGAATATTAGTATTGAACATATTATGTATATACCAAAAATGAACTATTAAATTAATTAGTACTATAAAATATATATTAAAATATAAAAAAAAAAATAAAATAAATAATATATGTATTTATACATAAATATATAATAATTAATTTATGTATATAATAATTTTGTATTATTATTTAATTTAATACTTTTAATAATTGATATTAATTATTTATTAGCTAATTTTAGAGCTGTCAATATAAAGGGATCGATCAATAATTTAGACCATCTCATGATAAGTAATAAATTAGGGTTGAAAATTAAGTTACTCTATTTTTTTTTTGGCATGTCAAAAGAATGCATGTCAACTGAATTCTATTTATTCAAGTTGACGAAAAATTTACTTTTTTTTAATTCAATTTTTTAGAAGAAATATTTTAGAGCCTTTGAAAAAAAAATGTTGTTTAATACAAAAGAAAAAGTGCAAAGGAAAGGAAACGTAGAACTGTTAAGCGATTTTAATCATATTGTAATAACTAGTTTACTTTAATCGTAGAGTTAATTACTGTTCTAGCCTAGGCCAATAGGAATTAGAGGTCCATCAGGAGGATCCATGACCCGTCCGCATGACAACGTGTTCATAGTGTGACGATATTTTTAACAGAGATCTGGACAGCTGGTGGAAGTTTTTAGGGAGTTAGGCCCGAGCAGGAGGGCCCACTCAACAAATGAGAATAAAGGAGAGGGACCTACCCCAGTACCCCTCTCTAGAGGTACGTCACGATAACTCTAATGTAGCCACTTTATCGTACGAACACTAACTTTAGTATCTGAATATTCTTGCAGGTGGCTCCACCCGCCAACCAACCGACGAATTGTAGACGCAGCTCTTCCCATCGAAAGTTCACATTCAGGTCTCCCTCCACCCTAAACATCCTGACACTAGCTCACCCACCGAACTCATGAACAACGACACCGTCTATGGGGACCTGACGCGAGCTGAGGATGGAGGCTTTCCTCTGCCCAGAGGACGAACTAGGAGAAGGTGAGAACAACGAGCGCCAAGGGCGTCATCTCATGGGCAGGCTGAGCACAGGAACCTCTTGGCGGCATCAACCAACCCCCTCTGGTCAAGACTATTCCCGTGATCAGTCCCTGAAAAGGCGTCCATTCGTGGGTACACGTAGTGACAACTCCTGGATCATGCAAGAACTCAGACACAGGGTCCAAAACAGAGAGAGAGAGAGAGAGAGAGAGAGAGTTGGCGGTGAGACTGCTACAACCTTGAGAATAGCGGAAACACCCACTCACACGCAGAATCCTTCTCGAGCCATTCTCACACTCGATCCCTACTGAGGAGATCGGCAAAACGGCAGCGCGACGAGGAGAAGGACAACGAGCACGACCAGACTGACGGTCACACCCAGTTCCTTCACTCCCGTGACAAGTCGAGAAGCCGAGAACACAAGGAAGAGCGGAAACAGAAACGCCAAAATCCCGTGGTGATTGGCCCAACCCCTTTCTACTCTTCCATCCTAAGAGTTCGATTACCTAAGAACTTCGATAAGCTAAGGAACATGAGGTATGACAGTACCAAAGATCCACAAGAGCACATCACGACCTTCGAGGCCAGAATGAACTTGGAGGGTGTGGAAGACGCGATCAGGTGCCGCGTGTTTCCCGTAACCCTGGCAGGATCGGCAATTCGTTGGTTGAACTCCCTCCCACAAGGTTCTATAACCACTTTCTCGAACATCTCTCAGAAGTTTCTAGCTCAATTCACTACACGATCACCAAGGCAAAGCACCCAATCAACTTCTTGGGGATAACACAATGGGTTGGCGAGTCCACGAGAAAGTATCTAGACCGTTTCAATGATGAGTGTTTAGAGATTCATTGCCTCATAGATTTTGTGGCTAGCTTGTGCCTCACCAACGACCATGTGAATGAGGATTTTCAAAAATATTTAACCACCAAGACTGTCTGGACAATGCAAGAGATACAATGCGTGGCAAGAGAGTACATAAACGACGAGGAGGTTAGCCAGGTGGTAGTCGCCAACAAACGGCAGCAAGCCATCCCACCTTCCTGTCAGACCGGCAACCCAGAGAAGTAGAGGGACGCTCTAAAAGAGATGGTTTTGGGGGAGGCCATTTAAACCTTTTCCCCCGGGTATGGAAGTTCACGAATTACACCCCTGACCACCCCGATAGTAGAAGTCTTCCAGCAAATTGCGGACAGAGGCATTCTGCCCAAATCAAAATAATTAAAAGACCAGACTGGAGGGAACAAGAACCTCTATTGTGACTACCACAAGGGTTTCAGACACAAGACACACGATTGTTTCGACCTGAATAATGTACTAGAACAAGCTATCCGAGATGAAAAACTGAGTGAATTTTTGGGGTTCATCTGGGAACCAAGAAAAAAAGAAAGGGAGCATTTCGAAGAGGACCGTGGTCCGGCTATCAAGCAGAAATAAGACCCCCTCAAGAACTCATACATAAGCCCAACAATAGTAGTGAATGTGGTGGTCGACAAGAACGCCCCACCAAAGTCGAAGTCTTCAACAAAGAAGGATGCCAAGAAACTCACTATGGAAATGGGGGAGAGACCTTCCCCCAGAGAGCTACCTGAAATATCATTTGGCCCCACGTGTTCGATGCCTTGGGGTTAAAGGAAAGCAACCTCAAGGACCACCACCATGGAGTTGTGGGGCCAGGCTATAACTACATTAAGCTGAACAGCTATGTTGTCCTACCGATCTATATTGGTTCTTGGGCAAGTAGGAAGTCCTGCCGAGGAAGAGGAGGATGTCCTCAAAAAGAGCAAACGAGGTGGCCAAGCAAACGACTAGTTTGTTGGAATCCGGTTTCATTAGGGAATTAAACTACTCTACACGGCTTTCAAAAATGGTTCTCATAAAGAAGGAAAATGGGAAGTGGAAAATGTGCGTGGATTACTCGGACCTTAACAAGGCCTATCCAAAGGACTCATTTCCCCTCCCCAATATAGATACCTTGGTGGACACAACAGTAGGATATAAGCTTTTGAGTTTCATGGACGCTTATTCGGGATACAATAAGATCCCAGTGCACCAACCTAACGAGGAGAAAACGACGTTCATAATGCTAGGGGAACATACTGCTATAAAGCCATGCCATTCGGCCTAAACAATGCAGGCGCAACCTACCAAAGGCTGATGAATAAGGTCTTCAAAGACCACATAGGTAGGTCGGTAGAAGTTTATGTCGGCGACAAACTGGTCAAAACAATAGAACTGGATAATCTGATAGCCGACATGCAGGTCATCTTTGACTCCCTCTGAAAACACAACATAAGGATGAATCCCCTGAAATGTGCTTTCGCCCCGATTACGGTAAGAACCGATCAAGCGATCAAGCAGATATTACAGAAACCCGACCTAGCGAGGCAGATGATGGCCCGGGCGGTGGATTTATCCTAGTATGATATTTAATATGAGCCTCACCATGCTATCAAAGCCCAAACAATAGTCAACTTCTTGGTTGAGGTGGTCGGCAATCTAAACGAGGCACCGAACACATAGTGAAAACTCCATGTTGACGGAGCATCTAACCAAGAGTTTGGTGGAGCAGGGATAATATTAGAGAACTCAGAGGGGGTGACTTATGAGTAGTCCGTCAAGTTCGAGTTCCTGATTTCAAATAATCAAGCAGAGTATGAAACCATCATTAAGGGCTTAATCCTAGCAAAAGAGGTCGGAGTAGCACGACCCGAAATCAACAATGACTCCTGGTGCACGAATCCCCACACTTCGTACAATTGTACCAGCAAGTGCACTGGGTCATCCAAGTAATACCCGAGCGAGTCAGTGTCGATCCCACGAGGATTGTAGTTTGAAGCAAGCTATGGTTATCTTGTAGATCTTAGTCAAGCGAATAGAAAGGCAGGTGGTTTGATTGTTTAAATGCATAAAAGAGAATAAAAAATATAACGTTACTCAAAACTCAGAAGTCGTGTAAACTATGATAAGAAGATGGTTAAGGCTTGGAGATGCTTTGTTCTTTTGGATTAACTCTGGTCTTACTGTCTTCTTCAACTGTGAATGATTTCTTTTATGGTAAGCTGTATGTGATTGACGCCGGTTGAGAGGTCACTAATGCTCCTCTAGATCTGAACCCTAGGGTTAGTGTGGATCTATTCTGATTGAGGGTGAACCTCCTGCAGTTCATTCTCCTTAATGATCCTACTCAAAACGCCACAGACAAGGTCGAATCTTCTAGATCAGAGAATTCTGCGCTTTTGGGTTCTAGCCTCTACCACAAAGACCCTACTCTCCCCATACCTCGGCTGAACTGATGTTTCAAGAAGTTCCTAACGAAGTCGTGATTAGCCATCTAAGAGATGTATAATCAAGCTAGTGGTTCAATGCTTTCCAGTTACGTAGTCACACGAACCCAAGAAGAACACGGGTGGTTGTCAGGCATGCGGTCTTAGAATGAAGAACAAAGATACATCTTAGAATGGAGAATTAAACACGGATTGAAAAGAAACAGTAATACTTTTATTAATCTATAAAACTCAGCAGAGCTCCTCCACTCAACCTAGGAGGTTTAGAAACTTATACTAATAGAAGATACAATATGAAAAACATGAAAAGTGTCTCCCTCCTTGATGAGAGGTGTAAAAGTCTTTAAATACTAAACTAATGACTAAGGATTACATTAAGAAGGGTAAAACAGTCTTTTAGTGCTAAAATCTACTTCTGGGGCCCACTTAGTGAGTGTTTAGGCTGAGCTTGATTAAGATCCACGTGCTAGGAGGCCTCTAGAGTTAAACGCTGGATAGAGGGTCCTTCTTGGGCGTTGGACGCTGGTCTCTTCTCCTTTGGGCGCTGGACGCCAGAATAGGGCAGGAGGCTGGTGTTGAATGCCAGTTTTGGGCCTTCAATTCTGAAGCAAAGTATGGACTATTACACATTGCTGGAAAGCTTTGGACGTTAGATTTTCATAGCCATTGAGAACGCTCCATTTGGACTTCTGTAGCTCCAGAAAAGCTCTTTCGAGTGCAAGGAAGTCAGATCCGGACAGCATTTGCAGTGCTTTCTCTGTCTCTGAATCAGACTTTTGCTCCAGCTCCTCAATTTCAACCAGAAAATACTTGAAATTGCATAAAAACACAAAAACTCAAAGTAGAATCTAAAAATGTGAATTTTGCACCAAAACCTATGAAAACTTAATAAAATTAAACAAAATATGCTAAAAACTATATAAAAATGGTACAAAAAATCGTATAAAATATCTGCTCATAAACTCCCAGGTGGTAACGGCCCAAGTGAACAGAACGCATCAAGCTCGGGACCCGCTACTACAAAAGTAACTGGAGAAAACCAGACAGTTGTGTAGGGGTTTCGAAGAGGTGATTATTCATCATGTTCCTAGGAAAAGAAATGCTAGAGCCGACCTCTTGTTAAGGTTGGCCAGCACCAAACTTGGGGCAGAGAACTAATCTTTCATCCAAGACTTGGCAAATGAGCCATCAGTAGCCCTGTGTTTGACCCAGGGTCACCAAGAACCACCTTCCTGGATAGACCCAATCTAATGATTCCTAGAAGAAAGAGACCTACCAGCAGAAAACGCGAAAGAAGCTAAGCTCATGAGAAGAAAGGCCACCATGTACACGGTAGTACAAGTCCAATTGTACAAGAGAGTTCTCAACCAACCTTTGCTGAAATATTTGCGACCCAAGGAAACAGAGTACATCCTAAAAGAAGTGCACGAGGGATGTTGTGGGCACCACATTGAGGGAAAGTCCCTGGCCCGGAAGCTTGTTAGGGCTGGGCATTATTGGCCTACAATGATGACCGATGCTAGCGAGTATGTGAAGAAGTATCTCAGGTGCCAAGAGAATGCAAACTTCATAAGGCACTGGCAGAGGAGTTGAGTTCCATCATGGCCTCTCGACCTTTCTACCAGTGGGGAGTCGACCTGTTGGGACCATTTCCAACGGTCCCAGGACAAGTCAAGTACCTAATTATGACCATTGACTACTATATCATTGACAACGAGGCAAGTAATCACTAGATTGGGAGGGTTCCTAGTAGGCCTCGATATCAAGCAAAGATTCTCCTTGGTAGAACACCCCCAAAGTAACGGGCAAGTAAAGGCAGAAAACAAGGTCATCTTGAAAGGGTTGAAGAAGCGCTTGGAACAAAGGAAAGGGTTGTGGGCAGACGAGCTAGCCTTGATCATATGGTCTTATAGGACGACGCCACAATCCGCTACCGAGGAGATGCCTTTCCGGCTCACCTATGGAGTAGATACCATTTTCCTTGTAGAGATAGAGAAATCCAGCCCAAGACTACTATTAGGAGGAGGTAATGAGGCGAGCGAAAAGGCCTTGTTAGACAAGATCAGGGCAATGGCCCACTTGTCCAAAGCATCACTGAAGCAGAGGCTGGCACTGGATTACAATCGCAAGGTACATAATAGAAGATTCGAGGAAGGAGACTTGGTCCTACGCCGTAACGACATCGATCCACTGACCTCGAGGAAAGGAAAGTTGTCCACCAACCGAGAAGGACCTTACAGGGTAAAAGAGGTGCAGGAAAAAGGCACGTATAAGCTGGAACAATTAGACGGGAAGGAGATACCAAGGACTTGGAATGCGATAAACTTTAGGAGATTTTACTACTAAAGAACAATGCTACTGAGGATCAGTCTGCCTTCCAATCATGTTTGGTTATTTTCTTTATTTCTTGTGTTATTTTATTATTCATCTTGTTTCAATTTTGTATTTATCACACCTACTTGTACTGTCGTAGTTTATAAAAGAAGGGGTACTCTTTTCCCTTGCCGTTGGCTCAGAACGGCGGCAAGGGATTTCGATGAGGTCTAATTTTTTAATCATTTTTCTTATCGACATTATTGCTAAGTTATGGCTACGGCTTCCTGGGACTGATCAACCCGGGAGCCCCCTACGCGGAAAGAATAGATATCCATAAAAAATGACTAAGCAACTAAGTTAGCATAAATGTCACACAGCTAAACAGTCAAATTAATTAAACATACAATAAATCTACAAGTTTAAAACCAATCAAGTCTAAAAGCCCGGAAGTCATAGGTTTAAAGTCTACCACAAGGGCAACACATTGGCCCAACAACTCGAAAAGTTACTAGAGAGTTCATATTACAAGCAACCAAAAACAGAGTTCAAATACAACAAAGAAAACCAAGTTATAAAGACAGAAGGAGAGTAGCTACAGCCTCCGCATGTCCACAATCTTGTCATCCTAGATCGTCTTAAAAGCACCGATAGCAGAAGTGTCAAAATCGGGAGCCAGCAAAAGAACTTGGGCCTTAATCACCTCCTCGGTAGTGATAATGGCACCATGAGCATCCTTGATGATCTCCTTGTTCTTCTTTCACATGTTAGTAGCCTCAAGCGAGCCACATTTGCCTATTTTATAGCCTCAGCCAACTCCCTCTCAAGCTCTTTTACGTTGTTCTCCGCAGCGATGGCCCGACCTTGAGCATCATTGATTTTCCTACCAAGAGAGAAATCTCGATCAATGAGGCGCTGGATTTCCTCCCCAACCTCCTTCAACTTCTTATTGGCTTCACCCAGCTTGGTCCATATTGTTTCTTCGTCAACTTTCAACTTAGCAATTTCGCATTGGGCAGCCCTATACTTTCCCTCCAGAATCTGACATTGGGACAGAACCGACTCTACTTTCCTTGCTATAGCGGCAGCTCGGAGGAGGCTCCAATATGTCTACTTAGCTTGGTAGCCAAATCCTCCTTGCGAAAGAAGCTTTCGATACCCGGCAGTAGCTGGGAATTAATGAAGCCACCGATGTTGAAGTGCTTCTCCATAACGAAAAGACCTATCCTAGGCTAGAGCCAGTTTTTCTCTTTTTAGGATTAGGGATCACAAGCACGTCTTCATGCTCGACCCGAGCTCCCAAAGGGCTCTTAACCATAGCTCCCTTACCAAGGTCAACCCCGCTGATTGTATTATGACCAGGTTGGGGTGTTAGCTGAGGCATGGATTAGACCTCCGGTTCCTCGGACTGAGGGATCTCTGCCTGAGAGTCAGAGGCATCATCATCGTTATCCCTTCAGTGAGGAAGTGGGTCATCAAACGACTGAGGGTAGTGTTTTCGGCAGCCATTCGAACTATAAGAAAAAATTGAATAAGTTAAATAAAGTTTCCAACAAGAGTAGAAGCCAACAAGTCAAGAAAATGGAAGTATAACAAAGGAACCAGGCTCATTACACTTACCTATGCAATCTCGGCTATAATCCCGATCACCCATCGGAAGGTGAGGGTTAAGGGGATTAGAGCCGAACACAACTAGCAAAATGTCAATGATCTGTTGGTTCTGCCGATCTAAACCATCATAGGTCATTTTAATTAGGTAGTTGAATCCGGTGCCAAAGCTCCAGTAGGTCGGAATGCACCTTTTCCCTCGAGGGTAAGCCAAAAAGGGTGACGATCTCACGCTGGACTTACTTTGAAACAGGTTTCTTTAAATTCATGGAAGGAATCTTCGAAGATGCCGAAGATCCTCCAGTTTTGCATAGCCTAGAAAAAGAGGTACCCCTTTATGCTTACCCTCCTGGGAAGGATTTGTGAGCAGAAAGAAGAAGAGAAAGACTTTAACAGTCGCTAGAAGCTCTAGATATTCACAAACCATCTCGAAGCACCGGAGGGCAGCCCAGCTGTTCGGGCAAAGTTGTGAGGGAGCAATATCACATCGATTTAAGAGAGCCAGGATAAAGGGAGAAAAATGAAGCCGAATGCCTAGGATGGTAAACATGAGATTGTACACCCACATCCAGTCTGGGACATGGGGGGATTTGAGGTTGAGATTACAGACGCGTTCCTGGGGGCCCGAGACTTGTAGCTCATAGTTTGCCTCCTCGGGACTGCCTCCGCATACTGGCCCTGAGTCATGGAACTCTTGCAAGTCCTCCGTGGTCACCCTAGAGGAGGTACCCATCACATCAAACGTGCACCACACGTAACGGTTCCCGGGAGGTCGCATCGCCCTACCTACAGTGGGAAACCACTTACGTTAATCGCAAGGAGGAAGGAATATCCTTGCCTTAAACTAAGTCATTTTCAACTAAATCATTCTAGTCTAAACCACCAAAAAGAACACTTAAATCACCTCCCTAAATAGTTATGTAGTAAGTATCAATTTTGATCTAAAAAGCAACAGCGACAAGAAAACTAAGGTAGTAATGGCGAAAAGTAAGTAAAATAATACAAGTACGTGACCACTTACCAGTAATTGCGGTGCACAAAGGTGTTGGAAGGTAGAAATGGTGGGCTCCTCGCGACAATGGTAAGAAGGTTGCAAGCAAGAAAAGTAATGATAGTTTCACTATGAAGAAAAAGGGGTGAATGATGATATCAGTTATGGGAATAAGGAAGGAAGAAAATGAAAGTAATGCGAGGGTGGTAACTGTTGCCATGGAACAAGAAGCACATAAGGTCAAGGGTATAATGGACTTTTCCATGACCTTTCAAATCAATTAGGAGGTATTTAATGATCTGGGCACGACAATCAAAGTGACGCCTTCGAGCAACTGTAAGGGGCAACTCACACTCGCGAGAGGCGTGAGCTCTGCCAACGAAATCGCGTTAGGCAAAAACTATTTTACACGAGAATACGAGATAAGCTAATGCGCCAGTCATGAATCCTACGACATGACGCATCAGGGGCACTGTTCTGGCCCAGCCCAACAGGAATCGGAGGTCCACCGAGTAGATCAACGACCCGTCTGCATGACAAAGTGTCCATCGCATGACGGGATCTTTTCAGCAGAGATCTGGACAGCTGGTAGAAGCTTCCAGGGAGCTAGACCCGAGCAGGAGGACCCACTTGACGAATGGGAATAAAGAAGGGGGACCTACCTCTCTCCAGAGATATGTCACGATAACTCTAATCTAGCCGCCTTATCGTATGGACACTAACTTTAACATTGAAGTGTCCTTGTAGCTCGCCCCATCCATCGACCAACCGACGATTTGTAGATACAACTCCTCCCATCGAAAGTTCACATTCAGGTCTCTCTTCATCCTAAACATCTTGGCACCAGCTCACACACCGAACTCACGAACAATTACCATTTCTATTGAAAAAAGTTTAGAATATTAACACATTTTTTTATAAGTAAATAAAAATAATTTTTATTAAAAGATAATTTTTTTAATGTTTTATCTATGATAGTTTGAAATAATAATAAATTTATATATGAATAAAATTAATGTTTAAATATTTTTGTCATATAAAAATGATCTTTTATAACTTTAAAACTATTTTTTATTTATAATTAAATTTATTTGAAAGTTTGATGATTAAAAATATTCCTAATCAAATGTATGACATATTTTATAGCCACAAACTTAAGTTATTATTTTTGTTCCCCTTTCCGATATAGCATGATATCATCAACCACAGCATAAGAGAAGAGTAATCATTGCATGTTAATTTAGGAGAGCACTTTACTACTTAATTCTTATGCTCCACGCCTCCACCTATTGTAGAGTAACATTTAGCATTTGATGGAATAGAAATCACTTTTTTTCTTCATAATAATATGAATTTAGTATTAAAGTAACAATTGTTGGATTAATATATAGTTGAAATGTTTCATAAAAGATTTCACATGGGTCCATTTGCTTTTTGAAAGATTAAATATCTCAAATTTATTCTTAAAAATACAATTGTGAGTTTGATTAATAGTCATTCCATGAGTTACACGATGACAATGCACATAAATTTACATATCATCATCTAGCTGAAAAAATAATCAATTTAATTTATTGTTACAATTTTCATAGACCAATTTAATGAGATATTTATTCTTCTGAATAAGATCTTTCAAAATTATTGTGATTATTATCTTCATAATTATTCTATTATAGTGTAACATTTTAATATTAATGAAGATAAAAGTCACACTGTTTGAAATATTAATTTATTATTAAATCAAGTAGATAGTAATAATTTTTTTTATACAAAAATTAATTATTTGTATCTATAAATTTTACGAACATTGACAAAAATATTTATAAAAAAAATTAACGTTATGCCCATAAAAAATAGGTTTCGTATGACAAAAGTATCAAAATCTTAAATTTTTATTGATTTTTAATAAAATTCTCAAATTACATTCACTGTTTATTTTCAACTTCAACTCCATCGCCATTTTTACTTTTCTCACATCATACAATTTATTCTTATCATTTTTTTCTCGTCACTCTAATTCTTACCACACCCACCTTTACATCAACCTTAACATTGTATTTCACTAGCCACGACACCACCTTATTACTGTGTCACAGCCCACACACATTCACTAACAACAATAGAGATGAGAGAGATAAAGAAAAGTAAATTGAAGTTAGAAATATATCAAATCAGAGAAGAAAAAAAGAGAAACAATAATAGAGGTTGTGTGTGAGAGAGAGGGGGAAGAGAAAGAGAAAGAGAGAGAAAACACACTAGCGGAGGAGGGAGGGAGAGCCCGTCACCCACAACCTTTGTGACTTGATTGCTATCCTTGTCCTTCGCAGTACAATCGGCGTCAATTTCTCCTCTATTAACGCTAACGTTGTCAAAAGTGTCACCTTCTACAAAGTACTCAAAATTTCTCAATCTCTCTCCCTCATCTTTTTCTTGATCATTTATTTTTTTAATCCTTTTGTGATTTAATTGCTTCCAGATGTTATTGTTAAAGGATGATATAATTATGGTAAGAAGGAAGGTGGGATCAATGGGATGGAAGGATTAAGATAACTGATGTCGATGTCGTCATAGTGGTGGTAATAGTGGCGGTGGCAGTGACAGTGGTGGAGTAGCAGAGAAGGGAGAAGGTGATGGTAATAGAAAATTGTGAAAATTTGAGATTTGGAAAAGAAGAGATAGGGACGGAATTGAGGTTGAAAATAAAGAATGGGGATAATTTAAAAATTTTATTAAAAAATCAATAAAAATTTAAAATTTAAGTATTTTTGTCACGTAAAATTTATTTTTTATGGTATAATATTAGTTTTTTTAATAGATACTTTTTCAACATCTATAAAAATTATAACTACAAATAACTGTTTTTCTTTTTCTATATAAACGTAGCACAAATATTAAATCATGTCACTCACATGTACTATAGTTTATTATGATAATTAGTAAAAATTACTATTTTTTTCTCTAATCTTACAAGTGTTAATTAATTGAAAGGCATTAGACATGCATAAGCGATGTGTAGGACCATTTTCATTTGTCCGAAAGGAAATTGCCCCCATTCTAAAGACCAAATCTAGTGTTATTTGGTATGATGCCTTTGTCCACCCTCCATTGCTTAAATTTCCTGCTTTGTGTTCCAACTTGTCTTATTATTGAAGTAGGCATCACTGCAGACATCCAGAAATTTCAAACTCGATAGTCCCACAAGTTTTCTTGTCTTTGTGATGATACAAAAGAAAATAAACAAAATCTTCCATAAAATTTGCCACTCATCAGCAGTGGATTATAAGAAAGAGCTACCACAAAAGTCTTGAACCTATGTTTAAAAGGTGTGGCATGTAGTAGTACATACATTATTAAGTTGCGTTTTTATATACGATGGTAGACTATTTTACTGGTGATATGTTATATCTACTATTTTTTAGTACATTTTTGTTATGTTAAAAGAAGTAGTTAGTAAGAAATAAAAAAGATAAAATATTTATCCTTTATACACAATATATATATACACAAAGAAAATATGGCAAAAATTAATTTTTATATGGAACAAAATTTGATGTATTTTAGTCTTTTAGATATATAAAATAGAGGGTGATTTATTTGATTATGGGAATACTGACTTTTCGCAAAATACAGAAAGCTAACCATTGTCTACTGTCAATATTCATCAGCTTTTTGTAGGATGCAAAAAGACTCCTAAAAAAAGAAAAAAAAATATAAAAATATATATAGTTTTCCACATCTTGTAGGAAACTCATTTTCATATTTTTGAATTTTACTCATATGCCCCATTTTGGACTATTACACTAAAAATCAAGCCATATAAAAATCTTTAAACATATGGTACAAATATAATTTCTTACTTTGCCGCGACTTATTTTCTATAGTCACATTCTTTGAAAGTAAATGGCACGCTTTTGTTGCTTTGGCAAAAAAAAAAAGTGGCTTTTGTACTGGTTAAGTATTGCCATGTTCTCCAATATTATCTAAAATGGTTCTTTTTGGTTTGCGTATGTATTAAGACACAAACATTAAGATATAAATAATTGAGACATAAATAAAATATTTATGTTTATGTATGGTATTTAAATATAATAGACATGACATTAAAATAGTATAAAAAAGTTTATGTAAATTCATATTCATCATTTAAAATTTGTGTCTTATCATTTTATTAGACATAAAATACACGTGTTTTATGTATATTTATGTGTAAGTATAATTTTTTTATTTTTATGTCTCAAACTAAACAATAGACATATTTTATTGTGTTTATGTCTTAACTTGACACATCAAATAAACAAAATTAAAGTAAGGCATTCTTTTATTAGAAGCGTAAACTTTGGTAGTTACAGCCACCTTTTTAACTTGTTCGAAAAAAATGTATGGTCATAGTTCATGTTTATTGTAGTGATTCCTTTACTTTGGGAGCATTATTGATGTATTATAGTAGAAAGGTTATTTTTGTAAAAACAACTGTTCTTTTCTCTAATTTTTTTGTTTGTATTCTAGTAGAAAGGAATTCTCACCACCATTATGGTAGTCATAATTATTGTGGTACGATGGCCTTAATAATATGCTGAAACAACAATAGTTCAACATATATATATATATATAAGGAATTCAACCACATATTTTAAGAGATTAAAACAAAAAGATTTCATTAAATTATTAGTATTTGCTAGGTTATATTCAAAGACGAATGTATGTATATGATTATGGGGACAACTGTTTCACTACAATTTAGAAATTTTTAAGTATAATATGATAATAATATTTTTTTGTCTTTACTAAATTATTAAATTTGACCTTATAATAAATTTTTAGTTAATTTTTTGTACTTCATAGTTAATTTAAAAATTTTATATTAAATATCATTAGACTGATCAATTTTCAATTTAAAAAAAATTAGTTGTTTATTTTTTTAAATTGACTCGAAAGAGTATTATTTATCTTTTTTTATTAGTTTTAATTTTTTCCATAACAACTGCATTAATTGAAAGAACTTTTTCAACTATGAATTTCAATAAGAATTAGCTTCTAATTGTATAAGAAATAAATTTTTAAATAAGTATTTACTTATATATGTAAGAGTAATATTATACATTCAAGTCTTTTTATGAATTAAGTCTAACCAAGTTAAACAATAAGATTTGAAAAAATGTTAGTCATAACTGATCTTTGTTATCTTAGACTAACTTAGGTGGACTTGGTTAACAAAAAAACATGAATATGTAGCATTATCTTATATAAAAAGACAGATATTTCGATTGTGTTGTTAAGAAAACGATTACTTAATTTTTTTAAAATATAAAACTTAAATAATAAAATTTTAAATTATATGTTATTATTTAAATTACTATTTTAGTATTTTAATTTATAAATTAGATATTTTAAAAATTAATCATGTTATATGTATATATAAAATAATTACCTATATATATATTGAAATAAAAAATATACATTAAAATAAATTAAACAATACATATATTTATATTCAAATACATAATGATTAATGAATAATTTGATAACTAATTTTTATGATGTATATATAATATTTTTATTATAAAAATTATTATTATTATTATTATATATGTTATATCCCCATTATCAAAATTTTTTTAAATTCGTCCATCGTTATATATGTGTGTGTGAGAGCAATTATATGAATTTGATGGACTTAAAACTCTTTATCAGCAATTATATGTTTGGTAGTATAATTTTACATTTACAAATAATTTTCACGTTTTTATTTGGACATGCCATGTGAGAGGAATATACTAGCTAGAGGATTAATTGGAAGGAGCACAAAGAGGTGATAGGTGAAGTGGTAGATAGGAAAGAATCAATTATGATAGAAAAGTGGTGGTTCAAATTCAACTAATAATCTAGCTTATAATATAAAGTTTTCAGGTGAATAAAGCAAAATAAACGGGTTGAATTGGTTTGCATAATCTAACCAAGCAAACACTAGGCATCTTCTTTGATGAACATCATCAGTGAATATATGGCTTCTTTCGGAAAAAAACATTATATATTCTTGCGCTTGCTTGCTTCAAAAATATTCATAATTGTTAATGATAAAAAAAAACTAACATAAATGGTTGTAAATGAGACACATCCACTAGTAGTCCAAGAAATCATCCTCCTCCATCTTAAAAACTTGTTTAAAGTAACTAATTTTACATTTGACGTTATTTATCGAATCCCATTTAATTAAGTGAATGAGTGAGTTATTCACTCAATATTTAGGATATTTTTGTTAGAATGTTATTAACTATTTATTATCATGAGCTCCCGTACATATAAGGTGATGGATTCATCAATCCCAAAATAAATCATATCTTCATGTCACCCGCTCGCCGGGGAGGGGGGAGGGGGGGGGGGGGGATTCAAGTGTTGGATTCCACGTTTCGTATGATTATATGATCGATCAATTACTTGCTAATAATTCACTTCCACACAGGATTTTTTATTTAAATAAATAAAATAAAAGTAATAATTATCGAAATAAAAAATTTAAAAAATATTTACAGATTTAAATATTTTAGTCTTATGGGAAGATATTTGGTTGCTTTGTGGGCCTCTAAAAGAACGGTTCTCCAGACTATTCTCTGTTTCAAACCAATGTGGATCTGTTATAGGAGACTGTGGATTTTGGGACGGGTTAGAATGGATTTGGAACTTCCAATGGAGGAGAGAGCTCTTTCAATGGGAGTTGGAACTACTGGGTCAATTACATGAGACATTGAGACCTGTGCAACTAGTTGTTAACAGAGAGGATAGGGTAGTATGGAAATATGATAGATAAGGAGTTTATACAACTAACTCATTTGTTCAGGTTTTGCAGGAGGCGATACTATCGGAGGAGGTGACAAGCTACAGCTTTACAAAAACCATCTGGAAAGGGTTAGTTCTACCTAGAGTAGAACTATTTGCTTGGTTTGTCCTACTAGGTAGGGTGAATACAAAAGAACGGTTAAGCCGTTTGGGGATCATTAACCAGGACGATAACATCTGTGTTCTATGTAATAAGTATGCGGAGCACGTGCACCACTTGTTTGTATGCTGTGAATTTACTTGGCAGGTGTGGAGTGCTTGGTTAGCGATGTTTGGACAACAATAGTCTATTTCAGGGTCAATGCGAGAACATTTTCTGAGCTGGACAGAGGGGCCAAGGAGGAGGGAGGATAAAGAACAACGACTGAGATGCTTCTGTGCGATCGTTTGGAACATCTGGCTGGAGAAGAATAGAAGGATATTTCAGAACATGAGCAAAGGTGTTGAAGATATCACTCACATGACTGTGTTAAGCCATAATGAGTGGAGTGGTGTAGACCCCTTTTGTTGTTGATGGCAATGCCGGAGATGACAAGGGGGTTTTAAATCGTTCTACTCTTACTTGAATTTTGTTGTTACTATATTTCTTTATTTTGGTTGTTAGCTCTGCTTGACTGCTCCACAGTATTGTGTTGAGCTTTTTCTTTTCAAAAAAAAAATATTTTAGTCTTATCTCGTTTATACTGTAAATAAAATGATATTGCATATATCTCGTTTACAATATAAAAGAGATAAAGTACGTCAGCGGTAACGCGGCTATCTCGTTTACACTGTAAACGAGATATAAAATGTTTATCTCGTTTACACTGTAAACGAGATATATAGAAAACAATCGCAGCAGCTATAAAAGGATGTCTAACTTTTGGTATTCTTCATAAATTTTTTCTATCTTTTTTGTGTCTCATATTTCTCACGAATACAAGGCTAATGGCCAGTAATAGTCTATACATAGTTGTGCTTGTTTATCCCAATTGTCGTATGAGAAATGGCGACAACGGGGTGACATTTGAGTGTGAGGATCCGATATTATTTCGCACTCAACGTGTCGAAATGTTTTCGAATTTGAAGACTTTGATATTGAGCAAGTTCGGTGGTACACAAGCGAAGGAAATCGGAAGGGTGGTGTATAGGTTGCTGGCACTTATGGGTAACGGAGTCTTCCATTTTTGACTATTCCGTCTTCAAGGTGACGAGCATGTGCAACTGATGTTCGACATCCATGGGAGGATTATGGTGGAACAGGTAATGGAGCTTTCCGCAGAGGTCGGACACAGTGGTGGTGGGAGTTCTGTACACTTGACCTATGTACAGGACGACCGACCTCTTGCACCACCGCCCATTCATGTCGCTATTCTAGTGGATGAGGCAGGGGAGGGTGAGGAGGAGTCGGACGATGATTAGGTGGTGGACAGTGCAGACAGCGACTCATCCGAGGGTGGGGATGAGGATGAGTGTGTTCTGGAGACACCTGTCCAGACTGTGGCGCGCCATGTCCTGCCTCCACCTCACCCAATTCCGCCCCTATCGGCAGTATCAGCTCACTAGCACAGCTTGGATCTGGACGCCATGCATGAGAGGACTCTGTTTCCTGACACGGGTGAAGAGGATTACAACCTAGACGGCGGTGTAAAGTTTCGGGTGGGCCACAAGTTTAGAAGCCGAGAGGCAGTGCTTGAGAGTGTGAAGAACTACAGTATTCGCAGGAGTGCGGAGTACCGGGTGATCGAATCGGACCGGTTAAAGTATCATGTGTAGTGCCGTCAAGCTCAGAATGAGTGTCAATGGAGCCCCCGTGTGGCCCTTCGGCAGAACCTCGGATACTGGTAAGGTTAAATTTAGTTGCGCTTTTCAGTACTTCTGTACGATGTATTAAGTAGGTGTACGACATGGCTAAAGCAATACTGTTTTGTTGTGTTCAGGGAGGTTCGGAGGATTGGTGGAGTGCACAGTTGTCTAGCACCCACCATGTCTCAAAACCATCGTCAGTTAGACAGCAGTCTGATTTGCAGGGTCATCTTGCCGTTGATTCAGTCCAACTCCTTTGTAAGCATTCCGGTTTTGCAAGGTGCGGTCCAAGCAAGCTATCACTTCAAACCATCCTACAAAAAAGTGTGGATGGCCAAGCAGAAGGCAATTGCATAGATATACGGGGATTGGAAAGAGTCGTACAATAAGGTGCCAAAGCTGCTTCAGGCACTGCAGAACTGTTTTACTATTTGTAACCTACGCGTCAAACCGTTCTATGATAGACACCTCCTGGTACGCGACTGCAGTATGTTCGACAAGGTATTTTGGACTTTCCCGTCACCTGTCGAGGCCTTCAAGCATTACAAGCCCTTTGTTTCTTTGGACGGTACGCATTTGTATGGGAGGTACTGCCTATTGCTTTTGCCATTGTGGAGTCCGAGAGCACCGAGTCATGGTCGTTCTTCCTTACTAATCTAAGATGCCATGTCACCCCATAAGACGGCCTGCTGGTTATTTCCGACAGATCTCAGGCCATCAAGGCCGCCCTAAGCTCCGATGATAGTGGTTGGCATCCCCCAAGAGCCTTCCATGCTTACTGCATCAGACACATGGCTGCGAATTTCATGACTCGGTTCAAGTCAGCTGAGGGCAAGAGCTACCTCATTAACGCTGCTTATAGTCCAAGCAAGGCTGGGTACGAGTGGTACATGGATGCCTTGAGAGGAGTCTCCCTTTCGATGGTGGACTGGGCGGGTCATTTCAAGAAGGAGATTTGGCTACAACATTGCGACAGCGGGCGGCGGTTTGGTCACATGACCACGAATCTGTCCAAGTGCATCAATGCAGTGTTGCAGGGGACCCGATACTTGCCGATTTCTACCATTGTTCGCATCACGTACGAAAGATTACAGAAGTTATTTGTGACGAAGGGCAGAGAGGCATAGTCACAGTTGGCGGCTGGATGTTGATTCTCATAGAGACTCTTGGCCGCCATTGAAAAGAACAGAGAAGGGATACCGAAGATGCGTGTCACTCATTGCGATAGGCGGGCCTCTGTGTTTGTTGTGGAGGAGCTAGAGCTGTTCGAGGGATATGGGGATTTTCCTTCCGTGTTCGGCTATCGAAAGGTACGTGTGATTGTGGCTTATTCTAGTCTCTCTACTATTCATGCCGCCACGCACTTGTCGGGTGCGCCGCAGCTAGCATTGAGTGGGGCCCGCATGTGCATCCTGTGTACAAACAGGAAGCTATGTTCAAGGTGTACGAGATGGAGTTTCCCCCTATCTCTGATGAGTCGATGTGGGCAAAGTGGCATGGAAGGATGCTGCGTCCTAACCCAGTCATGCGTTGGAAGGCAACTGGAAGGCCCATGTCAACCAGATTCCGGAATGATACAGACGAGACCGAGCGACATGAGAAGCGGTGTGGCCTCTGTAGGCAAGTCGGTCATTCAAGAAGGGGATGTCCTAATTAGCCCACGGGAGATGCCTAGGTCGTACAATACTTCTAGGTTTGCTGTAGTTGGCCTGTGTTGGTGTTTCTTTGGTAGTGTAATGTTTTATGTTCTAGTAACTTCGGATGTGTAGACTTTTAACTTGGAGTGCAATATTTTATGATTCAGTGTTAATTTATGATATTTTTGTATTTTTCTTAACTATGACAGTAAGGTATATGGAAATATTCATAAGAAAGAATACCATCATAAATAACAGTTTACATAACTACAATCCAACTAAAGTACAATCCAACTAAAATACAAAAGTACATACATAACCTAAATTCAACTAAAGTACAATACAATAAAAACATCTACAATCCACATATGCAATCATCATCGCTGGTGGGGATCCTGGTAGTGGCGCCTGTGCCTGGTGCATGGCGGAGGCTGAGCCTGGCGCTGAGGTCGAGAAGGTCGAGGATCTCCGACCAGGGCACCCGGATCCTGGTGAATCTGAGCATGATACGGCTGGAGCCCTCCAGACGGTGGAGTTGTGGCATACTGATGTAAACGAAGCTGAGGCTGGGAATGTGGAGCTGCTAGTGGGGTCACTTGAGGTTGGGAGTGGGTCAGGTACATACCATAGTCATGGGAGAGAGGTGTCGCGTATTGGCTACCTGGCCAAATACCCGTCCCGTATGACGAGCCAGAAGCTGGTGATATCTGGGGCATCCAGAAGGAGGTCTGGGCGAGAGCTAATGGGTGCTGGAAATCCCCGATGCCAACCTCCCTGCTTGTGCGGAATGACTCGGCTAACCGATCCATGGTGATGGGCGCGACGGTGTGAAGCTGGAAGGCGTCGTCAATGAGGATCTCGTCAAGGAGGACCTCCTCTTCCTGCTGGATCCCGGATGGACCTCTCTCATACCAACCTGGTGGTGATGTATCCCAAGCTGGTCGATACTGCTGCCCATCGGAACCGGATGAATGCCACGCTCCACGCCCCAGGGGAGGGGGAGGAGGTGGAGGAGTCGGTACCATAGGTGAAGCCGCACTGTGATGTGGGATGTCACCGTCATCCTCCTGGTAGTGGTACTCTGCCTCCTCCTCAGACTCTGCATCACCCCTAGCCCGTCGACGCCTGGCCCTCTCCCTCTTGACCGGCTCACCTGGTCGATGCTCTATATGGCCCCTCTCCCTCCTAGCAGGTTGTCGAGTGTCATCTCTCACCTCCCTCGCACATCTCCTCTGAGATCGTTTGGACGTGCGTTGGACGTGGGGGGGGGGGAACTCTACCAGCCTTGGGTCCTCCAAAACCTCCCACCCCGATAGATGCCGCACACGGCAATCTCCACGCCACCAATCGTAGTACTCTCTAGTAGGCTGGGTGTCAAACGTATGATGCACGGTGATCCTGCAACCGGGGTCGAACCTCTGGGTCCAACCATCGTATCACTGTTGGAGTCGCTCTGGCCACCAGACATCCTCAGTACGGCCAGTGGTGGTCAGATACCTATTGTTCAAAACAGTAAGTAAATAAACTAGTATCACTATCAGAATAACAAACAACTACCGTCATATAACATTCAAGATATTATCCATCATTCATACCTGTCAAGATTCACTGGAGTGACTGGCACCTACTGCTCCCCATTGAACTGCCGTTTCACCCGATCAACGAGGTGAAACCGGACAATGTTGAAGCAGACCAGCGGGATGGTCGACAACTAGGTACCCCACTCCTCCTCCTCACGAAACCAGTGCGGGCACAGGGCCTGCATCGCAGGGTCATCGTAGACTCTCCATGTGAACTGAATAAAAAAATATATCCAACATCAATAAACATACGTTATCTATTTAACTGTCGAAATTATACCATAATACAACAGAGCAAGTATTTAAAATCACAATATATTTTATTTCATGACTAACCTCATCGAACCGTAACCGGTCGATCGAAACCCTCCAATGCAGGACACTGGCCTGATGCTGATCCCTACTCTGCTGCTGCAATCCAACCAACCTGACAGTAACGGAGATATATACGATTCATTAAGTAACAAACTATACCAATTGATAACAATATTTAATGCAAATACAAAAAATAATTTTTGGTTACCTTGCATTTGGCGGATACTGGTAGATTCCTCTATCTGGTGGACATCACTGAGAAAATCTCTGATAAATTCAGCTCATCAAAAGTGGAGTGCAACCGGCGATGTCCGTGACACCCCGCTGTGCCGCCAAATAGAATGACTGGTACGTCCAGACCAGCACAGCCGAGCTCCAAGATAACGCCATACACTCCGCGAAGTCCCGGAGAAGCGGTAGCCAACGTACGTGCACCAAGTTGTTGGACTTGTCTGTCAATAGATACCCTCTGATCAGTAACATAATATAGCACCTGGCGTACTGTCGGATGGTCTCCGGGTCGTCAGTCGGGGGAATCTGGCAGACACGATCACGCAACCACACCAACTTTAGCGTGAAGGACTCCTTCCTCTGCGCAGCCTACTGTGCCGCCACCGGAGGCCTGGCACTAAGTAGCTGCTCCACCATAGCCCTTGTCTTCGTGCTGTGCCACCTGCCAAAGTCACGAAGGCACCCTCAACGGGGTTCCCGTGTGCGCGTAGGCCTAGGTGGTACGCCACGTTCTGCAGGGTGATAGTGACCTCACCCCACGAGAGATGAAACTTGTGCGTCTCTAGATGCCATTTTTCCACGAGTGCCGAAATCAGGAAATTGTCAAAATTGAAGTCTTTGAGGGGTACGGTGTCGCCGAATCTAGCCTCAGCTAGATACGGGACGATGACGTCCGATGGAGTAAGGGTATGGCTGACTCGCCGGGGGAGTAAAAGGCGAAGCCTCTGTGGGATAAAAAAATTAACTTATAAAGATATTATCATAAATTTTTGTAGTCTACTAAAGAACATACTTCCATGTTTCTAGTTTACACATGTCTCTTATGCCGGTAAGCAAATCCTACTTAAGTCATAACAATCTTACACAAGCAAATACAGTTCTAAATTCATCCTACATACCAATCCCTAAAGCATTTTACTCAGTTGTTGCCACTACGGGACTACTCTAACAATGTCCACATACTTAGATTAACCAAACAGAATGCAACTAACCTTGAAGCCGGTCGCCTCGACGTAATGCGACGTCTCGTTCACTTTGTTGATGTCTCCGTTGTTCCCCGCCCGGCGTGCGTGCCATCACCGTGTTAGTCTCAAATATGGTGGGAAATGGTTAAAAGAGGGGAGAAAGAGTTTGACTAAGTCAAAATGGGGCTCAGAGACACGCTGTAAATGACTTATACTTATAGACGCGGTTCGGTCTTATCTCGTTTACAGTGTAAACGAGATAAGGGGTCAATGTAAACGAGATAGTCGCGTTGCCGCTGACGTGCCTTATCTCATTTACACTGTAAACGAGATACATGCAATGTCATCTCATTTACAGTGTAAACGAGATAAAACTAAGGTATTTAAATACGTAAATATTTTTTAAATTATTTATTTCGATAATTATTACAATTTTTTTATTTATTTAAATAAAAAATCCCTTCCACCACAACTATCTTAAAAATTTATCAAAATCATAAGTACATCATCAGTTTTTTATCGAAAAATTCCGAGTTCTCATAAATGCAAAAAATCTTAAGCAGCCCAACTTTGTTTTTAATTTCTTATTTCAACTGAGTTGGTGAATATTACACTGGTTTAAAGCTATTTGGTGAATCAGTACTTCATAATATTTTTTTATTATTTGAATTTTTAAATCTTTGTTTCTTCTATTTAGGTAAGACAATTGATAAGTAGTAGAAAAATTAATTCTTTTCATAATAACTTGGTTTATTTCGAATTACTTTTGGGTCTAATCAAATATAAATTCGATAAATTATTAAGATTGAGTCTAAATCTAATTAAATTCATCCTTGCAGCGCTTATAAACACCTTTAATTAAAATATTATGGCTACATGAGCTCAATAAGAAATGGCAAAAAATCCAACCATTTAAGTTAAAGCAACATTCAATTTGTAGTTAGAAGAAGATCCATTCCAAGCTCAAAGCAACGCTTTAATTGGCCAAGGTCTCATTTGGGAGTGTGAACTGAATCAAACCCAATTTGAGAGAGAATTTCGCTCTCAACTGAAGAGAATTTATTGATGTCTTGGCATTTTTAGTGTTTTTACATCTTTTTAAAATAGTTTTCTTATATTTAGCTTAAGATTTTTATGATTTAATTGAAGTTTTCATAATTAATTTATATATTTGGAGTTGTTTTAGAATTTTTGTGTATTTATTATTATTCTTTAAAAAAAGTTACGTGAAGAGAAGCAATGAAAAAAGAAAGAACTCAAGAGAAAACAAATGTGGGTGTTCAAAACCCACAATTTGACGCCTAATTTCAGTGACTTTTTATTATATTAGGCGCCTAACTTCAAATAATTCTTCACTCTTAGAGGTCCAAAAATAACAGCCTAACCTTGACACTTAGCGCATTCGAAGAAAAATAAGACTAGCTCTTTACACTTAGGGTCCAAAATGCTTTGGCGCCTAGCGTCAGCATCCAAAGTCCAGCGCTAGCAAAGTCCAAGTTCAACGCCAGTGTCCAAGCCCAGCGCCAACACCTCAAGTTTGGCGCTCAGGTCCAGAATCTCTTCCAGGACATTTCGATTCGGCCCAGACTCTCCAAAGATTTAAGATTTGAATGATTAGTTATTGTTAGCTTCTTCTAAAAAGATAAGAGTTGGTTTTAATTTAAATTTCAAATGTTGTTTTAGTTATCTTACTCTTCGAAAGATAAGTTTAGATTTAGTTTGAATTGAATTTTAGGATAAATTTAGGATATAAATAAGCGAAGAGATGATTCACGAATCATCCAGCATCTTGCATTCATTAATTTTAGTTTATCTTTCTATTTATCATGATTCACTAATTCTCTTTTATTGGGGTTAATTAGGAACTCTGTTTGATTTTATGAATTAGTAATTTGATTGTTTATTTTATTTTGAATAATGCATTGCTACTTTTTCTAGAATTGAGTTTAGTTCTTATTCTTAATTATTAGAAATATTGGAAAATATATAACTCTGTCTTGGATTCCTTTATTATATTCAAAAATTTAATATCTTGGATTAGCTTGAAACTCATTTTCATAAATTTTCAAACTAACTAAGGATAGTTTTTGAAAGGTTGTGCGACTTTAAATGAGAATTGTACTTAACCTCTTTTTCTTAATTAATTGACTAAGGAATTGATGATTAAATAAGATAAAGAGAAATTAAAGTGTCAAAGAATTGAGGTTTAATTATATATGATTTGTCGTGAAAGTATCTTGCATGAGTCAAAGTAAATAAATATGAATGTTTCTTTTTTTGAAAATTAAACATCTACGAAACCTTAACATCTGCATTCATAATATACAATACTGTTACTGTTTCAAGATCTCATCCACTACAAAGGTTCGTTGATTTAATTAGAGATTTTATTAGAAGTTGCGTGCTCAATTCTTTAATTCTCGCAGGAATGATATCCAAGCAATTTAGTGCACTTGCCAATTTAAGTCCATTAAATTTTTTTTGGCAGGGTTGTCGGGGATTAACTGAGATTCACAACACACGTTTGGTTGACTCACTAAATTAGATCTTTATTTTTTTTTTATTTTCTTTTACTTCTTTTTTCGCACGGTGTGTTTTATTTCTTTTGAATTTTTTGCATGCAAGGCAGTGAGGATTGTATACTTTTCAATCTTGAAATAGAGAAGACGCTTGCACAAATAAAAAAGAAATTAAGGGCTAAGAGAGAATTAGAAGAAAAAATTAAAAAAAGATAACAATGCCAGAAAGAATTTTGGTGACTATACCATACCTACTGCTGATAGTTGTGGAAGCAGTATAATGAAGCCCATCGTTCAAGCAAACAACTTTGAACTGACACCCTCACTAATCCAATTGGTACAATAAGACCAATTCAGTGGTAACCCTCAAGAGGATCCCAATATTCACATAGCTAGTTTTCTGTAGCTATGTGACATGGTAAAGAATAATGGAGTTAGCCTTGAAGTTACGATTATTTATTTTTTCTGAGAGATAGAGCCAATCAGTGGCTCAAAGTTCAATCTCTAGGGAGCATAGCAATATGGAATGATTTAGTTAACAAATTTTTAACTAAATACTTTTCACCTTATAAGTTGCCTCGGTTGAGAAATGACATGAATTCCTTCTCCCAAAAAGATGGTGAATCACTCTATAAAGCCTGAGAAAGATACAAAGAGATGTTGAGAAAATGCCTACACCATACTTTTTCAGAGTAGATGTAAATCCAAACTTTTTTCGATGGAGCTTTTCAAGCCTTAAGAACCACGATCGACTCATCAGCAGGAGGCTCATTACATAGAAAGACACCTGAAGAAGCATTAAAATTAATTAAAACAGTGGCTGCCAACAATTTCATGTGCTCGACTGAGAGGAATGTGAAAAAAAAGAGTAATGAAGTTAGACACCATGGATGTAATTCTAACACAACAAATTTGTCTCAAAAAATCTCCTTACCCACAAAATAAATGGGACAAATGTAAGTTTCAGCCATTGAAACACACATCGCAAAGTGTGATTTATGTAAAAGAGCTCATAAGAATGAAGGGTGTGACTTATTCCAAGATGTCCAACCGTCTACCGAGTAAGTAAATTCTTAGAAAATTTCTCTAGGCCATAAAATGACCCATTCTAAAAAATATACAACCCTGGATGGAGAAATCACCCTAATTTTGGTTAGGAGAATGAAGGACAAAAAAATTTTAATGTTCCATACCAACAGAAAGCAAACCCTATGCAATCCCAAAATCCTCAAAAACCTTCACCTCTTGAGCTTGCTCTGGGAAAACTATCCCAATCTACTGCTACATTTGTTCAACAAACCCAAAGCTTCATGGAAGAGACACGAGAAACTTCAAAAACCAAGAAACCTCCATCAGAAATCTAGAGGTGCAAGTGGGACAAATTACCAAGAAATTGCCAAAGAAACCAGCAAACTCCTTTCCAAGTGACACAATACCTAATCCTAGATAGGAATGCAAGGCTATCAACCTGAGGAACAAAAGAGTGATTAGCAAGGAGACTCCCAAGGAGAATAAGAAAAAGTGGAGGATTCTTCAGAAAAAAAGGGTGGAGAAACCAGAGAAGAAGAATAATCCTATACCAACAGAAATCAAGAAGGAGAGTGTGAAGGCCTATGTATCGAGAATTTCATATTCTCAAAAGCTACAAAAGCATAATCAAGAGAAGCAATTCTCCAAATTTCTAGAGGTATTCAAAAAATTTCAGATCAGTATTCCTTTTGCAAAAGTCTTGGAACAAATATCACTCTATACCAAATTCATGAAGGATCTGTTATCCAAGAAAAGAATTCTCAAGGAAGATGAAACAGTGATATTCACCAAGAAATGTACTTTCATTACTTAAAAGAAAACTACCACAAAAATTAAAAGATCTAGGAAGTTTCCAAATCCCTTGTACTATTGGGATGTTACCATTAGAAAGGCACTGTGTGATTTAGGGGTAAGCACTAATTTGATGCTCTTATCCATGATGAGGAAGCTATAAATTGAAGAAGTGAAGCCAACAAGGATATCCTTGCAACTGTCTGATAGATCAATAAAGTTTTCACATGGGATAGTGAAAAACACATTGGTCAAAATGGAAAAATTTCATCTTTCTTATCGATTTCGTGATCCATGAAATGGAAGAAGATGAAGATGCCTCCATAATCTTAGAAAAACTTTTCTTAGCCACCGGACGAGCTCTCATAGATGTCCAAAAAGGTGAGCTAACACTAAGGGTGTATGATGAACAAATGGTTTTTATTGTCTTTAAAGCCATGCAACATCCTAGTGAATCAGAAAGTTGTATGAGGGTTGATCTAACTGATTTATTAATCTAAAAAGTTGTTGATAAAGAACACTTGTTGGGAGACAACCTAACCACAGTTAGTATCATTTTTTTCTCTTTTTCAACAAAAGTATTTTTTATTATTTAGTCTTCAAAAAGGGGGGGGGGGGGGTTGGCGCCAGCACCTATGCATTATGTTCAAATATGGGCGCCCATGGTCAAGTCTATCACTAAGGGTCCAAGTTTGGCACCCATGGCTCAAGTTCAATGCTTTCGAGCATCACTTCCTTGCTTACAATGATTTGCTCCCTTCAAGTGTCTCTAATTCTTGTCCATAATTTTTTTATTAATTTTAATTTTAAGTAATAGTTTTCTGAAAATTTCGCATGCATGATTATCTTTGTTTTTCCTTTATGACTACCACTATAATTGTTTGTCTTCTCAAGGATCATCATGCAACCATTCTGCATGCACGTATATCACCCTTCTCAATATCACTCTTTCCAATATCTGATTTGACATGCAAACATGCAACCTTTAATGTTACACGCTACTTCCATGAATTTACTTTCTCAAATTTCAATGATTCTAATTTTGTCATCTAGTTCTTGTCTTATATGAATGCTCTCTACACACATGCGCACCACACACTTCATGACCTATTCTCAACCACACACTTTACACTCCACTCCACTATAAATACACCAAAACACCTAGTACACACTACACATTCACTTCATTATATGTTCATATCTTCCTCCTTCACATTCATTTTATAAAAGTATTTCATTCATTCTCATATCACTTAAATGTCCAGACTTAGAGACTTAACCAAACTCTAAGTTTGATATTGAAAGTGAAACTTGTACATCCGTTGAGATTATTTTACAGGACTAAGATGTCATTATTTAAGAAGAGAAAGGGGAAGGAGCCAGCTACTCCCTCATATGACATACAGATTCCGATCTAAGTCGCATGAGGATGAATAGGACAATGATAATGAGTAGAAAGTGGTAACTTTGTTTTTTTCTGGTGGTTAATGATATATTTCTTTCGTATGTTTTCTATTTTTCCTTTTCTTTGTAAGTTTTAGTGTGTTTAAATTTTGTTTGCTTGTTTTTTTAGCAATTGCTTATTTGATGAGAATATTTGAATGAAAAGAATTGAAGATGAATAAAAAGGGAGATTTAATAAAAGCAGGTCATGTATGAAAGGATGTAATTACATTAATAGACTTAATATGTATGAAACCTGCAGAAAAAGATGTAGAATATTCAAAAACAAAAATTTAGAAAATTATTATGGGAATCCTAGGTCTGAACCATAAAGCAGTGATTTTTCAAATAAAAAAAAAAGAAGAAAGAACAAAAAGAATATCAAGGCTTTGAGCACCAATATCTAGAATTTAGTGAAGTGCCTGTGGTGCTATTGTGTCAAGGAGAGACTTGAATAAGTAAATATGAGGGGTGCTTTATCACCTAATACCTTGAACCAACTGGTTCGGAAGTATCGATTGAAAACTTATATTAAGAGTTGCCATGAGATAAAGCACTTAGAGTCCAAAGAGGCTCTGGGCACCTATGTTTGAGATATATGAAAAGATTCTCCTAGTTATGTGTTTGTGGTGTTGATTGTGTCAAGGAGAGGCTTGGGTGATTAAATCTGATGGGTGCTTCATCACCCGATAACTTAGGCCAACTGGCTTAGGATTATCGATTGAAAACCTATACTAAAGAGCTACCTTGAGACAAAAAACTTAGGTAGTATTTGGAAGAGAGACTGAAAGACTGAGATTGAGAGACAGAGACTGGGAGATTGAGATTGAAAGAAGTTCCAGTATTGTGTTTGGCATAAAGTGTACAAGACTGAATTATGTCTCAATATCCTGTTTGGTTTGAGATAAAAGTAGAGATTAAAATATTTGAAATTACTAAAATGTCCTTGTTAATTAAAAAATAAAAAACCCTAAACCCACCCACCTTTCCTCTTCCCCTTTCCCTTTCCCTTTTCCTTTTCCCTCTCTACTTTTTGCTCGTTCTGCCTCTCCTTCTTTGCTCTCTCTCTCTCTCTCTCTCTCTCTCTCTCTCTCTCTCTCTTTCTCGGTCACTTGTTTTCTCTCGCTCGCTCTGTCATCACCATCGAGCTCCTCCATCACTCACGCTCGCTCTGCTGTCACTATCGCCTTCATCATCTGCGAGGTAGACGGAGCCAAACCCGCCGTAGTCGATCTTGTACTTGGGGTCGAATCTATTGCGCCTCTATTTCCTATGCTCGCCGATGGTCCACTATGCCGTCTCTGTTCTCTGTGCTCGCCGCGCCGCCTCCGTTCTAGTTCTACGCTGCTATGCCACCTCTATGTCTCACTATTCTTCTCTTTTCTATTCTGAGATTGTTGTTTTTTATGAGATTATTCTTGTTTTTGGTATTAGTGTTGTTGTTGTTGAATCTAATTTATGAAATTATTTTGTTGTTGTTAAATCTGAATTATAAAATTGTTGTTGTTATTGAATCTGATTGATGAGCTTGTTGTTGTTGCTGTCGATACTGTTGTTGTTGGGTGCGGTGGTGGAGTGAATGGTAGAGTGGATTTGGACCTATCTTAGAGTGAGAGTTATGTTAAAGATAGCAAAACCTTTGCTTACTAGCTTTTGGTTGAAGACCTATAACTTGTCCAACGCATGGGTTCATTTCAAGTATGAGAGATTGTAGGATTCATACTGCCTCAACTGTGGAATTGTGGGGCATGGGAAGAAGGAGAGCAGAAATGAAACAATAATGGCACCATGGGATGAAGGTGTACCTCTTTACACGGCTAGTCTAGGAGTTAGTCAGGCCAAATCTTTGAGATTTTATGCTGGAAAAGAGGTGTAAGGAAGAGCATAGATAGAGCTTTATATGAGGAAAGGGTGACACATGAGTCACAGGACAGAAAAATATATGTGAGAAAAGCTCAAAAATCAATAGCAAGTAGAGCATGAAGATCTCTAGAGAGAAGCATCAATGAATTTTCAGGAGAAAATTTAGAAAATCAGAGAAGAAAAAGTAAAAGAGACACGTCAAGGAAGGGGTAGGTGGGAAAGATTCCAGAAATTAGCAAATGAGATAGTGTAATCAAACCTATCAAGATTATAACATAGAAGGAGCTTTTGAGAATACCAACCAGGACAAAAAAAGGATAAGACCAAGAATAAGGTGCACTTTGTTGAGGGCGTTCGCACGCATTGTGCGAATGAGCAGAGTTGGAAATTTTTACTCCTGTGCGTACGCACACCTCTATGCGTACGCACACTTCTTGAAAATCCTCCTGGGCGTGCGTACGCACAACCCTATGCATATGTACACTGCCCTATTTTTCAAAGAAAACCTTGTTTTTAACTGTTTTACCTTCACAGCGAGCTTGTAAACTTCTGTAACACTTGTTTAAAACCTTTTTGTTAGTTTTAGGATCTTGGATCAAGGGAGGAGAGCACTAAAGTGATAAAAAGGGTATTTTTAGTTATGAGTTTAGAGCCGATAACCTAGGTTTGGAAGGTTTGTGTAATTTCTAGTTGAACTGGTGAATGTGGAGTTGTAAAGTATATGGTTGAAGAGATTTTTAAGAAATGGAATTGCTTAAGATGAACTTGAGAAATATGAATATTTAAGGATATTAACGTAAATGATGATGGTTATGATGAGTTGAGGACTCAAAAAGGAATGATGATCTTGTTGAATGTTGAGAGTGTGCCAGGCACTATATCCTTGGATTAAGTACGATAGTGTGCAGGATATTATGTCCCTGGGGTTGAATTATGATTAATAACTTTTTCTGCTACAAGAGTGTGCCCGGAACTATATCGTGGGTGAATAGAGTGTGCTCGGTACTATATCTGTGGGTCAATAGAGTGTGCCCGACACTATATCCATGGGCATGGCAGAAAAGCTACATCTGAAAGGATGTGTCGGATTGGCATTTATACACCGACAAATGATATCACGAGCCAATAGGACAGGCATTCATCATATGCATCTCTTATGTGTTTGTTTGCTTTGATTACTTGAGTTTGCTTAATTGTACAATATGCCTACTTGCTTCTTTAATTACTTGGTATATATGAATACTATCTGTGTTTTACTTGCTTGCATTATCTGTGGTGGTCTGGTGCTAAGAGGATAGGTAGGCGATGGCGATGGGGTCGCATGGAGGGTAGGTTGGCGAAGGCTGTGGGATACAGCGGTGTGGTTTAGTATTAGTTAGAAATTTCCTAAGTTTAGATAACCCTGTTTATGGTTTATGGTTTAAGTTATTTATTTTGTTAAGGCTTGAATATTCTGTATCGATGTGAAGTTCTAGGATTGCCTTCAGTGTCCCAAAACCATATATCTTACATTATTGGGCACTGTTACCATACTGAGAACCTTCAGTTCTCATACCATATTCTGTTGTTGTTTTTCAGATGCAGGTCGTAACCCACCTCGGTGAGTTGCTTGATGGTGATAGAGCGGAGGACCTTTATCATGTTTTGGAGTCCTTTGATTTATTTTTATTAGTACTCTCACTTTTGTATTTATTTTGCCTAGAGGCTTACTTTGAGGGAAACTTTGTATAAGCTGTTTTATCTGTTTAAATTTTGTATGTCTGTATATAACTAGCCGGCTTAAACTCCGCAAGCGGCGGCTAGATCCCTATGATTATTATCTTTTGATATATCTATTCATATGTCTCGGTATTAGTACGTATATCCTATGCTTCGTTTAGTGTAGCTTTATGTGAACGTTTTGTGCTTTTTCGAACTCTGTTTTTAAGCTTAATCCTTCATCGGGCTTCTAGAATATATTATTTCTTTCTACATAATATGTATAAGCCTTAGAATTATCGTAACCTTTAATTAACCTTTGCTTCACGGCATGAGGTAAGGCTTAGGGTAATTAAAGTGTTACATATTAGAATTGTATAGGTTGTTATATATGTTTGGTGAAGAGCTTAGGTTAATCAAAGATGCAAATTTCCAGCTCACTTAGCCATACACACACATATATATATATATATATATATATATGTCATTATGATAAATGTATGCATGCATTGGATTAGTCCTCATGATAAATGTATACATGCATTGAATAAGTGTTGATTGTTAGAGGAAAAACAAATCGTGGAAAGCATGATTAGAGGAGAATTGAGTGAATCAACCCTATACACTTGAGCGACTAGAGCGGATACACTTCCGGTGAGGGTTCGATGCCAAATTCCTTATTCCTTGCTTTCACAAGCTTTCTTCTTGCAAGTTTGTATACACTTCATTTTGATATTTGAATTGGTGGAGTTCATGAATCATCATACTATCTTAGCCCTACATGTTCATATGTGTTCTTGGAGATTGATTTAATTTTAACCAAGTAGGTAGAAGCATTTTGCATTTAGTTGCATTCATATAGTTTATTTGCATGGAATAAATGTTCGTACTCTATCTCTTGCCTTTCTTGGTTTAGCATGAGGACATGCTTAGTTTAAGTGTGGGGAGATTTGATAAACCCCAATTTTGTGGTTTATCTTGTGTTAAATTTAGGAAATTTTATCAACTTATCTCACATTTATTCAATGAAATAGCATGGTTTTGTGAATTTCTCCTAATTTGTGCTTAAGAGTAAAAACATACTTTTTAGGCCTTTAATTGGTTCAATCTAATTCATTTTAATTCCATTCGATGCCTTGATATGTTTGTTAAGTGATTTTAGATCTAGAAGGCAAAGATTGGGTTGAAGAAATGAAGAAAAAGTATGCAAAAATGGAGAATTCATGAGGAAATGAGAATTTGGTAATCTGCCCAGCGACGTGTGTACGTGGTCCACGCGTGCGCGTGGGAAGAAAATCTGCCAGGCGATGCGTACGCGTGACCCATGCGTACGCGTGATAAATAGCAAATGACCTCATTAAAGGCAACACGTTGGGGGCAATTTCTGAGCTCAAGGAGGCCCAAATCCAACTTATTTCTGATACTTTTGAACCCAAGAATTGTAGGGGAATGGGGGAGTAGTGATATTGGAGTTTTCATCATGTTTTAGGTTAGAATTCTAGAGAGAGAAGCTCTCCTTTCTCTCTAGAATTTAGGGTAGTTTAGGTCAAATTTTCTTAGATCCAACTTTTAATTCTTGTTTTAGTTCAACTCTCCTTATATTTTATTATTCTATTATCTTAATCTTCTTAGTTTCTTTAGTTAATTTCTTTATGTTGCCATTTTTACTTTCATGAACTCTTGTAAATTTTAATTTCCTTTTAATGCAATTTCATGTTTTCATGTCTTTTTATGTTTATCTTAATTGCTATTGTTGATTTCTTGCTTATGTTAGTTATAGCTTTTATTAATTCTTGCATTTTGTGATGTTTACTTTTATTGTAATCTAGGTGTTTGATAAAATGTTTCCACTAGTATTAGAGTAGTTTTCTATACTCTTGGCCTAGGCTAAGGAAATTGGGTGACCTTGAGTCATTGGGTTTAATTGAATTGGTGATTTGAGAACCCTTATTGGTCAATTTGATACCCATTAACACTAGCCTACTACTAAGTCAATTAATAGCTAGGTTGGGACTTAGGTGTTGATGTTGATCAAGCCTATTTGACTTACTTCAAGCATAGAAAGTAAATTGAATATCAAAGTTGAACTCATCCAGTACATGAAAAATAAATTGAATATCAAAAGAAAGAGATAAGTTTCAGAAATACTAATGAATAGGGGGGGACATGGTGAGCAGCAGAAGGATAAAGAGAGGCAGAATGGGAGCTGAAGTTGCAAGAACTGAATAGGGGAGCACACATATCATGGAGGAAACAAGCAAGGTTTCAAAGGATAAGGCTGAGGAGGCGGGCCAATACAAGCCCCACCCTCAACCATGAGTTTATTAAGCTGGAAATGTCGCGAAGTTGTGGCTCCTGCGATAGTGGCAGAGATTAATGATCTCTACAAAAGTTGAAGCCGGATATTTTATTTTCAATAGAGATAATGGCAAATTAATGTAAAATAGGAAGGCTTAATAAAATACTACATTTATACAACTATGTTTTGTGTTGAATCCCGGAATTTGTCCAGAGGTCTTTGCCTACTATGGAATAAAAAATTTAATGTTGTACTTTATTTGTGGTCTGATAGATTTATTAAAATGCATATTAAGGATAATGATGGTTATTCCTGGAGCTATTGTTTTGTATATGGTGATGCGATATTTAGGCAACGACGAAGATAATGGAGAGAACTCACAAATCAAAATGTCGAAAAAGGGGAGGCGCAACTATTCTTAGGAGATTTCAATGACATAATTATATAGGAGGAGAAGATCGACCTTCATCCACATCCAAGGGAGCAAATTGAAACATTTAGAAAGTTTGTGAGTGACAACAGACTGTGGATATAGATTTGAAAGGAAAAAGGTTTACCTGGTTCAGCAACTTGAGAAATGAATTTGTGACAAGAGAAAGGATAGACATGGCTCTTGAAAATTGGGAATGGAAGAGCCAGTTTCAGGATGCTACTTTGACTGCACTACCGGCTATTAGCTCTGATCACTACCCATTACACCTCATACTCAAACCGAAAGAAAAATATGCCAGATAATTCAGATATGAGACTTTTTAGGATGACCATGAGGAATTCAAAGAGGTTATTAAAAGAGGTTGGAATGGTCAAAATGTGGACAGTGGTAGCTAGGGAAAATTGAAACAAAATTTTCACTCTTGCAAGAGGGAACTAAACCATTGTAACAAAAATAACTTCAAAATGATTGATAAAAAATTTTACATATTAAAGGAGGATTTGAAGAAGTTACAATAGTTAGAGTTCTTTGAGGACTAGCAGAGACGAATACAGGTTTTGAAAGAAGAAATATGCCAACTATGGAGAAGAGAAGAGAAGTACTGAGGTTAAAGGTCTCAGATCAAATGGCTAAAGTGGGGCGACAAGAATACTACCTTTTTCCATGCAAACACTATTTAAAGAATATATCGGAACAAGATTGAAAAGCTAAAGAATACAAAGGGGCAGTGGGACCAAAGAGGTTATGGAGCTGGTTGAAAATCATTTTTCTAATATTTTCTCAACAATTACAAGAAATGTTGAGTAGTGCATAAAAATGATACCAAAAAGAGTTTATCAGCAGATGAATCAAGAGCTTCTTAGAAAGGTGACAGATGAGGAAATAAAGCGGGCTGCCTTTAGTATGGGAAGTCTTAAAGCTCTGGAGTTGTATGATTTGAATGAATTATTTTCTCAAAGACACTGCGAGGTGATAAGCAGGGAGGTTTCTGATGTAGTTAAGGATTTCTTCTCAACCGGATCTTTGCCAGATAAGATTGGAGAAACCATTATTGTTTTAATTCTGAAGCTCAACCGCCCAGAATGCCTTAGACATTTAAGGCCTATTAGCTGCTATAATTTTCTCTATTAAGATAATAAATAAGATCATTGTGTGAAGGTTAATGAAGTTTTTGAATAACATCATCTCACCCGTTTAGAGTGCTTTTGTTAGAGGGAGGTATATACAGGATAACATCTTAATCATTCAAGAGGTTTTTCATAGATTAAGTAAGAAGGGTAAACACGATTCTCAAAACTTAGCAGTAAAGCTGGATATGAATAAGGCATATGATCGTATGGAATGGGGCTTTTAGGGTTAAGATAGTGATGGAGTGTGTTAGAAGTGCTAGTTAAAAATTTAGAGTTAATGGAAGATTATCTAGAAGGATAAAGCCTCGATGAGGTCTTAGACAGAGGGATCCCCTTTCATCGTATCTCTTCATTATAGTTGCTAAGGTGTTTACGACTCTGATGGAAGAGGCACAACAGAAGTTTGTATAACTAGATTCAGGGTAGTTCCATCAGCTCTTGTTATCACTCATCTTATGTTTGTAGACGATTGTATTATTTTTGCTGAGGCAAAGGAGGAGAAACTCTATCAGATTATTCTCATACTGAATAAATATACTCAAGATTCAAATTAAAAGGTTAATTTAGAAAAGTCTGGTATTATTTTTGGGTCACAAGTACCAATTCAAGTAAGGGTAAATATTAAAGAGATTATGACCATGCCGGCTTAGGATAATCTTGGTAAATACTTAGGTTTACCAGCACAATTGGGGAATTCTAAGAATAAGGCTCTAGCATGGATTGAGGAGAAGGTGATAGACAAAATGGATGGATGGAAGGAAAAGTTGTTGAATCAGGCAGAAAAAGAAGTTCTTATTAAATCGATGTTACAGGCTATAGCTTCCTATGCGATGAATGTAGTTTTGCTACCAAATATTTTTGTCAGAGGCTTAGCACTAGAATAGCATGATTTTGGTGGGCCAATGCAGGTAAGGAGCGTGGGATTCACTGAAAAAGTTAGAAGACTTGAGCAAAAAAGATGGGGGTCTGGGATTTATACTGCCAGAACTTAGCTTTTTTTGGCAAGAAAACATGGCAAATTGTCAAGAATCTAAGCGCGATCTGGGTAAGGATTCTGAAGGCAGTATATTTTTCGAAAACTAATTTTTGGGAAGCCAATGACAGCAAATGAGTTTCATGGGCTTGGAAAAGCTTGATGGTGGGTAGGGATCTTTTGAAGAGACAAGGAAGATGGAGTATTAGAGAGGGATTGAGGATAAGAATACGGGAGAACAGTTGGGTACTGGGTCAAAAGAGAATTGATTTAGCTCAGAACCCGAATGTGAATATGGTAAAGGAGTTACTAAGAGAGGAAGAGAGTTGGAACGAGGAGAAGCTAAGAGAGTGCTTTCCAGCCCACATTAGAGAAAAAAAAATCTTATCAACTCTAGTGAGAATTCTCAATAAAGAGGATCAGTTGCTTTGGCCATATAGAAGAGATAGGGAGTATACGGAGAAGATAGGACACTATGCAGCAAAATTAGATAAAATGGAGCAGGAGACAAACTCGCCATCAACTAGCAATGACTTCAAAGAGTTTTGAAATAGTATTTGGGAAATTTATATACCACAAAAAGTGAAAGTTTTCATTTGAAAAGATGTGCATGATATTCTCCCAATAAATAGTAACTTGTATAAAAAAAGAAAAGTGAGGAGTCCTACATGCCTAATTTGCAGAAGAGGGATAGAAACTATAGAGCATGCACTTCTGTTATGCCCGTGGACCTGACTAGTGTGGTTTGAGACATATATTTAGTGCGTTCATACAGAGGATAATGTGTCATCCTATGGGAGTTGGCTATTAAAAGCGATTAAACGGATTAGTGTAGATGGGAAGGAAGACAGGGAGGCTCTAATAGCCAAATTAGATTTTTGGGTTTTAAAATCTAGAAAGTTAGGTGTCAATAGTTTTATCAACACAAAAACATACACTACAAAAAAGTTGCTGGATACCATCGGATTTACCAAACAAATTCGACGGTATAAACCTCGCCGGTAATTATTTACCAGCGGATTTTTACGTTCGCCACTAATTACCAAAGGATTTAGCGGCATATATAAACATTTAATTGGCAAAATTCTAGAGCTTGTTACTATCGAATTTTTTTCAAGTAAATTCGACGGTAATATATTATTTATTAATAATAATTAAATTAGTAGTTATCGGTGAATTTAACCGACAATAAGTCTGATGTAAACTGAAATTTTATTTTTTTAAAAAAAATTGTTTGAAAATTTAATATATTATTTTAAATATTTAAATCTAATAATTTCTAAACTAAAATTTAAAGTTTTATAATTTTTATAATAATTTGTCTATAAATTTTTAGTTAAAAGTTGTAATAGATCCAGATACAATAAACCAAACAAGTTTTTTATAGTGAAGTTGGCAATAATTTCATACCCTATATCATAATTAGAAGGAAATAGTTAACAAACAAGTTAAACAACCAAAAAAATTATGAATAAATGAAGCAAAATGAGATCCATATATAATACAACAATATATTGTGTACTCGAAACAGTAGGATTATAGTGACAAAAAGGACCTCTTTAACCTTTGAATGACTACAATAATACAAAATCTAACTGCTAATAACGGGGACAATTAACAGCAACACAAATGCCAGTGCAAGGCAATCAATGAATTGTTCTTAAAGATCTGCAAAATTTTGAAGCAACGTGTACAAAAATAGTACCAATATTATTTTAAACAAAAAGGCAAGACACAATGACAGAATGAGCAGTGAATTAGTAACACAAATAGCGCAATTTTTCATCAAGGAGTAAACTAGTAATAGAGTTATCAATTTAAAATTTATCATTAAGCACAAGCAGTGAGCAAAGCCAATCAATCAAGAAGAAGCACTAAGGACTCACTATGCACTCGAGGAAAAAAAGAATCAAAGGAATGTTTAATCAATAATTAAAGCACATAAAAAAATAGCACCAATATTATTTTAAACAAAAATGCAAGACACAATACAAAATGAGTTATGAATCAGTAACACAGGCAGTGCAATTTTTCATCAAGCAGTAAGCCAGTAATAGAGTTATCAATTTAACATTTATCATTAAGCACCAGCAGTGACATTACAAGAAAATAAGCTTTCTGCCATGATTTTACAAGTGCAAAAAGCGTGCCGATAGCTGTTCGCTACGCTTTTTGAGCTATTGACACGTTTTTGAAAGGATCACATCCACCAGCATGCCGGTTGCTCTATCGCCACGCTTTTATGGATCTATCGGCATGCTTTTTTTGTTGGCACGCTTTCATCTCTTGCTACGCTTAAAAAGCGTGGCCATAGGTCTTAACCTATAGGTACGCTTAAAAAGCGTACCGAAAAGTTCACATATCGTCACGCTTTTAAAACGTCCCAGAATGTTTGTTTTGGGTACTCTTTAAAAGCATGCCGATAGGAGAAAATATGGCTACACTTTTTAAAGCGTGGCGATAGCCAGTGATACGGCCACGCTTTAAAAGCGTGGCAATAGCCTTAAAAAATTTTAAAAAATTTCTTTTTCTTATTTTTACCATCACCGCTGCAAAATATAAATTTTCAATCCTTTTTTATTACCAAACCTACAAATATAGTATGCAATTTTTAGTACAAGATAAATCAAACAATAATTAGTGATACATAATTTTTGCGATAATTATTTTATACATTAAAAAAACTAATACTCAAATACAAAATAAATCTCGAGTTCGAATTTCAAATCTAAAAGGTGAAAAAAAATACAGAAACAATACAACTTAAATTCTATTTCCTTTGCTGTTCCTCCTTCCTCTAGCCCTCTTAAACTTCCTTTTCTTAGATCATACATAATTGTTTCTTGAATATTTGGATAATAATTGGAAGGAAAAACTTGTAAAATAGAGCAGTGACAAATTTGAAGAAACAATGATCATGAGTTAAGACTGCAACTGAGGTGAATTCTGATGGACAAGACATGTAAAAATTTCTCTCACAATTCACCATCAAAATCAAATTGTAACTCCAATAGTGAGTTACTTTACTTTATATTACAATAAAGTGAAGCCTTCATCATTAGTGAACCAACACAGAACAAAACAAGCCATTGATAGTGAAAACCCCCATGTGTCCTCTCACTAACCATTCAACCGTGCAGAGAGGAACATAAAAGAATGTACATTGAGCTGAGATGGCACCCAAAAACCAAAAACTAATGGCCTTCTAATTTTAAATAAAAAAAAGACAACTATATAGTCACAGAATTTTCCCTCCATGAAAACCCCCATTGTGTCCTCACTTGCCTCAATAAAGGTGATCAGGTTTTCTGAACCTTTTTAGGAAAAGCCATTCAAATAAATAAATAAATAAATAAACAAATAAAGGTGAAATATGATAGCAATTTTCATAATACTCACGGTTCAAGCATCCAATAGCTTCGTCTCTGAAATTTTTCATTTTTTTCACCATGGGCATAGTAGCAATGCAACACGTCAACACTTCCCGCCAAAATTTGATTGAAAAATGCCACAACCCTTGCATCATATAATTATTTGAGGATATAAAGACTTGATTATACACGAACTCCAAAATCAAGAAACTTTAAAGTTTACCTTCAATTTTTCATGAGCTTCTTTCACAGTTTTTCCATGTTTTTTCTTTCTCCAATTATGCCCATCCTTTCTGAAGTATCTCAAAAGTGTTCAATCAAATAGAAATAGTGAACCACCTGCAATAATTAAATGCAAGTCATGAAGTAACGTCTTCAAGATTATTTAGCAAAAACTATGAACCTAGAGATGAACTGAAATCATAAACCCTAAACAAAGAAAAATTTTATGCTAAACAACAAAACACTATTAATAATTCCTAATACCATGTGAACTAATAAAGTTATGCAACATGAATACATATTCTCTTTTGCTATCATATTTGAGGGAGAAATTATTTACCAAATTTACTGAAGTGCCATAATCATTGTAGTTAAATTTACAAGATCTATTAGAACACTAGAACATGAATACCTTAACTTCAAATATATTTTTTGGATAGGAGACTTTAACTTCAGATAGTGAGCAACTAAAAATATCTTTACAGTAGAAACTAATTCAACTACATGAATAACATGAGGACTATAGTGAAGGTCAGAAAAAATACTACACAAAACAATAATCAACCACCTTAATATTCAAAAGTTCTGATACTCAAAAATAACATCCCTAATCAGAAGTTCTAATAATCAAAATCAACACTTTTACCCATAGTTAGAAGTTCTGATTATCAAAATCCTTATTCTCTAATTAGAATATCAATTCATTATAATAATTAATTATTTACCTGAGAAGAGAAGAAGAGGACGATCAAAGAAGAGAGCAGAGAAGAAGTGGCGAAGCTAACAGAGATGAAGAAGGTGACCAGACCGAGCAAAAAAGCGTCAGTAGTCACCGAGAAGCTGGTATCTCTGAGGATCAGTCGTCACTCGTCCATCATCAACCAAGGAGTTCCGCTGAGGGCCGAGGTGTCTCTGAGGCTGGTGTGTGGTGACAGTTGCTGGTCAGGGTGGCGTGTGGTGATAGTTGCTGGTTAGGCTCCATGGATGGGTTGGGAAATGGGGTTAGGAAGAAGGCTCCATGGAAGGGTAACACGTGAAGAGAACGAGGATTAGGCTCGATGGTTAGGGTTATGAATGAATGCGGAATTTGAGGGAGGGGGATTGGGAAATTTTGGGAGGAGAGGAAATTGGAGTCAAAACGGCGTAGTTTGGGAGGGGGTTTCTAAAAAAAAAATTAAAAAACTGTGACAATAGGGGAGGGACTCTATTGGCACGTTTTTGTACGGTGCCAGATTAAACACAGGATAGCCACGCTTTTCAAGCGTGCCAGTTTCCCTCTATAGCCACGCTTTTTTCAAGCGTGGCAAAAAAAAGCGTGGTCAAATATCAAATCAGTGGCCACTCGTAAAAGCGTGCCGATTTCTCTCTATGGGTACGCTTTTCAAGCGTAGCAATAAAAAAGCATGGCCAAATTTCAAATAAGTGGCTACCCTCATAAAAGCGTGCCGATTTTTCTCTATTGCCACGCTTTTCAAGCGTGGCAAAAAAAAGCGTGGCTAAATCACAAATCAGTGGCCCCCCTCGCAAAAGCGTGCTTATAGACCACTTTTGGGCATGCTTTAAAAGTGTGGCAAAGTGTGGCAAGTAAAAAGAATCAAAGGAACATTTAATCAATAATCAAAGCACAATTAATCTAGCATAATTAACTCACAAAAATAGCAACACATCACTTAATTAATCAATAAAAACATAAAACACAAGTAGTGAGCATAAAAAATGATCACTGACCCTTAAAGAACGTGCACGAAGAGGGTTTGATTTTTGAACATATCATAGAAAAAAAAAAAGAACAACCACTAGCAGTGAGCACTGACCTAAATGGTGAGCAACTAGGGGTTGGGGAGCGAATAGGGGCTGGTGAGAGCAAACAGGGGTTGGAAAGCGAACATGGGTTAGTGAGTGCAAACACCGACAGCACAAAGAGGGAAGCTCTTGAGTGCGTCTGACGGCAACAGCGGCAGTCTCTCACTCCGACAGACCGATGACAGACGGCGACATCGATTGGTGGAGGCTAGGACTTTTCACATGTTCTTTGGTTGAGAGAAAGAGAAAAGAGAGAGGGACGTGATGTTGCAGAAATGGAGGAGAAAGGTTCTCAAATTCGAATTTAGGGTCAATTTTACTAGCGGATTTACCGTCGAAAAATTCGCCGCCAGTAACTTACAGCATGTGACCAAAATAGCGTGTTTCATTTAATTACCTTACCGTTGGATTTTTCGCCCCTGAATCCGACGGTAATGATCGTGCCATTTTTTCTTTTTTTTTTCTCTACAATTATTACTAGCGAATATACCGTCGAAAAATCAAATTTGACGGTAACTTTTTTACCCGACGAACTTATTACCAAATCCGCCGGTAAATCTGATAGTAGACTGCCGCTAACCTCCGACGTTAAATCCGACAGTATTCAACGTTTTTCTTATAGTGATAAATCCAATAGCTACCATCGTGAAAGCAGTTATCTCAGAAACAGATTTTAAAAAAGCCAACATGAAGGAAGACAACAATAGATAGGCAGCAAACATAAATCAAAGTAACAATGAGAGATTACCTAGAGACCACCACCAAGTTAATGGCAAAAGGCAAACACTGATGCCACGTATAAGAAGGATGACGCAGTAGGGGAATCACCGGTAGTGGTATGGGATTCTTTTGAAAAGATTCTAACGAGAAGTCATTCCAAATTCAAAACCACATCTAGCTTGGCTGTTGAAGCACATGGAATGAGAAATGCTTTAGTACTCGAAAAAAATCTATAATTAAAGAAAATTCTAATAGAATCATATTGTTTATCTCTCATTTAAGTGATTAAATAAAAAACCACGATTGGGGAGATTGATCCAATTTTAAGAGACATACATGATCTAGCAGGGAGCTTAGAGGAATGTTGTTTCACTTGGACACCCAGAGCAGGTAAAGAGCTCGCTCATCAAGAAGCTAAGGCGGCTAGCGGAGGAGTTGCAGAACAGATGGTATTGGAACCCCCCCCCACCCCCCCCCCCCCCCGCAGCAAGGCTCAAAATGCATAAAGATGGTAAAGTAGAGCAAAGGTTCAATTTCAGGGTGTCTCGAGGAGTCATGCAGATAGTTTTCTAGCACAGCAAGGAATCATAACCACTAATCAGAAACAAAGAACCCAGGTTTTAGCATCAACCAACCAGAACAAGGAGGTTGATTCAAAAACCAGGAACAGATTAGCGGCTCCTACCATCGTCATCTGTAACCAATTCGGACTCAACACGAAGAGGGAGACGTCATCGGCAATAGTGGTTTCAGAGTTCCCACCAATTCAGAAGAACCAGCTGCATCTTCATCTCGTGCCTAGTACAGAGGAACTACAAAGGGCAGAAGTGAAGCAAAGATGGGAGGTCAACTTTAGAGGTCGCAAGGGCAGAAGTAGGGACGTCAGTGGTGGCAGCAGCGGTGTCTGCGGCTACGGAAACAGAGTTAGCGGAGGCAGTAGAGGCGTCAGGGACGGCAGTGGATATAGAGTCATCGGCGGTGACAGGACCGACTGTAATGGAGTCAACGGCAGCAGTGCCATTGCCAGGGAGAAGGAAGATTCGCACAATTTTTCACCTTGAAGGAACAGGAAAAGACGAGCATCAATGATAGAGTTCTGATAGTGAATCGAGTCGGGTAGTGGTTCGATTTCAATTTTTTTAAGTTTGAGCAAGCCCTTAGTTCCAAGTCTTCACAAAAAAAATAAAAAAACACCCAACTTGAAGAGCATACAAGTAACTCCATGCTTAAAAGAGAATTACGCATAATAAATAGAATTTAACCTCTTAAACTTTTTCAACCACGTCACCAAAAATGATAATCATTATACAACCTACTAATGAGGAATTTATCCAAAGATGTTAACAACTTTCATCTCTCTTATAAATACCTACTTTGATCAAGTAATTTTCATCAATTCTTTAAGTTACATTTATTCTATTCCTAAATCTGTTGATCTTGACATTAGAATTCTTTACAGATACTTCTAATTACAATTCAAATGTGTTTTTAGAACTCTTTGGTCTTTATCATTCTATACTTAATAAATCTCATCAATCTAAGTAAACACCTCAAAACAAATACCAATAACTAAAATATAAGCTTTACTCATTTATATAGAATTATTTAAGTGTAAAATTTTATAGGTTAGTATTTTTTTTGTATGAGAGTCCTATTAAATAATACATATGTGATTAATTTGCCCATTTACAAAATTTTTCAATTTATTCAATCAAAAATAAAATCCTTACTTTAAAAAAAAAAAAAATCAATGTTTTTTAATCAAGCGAGAATATCAATTTGAGATAGAGCAAATGTCTGGTTTTGAATTTGGACGAAAGAAAAGAAGAGAAAAAAACCCAATTATTAATCTCAAAAAATGGGGAAAGAAAAACATTTTTCCAGGTAGTATATATTAAATTGAATTTAAAACTAACGAGCGGCGTCACAAACTCACCGAGTTGAAGAAGGGACAACAACCGCTGAAAGGGGAACCCCGCCACACGCGACGGAGATTTTTCCCCGAAAACTCAATTTCCCAAGCAGAAGATGGCGAAAGAAATTGAATCTCTGACAGAAGACGAAAGACGCGCACTTCGCGGAAGCAAATTCGCCCCTCTCCCTTCTCTTCCTCGCTCCAGTTCCCACTCCCAACCCAGGTTCTTCTCTTTTTTAGGGTTCATATTCAAAATTCAACACTTAAAATTAATCCATATTCTCTTCAAGTTTCGATATAATTGAATCAATTTTATTTGGTCTTGTGCGAAAATTCTTTGATTCCGTTTATAGGTTGGCACATCCCGGTGGACCATTGGCGACTAATAAAGCTGCGGCATTGGCGAAGTTTCTAGAGCGGAAGCTGAAGGAGCCTAATGGATTGGCTTCCATTAACCCTGATTTGCTTGAACTTGCTGTCAATAACGCCAAAAGGACCGTCTATGCAAGTAACAATAAGTCAATAACACTTACAATGCAACTCATTTTCCTTTTATTTTCTTCCTGTAATTTATTTTGGTTTATGAAAATTTCTTTCCCATTTTTTTTTATATCAAAACCGCCCTATGAAAACGTCCTTTTGGTCTCATTGGTGTTTTTATGGACATGAAAACCTGCATCTGTCAGTAGTTCCGCTTTAGTTTCATTGCTGCAATTATTTGCCTACAAATGCGTGGTTTTACTTTGTGATTATTGTAGGTGTTTTACTTGCTTGACATGGTAAATTTATATGATTTATCTATTGCCATTAGTAGTTGCTTATAATTATATGGTTTCCTTTTAGTTGTTTTATGATTCACAATTCATATTGCTGGTTTTCGATGGTTGTTAGTAATATACTGATACTAATATGGGTGCGTTTTATGTTAACCTGGTATCAAAAGCTCCAGGTTAATCCTAGCCACTCTCAGTGACACTTAGTTTCTCCCTCATGATTTTTTTTAATTGAAAACATAAGACTCCCACTACCTCTTCCCCAAGCCTTCACCATTGTCCAATTGACCTCTTCTTTTTTTTAATATCTAAAAGAAGAACCTGATGTTGAGGAATTCAATGAAAATTCAAATCTCAAATTGTTCCACACAACTCCTTGTCAAACCACATGCTAGTTGCGTCAACCATCAACTTTAGCATCCTTGTCATAGTCACGTAGGTGGAAGCCGTGGTCCTCTCATAAGGCAGCGGCATCGAACCTCTTGAAAAGAGGTGCTGCAAGATTGGTTAGTAGTTGAGAAGGAAGTGAAAGAAGTGGGGATGCAGGAAAAACGAAATGTTCTGAGCATGAGAGTAAAATGGTGTTGGAAAAATAATTTTTTATCCCAACAATTGATTGTGAATGAATGGCTCAAATTGGTGCAATTGACTATGTTAGTTTTTTCCAGCAACGGGGAGAATCTGCTCCTCTGTGCATTAGTGCGACTGAAGTTGTCTTTGCAGAGGGCGACACAAGGATCCTCACAATGTCCGAGGGACTTTGAGGGGAGGAGCCGATGGGTGATCACATGCTAATTATAACCTGTGGGACTTGACCAATACTTTCACTTTACTGCAATGGAGAAAGTTACTAGTTACCATGATTTCTATAAGTGTCTATATTAATATTCAGGAAATCTTTTGTAATCTTGTACTATATTCAGCAGTATATCTGTGTATCCCTGAGCTTACACTTCACAGTTTGTAACTTATGTGCATCTTCTCTTATGTCTCTATTTTCGCTTTAAAGTTTTGAAAATGCAAAACACTAGCTTTGTGTTGGACACTGCATTAAAGTGAATTTGCATGATAGTCATAAGTTGTGATCTTTAATGAACCTTTTCATCTTCAGGTGGTACTTCTAATCCCGAAAGAAGTGTTCGACATGTGGACTCCTTTGGTGACTCTGATTCAAAGGTTCTTGACTCTTCATTACCATTTATAGTTCTGGATGTCTGTTAATATATCTCCCTCAGCCTTCTATACACATTCATGTCTAATCTGGACAGGATTCTAGTGATGAAGAACAGAATGAGATTTCCAAGGTAAAGGAACACAAGAAGATGAAGAAGAAGACGAAGAAGAAAGACAAACAGAAAAAGGACATACAGAAGAAGAAAAAGAAAAAACGAAAGGTCATTTACTACTTATTGTTATTTTGTTATTTGCATCGGATTTGTTAAAATAAGTAACAAGGTTTGTTGTCCTGCAGGGTGCCGAGGACCCTGGATGTGCTGTGGTGAAAAAGCCAAAACAGAAGTTTAAATTCTGATTAGTTTTGTTCTGCTAGATTTTTATAATCACAAGGAGTGAAGGGAAATTGTTTCATTTTAGGAGGAAGACAGAAAAGAGGAGAAGGGGGGGGGGGGGAGGGGATCTTCTCTTTTCCTGTTTCGAAGTAAGAAAATTTATTATTCAGGAGGATTTGTAACATTAAGTCGTTAGCAAGACTTGCCGACTTCGTGAAAGAATATGTAAATCGGAAATATTTGGTAACTAATGAAAATTAGTCAAAAACAGCCATAACTTGTCTTATTTAGCATTCATTAAATGTTGTGACAATTAATGAATGCTAAATAAGGTAACTTCTGGCTGTTTTTTGTCTCCCTAGCATTACCCACCCGCTTTCTTAAGGTGATGATGTTTTTGGCGGGCTCAAGTTTTAAGCCCGACTTGCATTTTTTAGCAGGTTAAAGGATTTGGCCTAGTGATTTTTGTTTCATGTCACCCTTAATTTTTTCATTATCAAAATAAGTGTCCCTTTTTTTACTTGTATTACACGAAGGCCAATAGAAGTGTGGAAGAAGTCGTCCTTACGTTGAAAAGTACACGAGTTCTCCACTTCTCCCTAAGAAATGGTGAATGGAATTTGAAGTTTTATCCCAATACCTACCGGCGGAAATAATCAATAAAATTAGAGCTCTCCCCTCCTACATTAAATACATTCATGTATGATAAATAATATAAGAATTACAGCGGTTTAAGGTAACAAAGATTGAATTTCCTCCATAATATATATTACCAGGAATAATTAAATTGAATTAGTTAAATGGTTAGCTCACTTGCCCATTTAAATAAGTGTCGAGAATTTGAATTCTTAGTTGTGCATGTTGCAACCTAATGGCTAGGAGTGTTCGCGGTGCGGTTTGGTTCGGTTTTAAGGGAAAAAGTCATCCGATCTGAACGCTTAATTTATGTGCGGTGTGGTTTGGATTGGATGAAATTTTTTTGGAAATCCGATCCGATCCGATTACAAGCGGTTTGGATCGGTTTGGATTTGCGGTTTTTTAAATAAAAAAAATTAAATGCATATAACAAGTCTCAACATCAAATTTTAAATAATCGACAATGACATAACAAGTTTTAACAATATCTTAAAAAACTAACGATATCATAACAATAGAAATAAAATTATAGGTTAGTTAAAATAAATAAATAAATAACATTTTGAACATAAAATATTTATTAAATAATAATAATACATGAATAATAGAAAAATGTATAACAAATTGAACATGTTATAAGTATAATTGTAAATATAATAATATAATAATAATATTATAGCACATTGTGCGGTTTGGATTGGATTGGATCAGTTATGAAAAATAGATCCGAAATCCGATCCAATCCAACAGTTTGCAAAAAATAGAATCCAATCAAATCCGAATTAGTACGGTTTTAATCGATTTTCGGTTTGAATCGGATTGGATGAGCGGTTTAATTTAGATCGGTTTGAATTTGAACACCCCTACTAATGGCCAGAAATAAAACCTTAAATAGATCTCAAATTCATGATGCCTTAGTACTCTGTTTGTAGGGTTAAAAGATACTATAGAAACCAAAAAATATATATTACCAGATATAAAAATGCTATTTGTACACTAAAATCAGCCACCAATATATTTGTGTATAAATACATGTGTAGTTTAATTTATTTTCAATGTGTATTTATATTTTAGCATGTATTTTATACTGTTGAATGATTTTAATAGCTGATTTTAGTGTCCATGTAACACAACTCTACAAGGAATGGTATCGTGCCGCAGTGGTTACCAAAATTTAAGATTAATAAGTTATTCGCGGGCCGCAACTTTGTGGTTTCTAACGATGAGAACCAATATGTATTATTAATTTATTATATATTATTTATTAACAAGGATGTATGTAATGGAATACAAGAAGAGATGATCATCGACAGGTTGAACTGAATCATTATTCTTATTTGTTTTCGATGATGTATTTCCTCTCTAGCCAGCACTCCTAAGACATTATAAAAAAAAAAATCAAACAAGCAAATAGCCGTTAGTATCAACCACATCCTGATATCCAACATCAGTGGAAAGTATCATTCCCTACAAATAAAGTGAAAACATATCAAATGTTTAAAAGTCAAATTAATCGTTGACCATGTATACCATATCGTTAAGATGGTGGGAACTTGCAAGTTGGGGTGCCTACACACACGAAAAAGAAAACAAAAAATGGAAATATGAGATCGGTTATTATGAAGCGTATATAAAGATGATATTTATATATGTGTTAAAAAATCTTAGGTCTTATAAAGATTTTCTTCAAGATTCATTGTTAGATAATTTGATATATTTAACTGAATATATTTATAATATTATTTTTATATAAAAATATTTTCATGAAAGGACTCATCTTGTAAAAAAATCACACTAGAATGACCAGAATTGTAACTGGAACAGTAATTTAAAACCCTTAAAAGAAATGAAAATGGGGAATATATGTACTAGGATCTCGGCCGACGAGGACAATTACGCCCGTGCCACCAAATCTACAGGCATCAATAGTTTTGCCATGTGCCTTCCAGTAGCTGTCATAGGCATAGGATGCATGAAAACGGATGGTGTTTGGAAGGAAGCATATGCCTCCGGGCTGAATGGGCCCACAATTAGCTAAATGACTGCATGCATAGTCCAACCCCGCCTGCATCGCCGTATCCGTCGCATTGGGCTGCGGGAGGCACCATATTGCTTCCGTCGTTGACACAACCATGCTGTATGTCACTATGCTTATTAGTAACAACATATCAAACATCTTTGGTGCTGCCATAATAATACAATTTGTTGAAAGCTTATCAATGTGGGGAGGGAATTTATGAGAGCGCAATATGTGGATATAGATGTAATAGTGCTTGGATGAACATTTAGTATTTATACTGAACGTGTAGCAGGAAAAGTCTTGGATAAATTCTAAGTTATATCGTTATGTTAGGAAATGCATTTATTTTTTTTTTAAGAGATTTTACTATTTTAGTTTGACTAAAATCTTTTATGTTTTTATTTAAATAAATAAAAAAATATATTATTTACTGAAATAAATAATTTATAAAATAATTACGAAAATACGTTGCATCTCTTATCTCGTTTACAGTGTAAATGAGATAAGTTTACACATATCTCAGTGTGTAAACAAGATAAGACAGATCAAATGATACGTGTATATATCTCGTTTACACTGTAAACGAGATAAGAGTGGACATGGCCTATATATACATGTTGTTCACAGCGACGTTTTCGGCCCCATTTGCAACTTTTCGACCATTTTTTTTCTCTCTTCTATCATTTTCTGACCATTTTCTTGAGTAACTATAAGATGGCGCACGCAGATACACGTGATCCGGACATCAATCGACTGAAGGCGACATGACACGTCGCCAGGCCAACTTCGCGGTTAATTTTGTTATCTTCACATTTATGTTATTGCATATATGTATAGCCATGGTTAGGATACTTGCCAAGAATAATATACAGTTTATGATTTAGGTGGCTGAATGTATCGTTAGCAACGATTCACTGATAGGGTACGAGTTTAGGAATTACTGAAACTCCATTTGTTACGTACGTGTTAATGAATGTGATAGCCATATTTCTTTATTGAACCTACCAGCTCAGTCTGCCATCTCTCATGACGAACCTCTCAAGGCATCTATGTACCATTCGTACCCAGCCTTACTTGGACTATAAGCAGCATTTATAAGGTATCGCTTGCTCTCAGTGGACTTGAAATGAGAATGAATTTTGCAGCCATGTGTCTAACACAATAAGCATGGAACGTCCTGGGAGGATGCTAACCACTATCATCGGCCCTCAATGCAGCCTTGATCACCTGGGATCTATCAGGTATAATCAACAGGCTTTCTTGTGAGGTAACATATTGTCTCAAATTAGTCCGAAAAAAAGACCATGACTCCGTGCTCTTAGACTTTACAATTACAAAAGCAACAGGAAGGATATTGCTGTTGTCATCTTGTGTCGCTGCAATAAGCAACACACCGTGATATTTGTTGTACAAATGTATGTCATTAGCAGAAACAAATGGCTTATAATGTTTGAAAGTCTCAACACAAGCCGGGAAGGCTCAGAATACTTTGTTGAACATGCTACATTCGCGTACCATAAGGTGCCCATCAAGTAAGGTAAGGATCTGAACTCACGTATTGTTCTGGGATAACAATTCTGCAGTACTTGTAGCAGCTTTGTCATCTTGTTGTATGACTCTTCCCAGTCTCCGTATATCTATACAAATTGCCTTTTGCTTCGCCGTTCAGACCTTTCTATACGAGGGTTTAAAGTGATAACTTTGCCGAACTATACCCGATAGGACAGGAATGCTGACGGATGGGTTGGACTGTATCAACAGTAGGATGATATTGCAGATGAGGATGTTGTCCAACTGTCGATGATCTTGGGATATGGTGGGTGCTAAACACGTATGCGCTCCACCAATCCTCCGGACCTCCCTAACAAAATAAAACATTCATGATTGGAAACTACACCGGATATAACAATCATAAATGAGTAAATATGCCACAATTAAACTTGACCTCACCAATATCCAAAGTTCTGTCGGAGGGCTATACAGAGACTCCAAGGACATCCAGCTGCAGGTTGGCAGCAATACACATGGTACTTTAATCGGTCCGATTCGATAACTTGGTACTCAGCACTTCTGCAAATGTTGTAGTTCTTCACACCCTGCATTACTGCATCTCTGTTTTTGAATCTATGGCCGACCCGAAACTCCATCCCACTCTCTATGTTGTAATCGTCTTCTCCAGTGTTAGAAAACGGAGATTTTTCATACATCGCATCCAGATCCAATGCATCATAGTGACTTGGTACATCTAATAGTGCCGGAATCGGGTGGGGGGAGGCAAAACATAGCAGACCGCTGCCTCAGCCAGCATCTCTGGTACAAACTCATCTTCGTCATCATCTTCAAAAGAACCACTATCGTTGCTATCCGCAATATACCTATATTCCTCGTCAGAGTCTTCATCATCCACGTCCATGTCTTTCACTAGACTAGCAACATGAATTGGTGGTGGCCGGGAGGTGGGTCGTCCTGCACAAAGGTCGAGTGGACGGATCCGCTGTCACCAACATCACCAACCTCCGCAGAAAGCTCCATCACTTGTTCTGCTATGATTCTCCCATAGATGTCAAACATGAGGCACACAGGCTCGTCGCCATGGAGTCAAAACAAACGAAACTGGAAAACTCCATTTTCCAACTATGCTAGCAACCTATACCCCGCCCTTCCGATCTTTTTTCTCCCTAAACCACCAAGGTTACTCAATATCAGACTCTTCAACTCGGACAAGGAACTTACTCTCCAAATGCACAACAGTAATAGATTATTACACTCAAATATCACCCCATTGTCACTGTTTCTCATACGATAATTGTGATACACACAGACAACCACATATTCGCTACTACTGGACATTTTTGCCTATTTTTTAGAAGAAAAACAGGGAAAAAGAAGATATGAAATGTATGTGAAAAATACCATCTTTTTATAACTGTTGAAAATTTGTCTTACTGTATCTCGTTTACACTGTAAACGTTATCATTTATTACTTATCTCGTTTACAGTGTAAACGAGATATTATCTTGTTTATACTGTAAATAAAATAAGAGATGCAACGTATTTTTGTAATTATTTTACAGATTATATATTTTAATAAATAAAATATTTTTTTATTTATTTTTAAAAAATTCAAATCTTTTATCCAAACATATATACAAAAAAATATTAAAAAATTCACTTTTCTTTTTTAAAAGATTCTTCTTTTACTAAAATATTTTATTGAAACATATTAAAAAATATTAAAAGATTTTCTTATTGGAAACAATATCTATGTTGACCAAAATAATGACACCAAACAAGTACGTGCGTAAATGGCTTTAATTGGAATAGTTTTGAGTCAATGACTTATTGATGAGTTTAGTGTGATAAGGATGTATGAGGTGGATACTCATTAATATTTAAGCGGTTAATTTTTTTAAGAGAAAAGTTTAATTTATTAAAGCAAGACTGAAGTTAATTACATTTATTAAAATGTTAACTTTTGTACTTTTATAAATAAAAAAGTCTGATACAAAAAATAACACATAATCAATAACAAGTTAACAATATATATATATATATATATATATATATATATATATATATATATATATATATATATATATGTGAATCATCTCTATTATATTGAGATTATTATATTGGTGAATATTAATTAGTACTAGAGTCTTCTATTTATACTTCTTTATTTTATATTTATTTTCGCTTCCTTATTTATTTATTTATTTTACAATACGTTATCAACACGAGACTCTGATAAAAATATAGGAAGATTTAGTTAATAAATTTTCATTATGTCAAAACTCTCTCATCTTAAATTTAATGCTTTTGATATATCTGAAAATAATAACTACTTATCATGGATATTAGATGTCGAAATTCATCTTGATTCAATGGATCTTGTAGATACCATTAAGGCTAAAAATAATGCATCCCAAAAAGATAAAGTCAAAGTCATGATCTTCTTTTATCATCATCTTGACGAAAGATTAAAAATGAATATCTCACACTAAAAGATACTGCGGATCTGTGGAAGAACCTTGAAAAAGGGTATAATCATTAAAAGACAGTGATACTTCCTCAAACCCGATATGAGTGGACAAACTTGCGTCTACAAGATTTTAAATTCATAAATGAATACAATTCATCAATGTTCTGAATTACCTCATGAATGAAATTATGTGGGGAAAGATAATTGATAATGACATGTTAGAGAAGACTTTCTTGACCTTCCATGCTTCGAATGTGCTCCTGCAGCAGCAGTATAGAGAAAAAGAATTTAAAAAATATTCTGAACTAATTTCTTACTTTTTTGTTGTTGAACGTAACAATGAATTGCTTTTAAGAAATCACGAAGCGCGCCCAGCTGGTGTTGCCCCATTTTCTAAAGCAAATTTGGAAAATCATAACCCCAAAAGAGATAAATGACAAGGTTTTGGTTACAAAAAAATTATGGAAGGAAGAAAAATTATGTTCACAGGAAATGATCTCACCAGAAGTGGGATAAAGAAAGAAATAATAGGTAAAATAAATCAACAGAGGATAAATATTTCCGTTGTGGTGAAAAGAGTCATTGGTCACGTACCTATCATATCCTAAGGCCCTTAGTTAATCTTTATCAAGTATCTTTGAAAAAATATGATAAAGAAAAGAAGATAAATTTTATTTCAAATGATGATGCTAAAAATTACACCACTTATTATGAAATATCTGATTTCTTTGAGGATCTTAAAAGAAATATTGGCCATTTGATCAATAATGAAAAAATTTAAATTTAGGTTAATTAATTAAGTATTTATGTAAATAAATAATGTAAAAATTTTTTTTTAAAATTTTATTTTCTATGTATTTAAATTTCAAGTATGATGTATATAAATAATGTTCAATAAAATATTTATGTTTACATATTTCAAAATCAATAAATGTGTCAAAGTTCTAAAATAATAAGAATAAAATCTTAGTATATGATACTAATTTTATGAACGATGCTTTTTAGAAAAACAATTCCAATCAGGAATACAATTTTATTGCACATGTACTGCTATTTATTTTATTAATATTATTATTATTATTATTTATTTTTAAAGAAAATGACAAGGTATATAAATGAACACTACAAAAAAAAAGAGTTTAAAATGGTATTGATATTACGGCGGTTTTAAAGAACCGCCGTAATATTTGAATATTATGGCATTTTTTATTGCTGCCATAATTAATTTTGTATCTGGTGGCAGTTCTAGTGATTAGGGCGGTTTTGAACCGCCATTATCCTACATATATAAAATGAAAATTTTCAATAACCCTAGCTTATTGAATTAGATGACGGCTCGCTCTGCCTTCTATCTCTGATCTCCCTCGTCTCCTCCTCCTCCTCCAATCCTCTCTCTGTAGCTACCATCATGTTTACCCTCCATCGTCGCTTCCTCTTCGATCTGAAAACTTGTCAGCGTTCGTCGGAGCTCCGATTTCTACGTTTCTTTAATTCATAGATTCTCTCCCTCTCTGACGTTTAGCTTCTCCTCGGAGCTCCAAAAAAACCACCACAGTCACCACCAGCACTGAGCGCCACCATGGAAGGCGGCGGAGCAACGCTATCGGATGTTTATCAAAGCGCGAAGAAGCTCCTCCTGAATACGTGCGACTGCGTGGAACGCCTCGAGCGCCTCGACTACTCCGCCTCCTCTGATCTCTCCCTCTCCCTCTCCAACAACATCTCTCAGATCCAATCCCTATGCATCCAGATGGATCGATTCTGGCGCTCTATGGCGGCCAAATCTCAACGCGATCTCTAGAAAAGGTGCGTTCCGAATCATCCTCCTCCTTTGCCATTTTTAACCTATTCTGAATAAGTTCTACAATCGATGAAATAAATGCATGCCTTGAATTTTCTGCCTTGCCTCTTCTAGACAATTAATTTTTCTTCATCTATCTTATTTCAGGGTTAGGAAGACTTCTTTGATGAACCAGTATCCATTTGGCACTTGAATTTTCAGTATTGTTCATAATCATTATTATTATTAATTTTTTTTAAAGAGCAGAAGTTTAGGTATTATTATTATTATTAATTTTCAGTATTGTTCACTTGAATTTAGGTACGTTTATAGAAAATTCAGCCAGCATTATAAAGCCACAATTGGTGCTGATTTCGTCATAAAGGAGCTACAAGTAGATGACTCGTCACTTTACAGGTCAGTAATTTTAAGTTATCTTATAACTTTACTTTTAACTAACACATTCTTATTTTGGTCAAAACAATAAATGAGACTCTTTTGGCAGATTTGGGATACAGCAGGACAAGAAAGGTTCAATAGTTTAGGTGCTGCATTTTATAGAGGTGCAGATTGTTGAGTTTTGGTGTATGATATAAATGCACACAACACATTTGACACACTAAACAATTGGCATGATGAGTTCATTAAGCAGCTGATGAGCGGATAATTTATACACTTTTTGGCATTATTTTTAGTATGTTTTTAGTATGTTTTAGTTAGTTTTTATTATGTTTTTATTAGTTTTTATTTAAAATTCACATTTCTGGACTTTACTATAAGTTTGTATATTTTTCTGTGATTTCAGATATTTTCTGACTGAAATTGAAGGACCTAAGCAAAAATCTGATTCAGAGGCTGAAAAAGGACTGCAAATGCTATTGGATTCTGACCTCCCTACACTCGAAGTGGATTTTCTGGAGCTAAAGAAGCCCAATTGGCGCGCTCTTAATTGCGTTGGAAAGTAGACATCCTGGGCTTTCCAACAATATATAATAGTCCATACTTTTCTCAAGATTTGATGGCCCAAACCGGCATTCCAAATCAGCTTAAGAATTCTGGCGTCAAAACGCCAGAACTGGCACAAAAGCTGGAGTTAAACGCCCAAACTGGCACAAAAGCTGGCGTTTAACTCCAAGAAAAGTCTCTACACATGGAAGCTTCAATGCTCAGCCCAAGCACACACCAAGTGGGCCCGGAAGAAGATTTCTGCATTAATTACTTATTTCTGTAAACCCTAGGCTTCTTGTTCTCTATAAATAGGACCTTTTACTATTGTATTTTCATCTTTGATAAGTCTTATACTTTTGATAGACCTTTTCACATTTGGGGGCTGGCCTCATGGCCATGCCTAGACCTTGTTCTTATGTATTTTCAACGGTGGAGTTTCTACACACCATAGATTAAGGTGTGGAGCTCTGCTATTCTTCATGAATTAATACAAGTACTATTGTTTTTCTATTCAACTCAAGTCTATTTCTTCTCCAAGATATTCATTCGCACCCAAGAACATGATGAATGTGATGATTATGTGACACTCATCACCATTCTCACCTATGAACGCGTGACTGACAACCACTTCTGTTTTACATGCAAACAAGTTTGAATGTGTATCTCTTGGGTTTCTAATCTCAGAAAGCTAAGAGAAGTTAAAGCACAATTCTCTCTAGAGGGCCTAACAGAGCTCTTCAAGGAGGAAGAAGCCATGGCAACCGAAAACAACAATGCCAACAATGCAAGGAAGGTGCTTGGTGACTTTACTGCACCTACTCCTGACTTCTATGGGAGAAGCATCTCAATCCCTGCCATTGGAGCAAACAACTTTGAGCTTAAGCCTCAATTAGTTTCTCTGATGCAACAGAATTGTAAGTTTCATGGACTTCCATTGGAAGATCCTCATCAGTTCTTAGCTGAATTCTTGCAAATCTGTGACATTGTCAAGACCAATGGGGTTGATCCCGAGGTCTACAAGCTTATGCTTTTTCCCTTTGCTGTAAGAGACAGAGCTAGGACATGGTTGGACTCACAACCTAAAGAAAGCCTGAACTCTTGGGAAAAGCTAGTTAATGCCTTCTTGGCAAAGTTCTTTCCACCTCAAAAATTGAGTAAGCTTAGAGTGGAAGTCCAAACCTTCAGACAGAAGGAAGGTGAATCCTTCTATGAAGCTTGGGAAAGATACAAGCAATTGATCAGAAGGTGTCCTTCTGACATGCTTTCAGAATGGAGCATCATAGGTATCTTCTATGATGGTCTGTCTGAACTATCCAAAATGTCATTGGACAGCTCTGCTGGAGGATTTCTTCATCTAAAGAAGACGCCTGCAGAAGCTCAGGAACTCATTGAAATGGTTGCAAATAACCAATTCATGTACACCTCTGCAAGGAATCCTGTGAATAATGGGACAAATCAGAAGAGAGGAGTTCTTGAGATTGATACTCTGAATGCCATATTGGCTCAGAATAAAATATTGACTCAGCAAGTCAATATGATTTCTCAAAGCCTGTCTGGAATGCAAGCTGCACCAGGCAGTACTAAGGAAGCTTCCCCTGAAGAAAAAGCTTATGATCCTGAGAACCCTGCAATGGAAGAGGTGAATTACATGGGAGAATCCTATGGAAACACCTATAATCCTTCATGGAGAAATCACCCAAACCTCTCATGGAAGGATCAACAGAGACCTCAACAAGGTTTCAACAACAATAATGGTGGAAGAAACAGGTTTAGCAATAGCAAGCCTTTTCCATCATCTTCTCAGCAACAGACAGAGAATTCTAAGCAAGCCACTCTGACCTAGCAACCATTGTCTCAGATCTAATCAAAACCACTGAAAGTTTCATGACTAAAATAAGGTCCTCCATTAGAAATTTGGAGGCACAAGTGGGTCAGCTGGGTAAGAAAATTACTGAACTCCCTCCTAGTAATCTCCCAAGCAATACAGAGGAGAATCCAAAAAGAGAGTGCAAGGCCATAACCACAACCCACACGGCCGAACCTGGAGAGGAGGAAGAGGCAGTGATCTCCACTGAGGAAGACCTCAATGGACATCCACTAGCCTCCATGGAGTTCCCTGATGAGGAACCATGGGAATCTGAGGCTCACACAAAGACCATAGAAATTCCATTGAATTTACTTCTGCCATTCATGAGCTCTGATGAGTATTCTTCCTCTAAAGAGGATGAAGATGTTACTGAAGACCAAGTTGCTAAGTACCTTGGAGCAATCATGAAGCTAAATGCCAGGTTGTTTGGTAATGAGACTTGGGAGGATGAACCTCCATTGCTCATCAAAGAACTGGATGACTTGACTAGGAAGAAATTACCTCTGAAGAGACAAGACCCTGGAAAATTCTCAATCCCTTGTACCATAGGCACCATGACCTTTGAGAAGGCTCTGCGTGACCTAGGGTCAAGTATAAACCTTATGCCTCTCTCTGTAATGGAGAAGCTAGGGATCATTGAGGTACAAGCTGTTAGAATCTCACTAGAGATGGCAGACAATTCAAAGAAACAGGCTTATGGACTTGTAGAGGATGTCTTAATAAAGGTTGAAGACCACTACATCCCTACTGACTTCATAATCCTAGAGACTGGGAAGTGTATGGATGAATCCATCATCCTTGGCAGACCTTTCCTAGCCACAGCAAAAGCTGTGATTTCTGTTGACAGAGGAGAATTGATCATTCAAGTGAATAAAGACTCCCTTGTATTTAAAGCTCAAGGATATCCCTCTGTAACCTTGGAGAGGAAGCATGAAGAGCTTCTCTCAATACAGAGTCAAACAGAGCCCCCACAGTCAAACTCTAAGTTTGGTGTTGGGAGGCCACAACCAAACTTTAAGATTGGTGTTGAACCCCCACATTCAAACTCTAAGTTTGGTGTTGGGAGGTTCCAACATTGCTCTGAACATCTGTGAGGCTCTATGAGAGCCCACTGTCAAGCTATTGACATTAAAGAAGCGCTTGTTGGGAGGCAACCCAATCTTTAGTTATCTATGTTAAATTTCTCTTTTCTTTTGTTATTTTATGTTTTTTGTAGGTTGATGATCATGTGAAGTCACAAAAACAATTGAAAAAGCAAAAACAGACTGAAAAACAGAATTAAAAACAGAACATCCTGGCGTTTAAACGCCAGTAAGGGTAGCAGAATGGGTGTTAAACGCCCTGTCTGGCACCATTCTGGGCGTTTAACGCCAGGAATGGGCAAGAAGCTGGCGTTAAACGCCAGAAATGGGCAGCAGCCTGGCGTTTAACGCCAGGATTGGCAGAAAGGGGCATTTTTGCACGCCACTTGGCGCAGGGATGAGATATCCTTGACACCTCAGGATCTGTGGACCCCATAGGATCCCCACCTACCCTGCCTCTCTCTTTTTCACCCATTCACCAATCACCTCAATACCTCTTCCCCAAAAACCCCTCACCTATCAAATCCCATCATTCTCTTCACCACTTACATCCATCCTTCATAAAACCCCACGTACCTCACCATTCAAATTCAAACCACTTTACCTCCCAAACCCACCCATAATGGCTGAACCATACCCCCCTCTCCACTCCTATATAAACTCATCTTCACTCCTTCATTTTCACCCAACCTAAACACTACCTATCCCCTTGGCCGAAACACAAAGCCCCCTTCATCTCCTCTATTTCTTCTTCTTCCACTCTCTTCTTTCTTCTTTTGCTCGAGGACGAGCAAACCTTCTAAGTTTGGTGTGGTAAAAGCTAAAGCTTTTTATTTTTTCATAACCATTTATGGCACCAAAGGCCAGAGAAACCTCTAGAAAGAGGAAAGGGAAGGCAAAAGCTTCCACCTCTGAGTCATGGGAGATGGATAGATTCCTCTCAAGGGTGCATCAAGACCACTTCTATGAAGTTGTGGCCAAGAAGAAGATGATCCCCGAGGTCCCTTTTAAGCTCAAAAAGGGCAAATATCTGGAGATCCGACATGAGATCCGAAGAAGAGGTTGGGAAGTTCTCACCAACCCCATTCAACAAGTCGGGATCTTAATGGTTCAAGAGTTCTATGCCAATGCATGGATCACCAAGAACCATGATCAAAGTGTGAACCCGGACCCTAAGAATTGGCTTACAATGGTTCGGGGGAGATACTTAGATTTTAGTCCGAAAAATGTAAGGTTGGCATTCAACTTGCCCATGATGCAAGGAGATGCACACCCATACACTAGAAGGGTCAACTTTGATCAAAGGTTGGACCAAGTCCTCATGGACATCTGTGAAGAGGGCACCCAATGGAAGAGAGATTCAAGAGAGAAGCCGGTTCAACTAAGAAGGCATGACCTCAAGCCCGTGGCTAGGGGATGGTTGGAGTTTATCCAATGCTCAATCATTCCCACTAGCAACCGGTCTGAAGTTACTATAGACCGGGCCATCATGATTCATAGCATCATGACTAGAGAGGAAGTAGAAGTTCATGAGGTTATCTCCCAATAACTTTACAAGGTGGCGGACAAGTCCTCTACTTTGGCAAGGTTAGCCTTCCCTCATCTCATTTGTCGCCTTTGCAATTTGGTTGGAATTGACATAGAGGGAGACATCCTCATTGATGAGGACAAGCCCATCACTAAGAAAAGGATGGAGCAAACAAGAGAACCTCACCAAGAGCATAAGGAAATTCCTCATCATGAAATCCCTGAGATGCCTCAAGGGATGCAATTTCCTCCACAAAACTATTGGGAGCAAACCAACACCTCCTTAGGAGAATTAAGTTCCAATATGGGACAACTAAGGGTGGAGCACCAAGAGCATTCCATCCTCCTCCATGAAATTAGAGAAGACCAAAGAACCATGAGAGAAGAGCAACAAAGGCAAGGAAGAGACATTGAGGAGCTCAAGCACTCTATAAGATCTTCAAGAGGAAGAACAAGCCGCCATCACTAAGGTGGACCCATTCTTTAATTTCCTTGTTCTTTATTTTCCTATTTTTCGAATTTTTATGCTTATGTTTATCTATGTTTGTGTCTTTATTACATGATCATTAGTGTCTTAGTGTCTATGCCTTAAAGCTATGAAAATGAATCCATCACCTTTCTTAAGTGAAAAATGTTTTTAATTGAAAAAGAAAAAGAAGTACATGAATTTTGAATTTTAAAACAGTTTAATTATTTTGATGTGGTGGCAATACTATTATTTTTCTGAATGAATGCTTGAACAGTGCATATTTTTTTGAATTTGTTGATTCATGAATGTTAAAATTGTTGGCTCTTGAAAGAATGATGGAAAAGGAGAAATGTTATTTGATAATCTGAAAAATCATAAAATTGATTCTTGAAGTAAGAAAAAGTAGTGAAAAGCTTGCAGAAAAAATATATATATGCAAAAAAAAAATTGCGAAAAAAGAAAAAAAAGAAAAAAAAGGAGAAAAAGAAAGAAAAGCAAGCAGAAAAAGCCAATACCCCTTTAAACCAAAAGGCAAGGGTGATAAAAAGGATCCAAGGCTTTGAGCATCAGTGGATAGGAGGGCCCACAGGAATAAAATCCTGGCCTAAGCGGCTAAACCAAGCTGTCCCTAACCATGTGCTTGTGGCGTGAAGGTGTCAAGTAAAAACTTGAGACTGAGCGGTTAAAGTCGTGGTCCAAAAGCAAAAAGAGTGTGCTTAAGAGCTCTGGACATCTCTAATTGGGGACTCTAGCAAAGCTGAGTCACAATCTGAAAAGGTGCATCCAGTTATGTGTCTGTGGCATTTATGTATCCGGTGGTAATACTGGAAAACAAAGTGCTTTGGGTCACGGCCAAGACTCATAAAGTAGCTGTGTTCAAGAATCAACATACTTAACTAAGAGAATCAATAACACTATCTGGATTCTGAGTTCCTATAGAAGCCAATCATTCTGAACTTCAAAGGATAAAGTGAGATGCCAAAACTGTTCAGAAGCAAAAAGCTAAAAGCCCCGCTCATCCAATTAATACTGATCTTCATAGATGTTTTTGGAATTCATTGTATATTCTATTCTTTTAATCCTATATGATTTTCAGTTGCTTGGGGACAAGCAACAATTTAAGTTTGGTGTTGTGATGAGCGGATAATTTATACGTTTTTTGGCAATATTTTTAGTATGTTTTAGTTAGTTTTTATTATATTTTTATTAGTTTTTATTTAAAAATCACATTTCTGGACTTTACTATGAGTTTGTGTGTTTTTCTGTGATTTCAGGTATTTTCTGGCTGAAATTGAGGGTCCTGAGCAAAAATCTGATTCAGAGGCTGAAAAAGGACTGCAGATGCTATTGGATTCTGACCTCCATGTACTCGAAGTAGATTTTCTGGAGCTACAGAAGCTCAATTGGCGCGTTCTCAATTGCGTTGGAAAGTAGACATCCTGGGCTTTCCAGCAATATATAATAGTTCATACTTTGCTCAAGATTTGATGGCCCAAATCGGCGTTCCAAGTCAGCTTAAGAATTCTGGCGTCAAAACGCCAGAACTGGCACAAAAGCTGGAGTTAAACGCCCAAACTGGCACAAAAGCTGGCGTTTAACTCCAAGAAAAGTCTCTACACATGGAAGCTTCAATGCTCAGCCCAAGCACACACCAAGTGGGCTCGGAAGAAGATTTCTGCATTAATTACTTATTTCTGTAAACCCTAGGCTACTAGTTCTCTATAAATAGGACCTTTTACTATTGTATTTTCATCTTTGATAAGTCTTATACTTTTGATAGACCTTTTCACGTTTGGGGGCTGGCCTCACGGCCATGCCTAGACCTTGTTCTTATTTATTTTCAACGGTGGAGTTTCTACACACCATAGATTAAGGTGTGGAGCTCTGCTGTTCTTCATGAATTAATACAAGTACTATTATTTTTCTATTCAACTCAAGTCTATTTCTTCTCCAAGATATTCATTTGCACCCAAGAACATGATGAATGTGATGATTACGTTACACTCATCACCATTCTCACCTATGAACGCGTGACTGACAACCACTTCCGTTCTACATGCAAACAAGCTTGAATGGGTATCTCTTGGGTTTCTAATCTCAGATTGGAACCTTCGTGGTATAGGCTAGAATTATTGGCGGCCATTCCTGAGATCCGAAAAGTCTAAACCTTGTCTGTGGTATTCCGAGTAGGATCTGGGAAGGGATGACTATGACGAGCTTCAAACTCGCGAGTGTTGGGCGTGTGACAGACGCAAAAGGATCAATGGATCCTATTCCAACATGATCGAGAACCGACAGATGATTAGCCGTGCAGTGATAGCGTGCGTAGAACATTTTCACTGAGAGGACGGGAAGTAGCCATTGACAACGGTGATGCCCAATATAAAGCTTGCCATGGAAAGGAGTATGAATGATTGGAAGAAGGCAATAGGAAAACTGAGGCTCAAAAGGAACAAAGCATCTTCATACGCTTATCTGAAATTCCTACTAATGAATTACATAAGTATCTCTATCTTTACTTTATGTTTTATTTATCTTTTAATTATCAATCCTCCATAACCATTTAAATCCGCCTGACTGAGATTTACAAGATGACCATAGCTTGCTTCAAGCCGACAGTCTCCGTGGGATCGACCCTTACTCGCGTAAGGTTTATTACTTGGGCGACCCAGTGCACTTGCTGGTTAGTTGTGCAGAGTTGGGATAAAAAGTTGAGATTATAATTGTGCGTACCAAGTTGTTGGTGCCATTGATGATCACAATTTCGTGCACCAGCAGCTGTGTACTATTTAGCACCTTTCTAAATGAGCAATACATGAAGATTATATCTTATATGTTCTGGTGTTTGGCCTCAGGCAGATTTGAATGATCATGAAGCATTTCCCTTTGTGTTACTTGGGAACAAGGTTGATGTAGATGGTGGGAACAGTAGAAAGGTATTAAAAAGAGTTTGGGCCTTTGAGATTAATATGCATAGTTTTGAAGTTGAAATCTCATTCAACTTGTTGCAGGTGACTGAGAAGAAAGCTAGGGAATGGTGTGCTTCTAGAGGGAACCTACCATACTTTGAAACCTCTGCAAAAGAAGGATACAATGTTGAAGAGGCATTTTTAATTTACCATACTTTGAAACCTACCATAAGTTTTATGGAAGGTTGTCATGTCTAACAACCAAGTAAAATGCAAAGCTTTCTCATGGTGTTAAGGATGGTTCCTTCTTATATAAAATTGATCGAAAGAAAGTGAGTTCCTGTTTTTTGTATATAATGAGAAAATTATTTATGGCATAGATATTCATGGTGAGAAAATCTGTTTGCATCTGTATTCTTTGATTTTGAGATTTTAGATAGAAAGAAAATTAAACAAGTTTGGCTCTAAAATAGAGACATTTTGCATTGTTAAATTATTTGATTCTTTATATAACTTTATTTCTCCTAATGTATATGTACTGTATAAATTATATATATATATTTTTTCATGAGACAATTAACAAAGAGGACCTCTTATTTGTTGTGGTGACTTAATAACTTTCACAGATTAAAATAAATAGTTACGCATATTCTAAAAATACACTAAATTATGCTGTAAAAGAATATAAGAAATTTGTGTTTAGTACTGTGCTATACTACGTTGTTAACTGATCTTATTTTAACTGTTAATGCACTCCAGCTCAAGATGAAAAATGGAGATGAGATCTTAGCTGTTAAACATGTGGATGGAGGTGGTGTTGCAGCACTTAGCTTTTAGCACTTAGCTTTGCAAGTCAATTGTTGAATGCTTAAGTTAATTACTCAATGTGCTTATATTGTTCTGGCATTCATGAGTTAGGATTCTAAAATTGTGTATGCTTATTATTATTTACTATTTTATTTTTCATACCTCAAAATCTCTCTTCGTTTTCCATTCCTTTCAACTGCAATAGGGACCAAAATTTTAAGAGATTGTTAAACTAGAAATTATACTTTCTATTTCTTGTGTAATTATTTTAACTAGAAATTAAACTTTTTGTTTCTTGTTCAGTGATCTTAGCAACAACCACATTGGAGGGCCATTCCATTCACTGTGTAATAAACATTGTGAATATACTGCTTTTGTACTGTGTGCAGGCTGCCATTGTGAATTCACAAACCCTTGAAGAAGTTGCAAGACTTAAAAAAGGTCCTTGCTTTTCTAGATCTGATGTTCACTTGTTTAATTTTGATTTTTGCTCTCTGCTGTTTACTTTTTAGATGATCCTTTCTTCTGATTGCTCATTTTTGTAAATGGAATCTGTTGTCCTTTGCATTCCTCTTCTGCTGTCTAATTTTCTCTTTAATCCCAAAACAAAAAAATTATTGAAAATCCTTGTTATAATATTTCCTTTGGCTGTTATCTTCGCTGTGGATTTCTTTTCATCTAACTTCAATTTCTTATCTATAATTAAAAATATAAACATATGTATATGCAGGACACGTGACTCAACTCTCAGCAAGCTAAGCTAAGCTAAGGTGTCGCTTTAAAAATCACGTGTCATCCATATATATATATATATATATGCTGCTTAATTAATTAGCTTCTTCTCCAATTTTTCAAAAGGTCAAATTAAATACATTACAAACGTGATATATCATTATGATTTGTTCAACCCTTTGCTTCTTATCTTGCAATGCATGTTCATCTCTTGAAACCCTTAAATTAGTTGTTATTATTGGATATAGATGATCATCCATCGTGTAGTAGCTTTCAATCTATCTTAAATAATTAATTAATTAATTTATATAGTTCAAATAAGATGATCGGTTTAGTCTTCACTTACCATAAGTTTTAACAGACTTAACTGCTTAGTCTTGCCTGTTATGTAAAAAAAAAGAGAGGAATGATTATTGATATTTCATCTAATGAGGTTTTTTTTAGTGAAACTCAAAAATCAATCGTGTCAAAAAGTTCAACACAAAGATTTGAATATTCAAAGGAGAAAGGTATTAACGTATAAGCCAAGGCCTCATTATTTGTTATATAAAATGGAAAAATGCAGAAATTGCTTATCCTGTATCTGATTTCTGCTGTTGTTATCATTCACTCAGAGAAGAAGAGGGTTTAGGACTGTGGAGTGTGTCACTGCTCATTCTGGCTCTCCTGAACGATGTAATACCTCCAAAATGCAACACAATTTGAAGTCAATTTCAAGTTAATAGAGTCACCTTAAGTTGAGGTTAGTAGGCATTCTGTCTCTTTCTTTTGTCTTCTTTATTCCACTTTGCTCTCTTTTTTTTATAATTATTGTGAATTTTTTTTAATATAATACGAGTGCCTTTTATTTTCCTCTTAGTACTTGAAGAATCTCCTCTTGAAAGATAATAACATGAGGATAGAAGTAATAAGACCCTCTTTTTATGCAATTTTTTTATTAAACTTTACTATATATTTTTATTTGTATATTTTATTATTTTATTACATGTTTGATTTTGCAGGGTATGAGACTAATTTGTGGTTTGATTGTGGTGATTGTGTTGCTGAATTTAAAGAAAGGTGAGAGCAGAAGATCAAAGAGTGGTTCTAGAAGCAATTCATTTGTAAACTGCAGAGCACACAGTGCATCATTGGCTGATTATGGAGGAGTTGGTGATGGAAAAACATCAAACACAAAGGCATTTGAAAATGCAATCAGAAACCTGAGTCAGTATGAAGAGTTGGTGATGGAAAAACATTAAACACAAAGGCATTTGAAAATGCAATCAGAAACCTGAGTCAGTATGAAGAGTTGGTGATGGAAAAACATTAAACACAAAGGCATTTGAAAATGCAATCAGAAACCTGAGTCAGTATGAATCAAAAGGTGGTGCTCAGCCCTGTTCCTGCTGGCAAATGGCTCACGGGAAGCTTCAATCTCATTGGAGTTCTAAGAAAAAAAATTAATTTGCATATATACAACTACTTTGATACTTTGTTTTTGAAATATAACATTTCAATTATGTCTTGGATCATGTATGAATTAAAAATCGTCTTATGATATTTGATTTATAGCTATGCCTTTTGGTTATTACGAGATTTTTAAGTAAATTTCAAAAATATCACTTTAAATTGGTGGCTTCAATCTTATTTTAAAAAGCATAAAATTGTCATCATAATTAGGTACAAACGGCGGATAGAAACCCCCATTTTAAATGAAAACGATGCCATTATACGTTGGTAAAAACGGCGGTTAAAAACTGCCATTTTAAACGAAAATGATGCTATTATATTTTAGTAAAAACGGCGGTTAGAAACTGCCATTTTAAACACAAAAGATGCCATTATAACTTTGTAAAAATGGTGGTTATAATGGTAAAAATGCCGGTTAGAAACCGCCATTTTAAACAGAAATGATGCCACAACATCCTGGTAAAAATGGCGGTTATAGCCGCCATTTTAAACAACTCAAAAACCGCCATTTTATGCGAAAATAGTGGCGGTTACAAACCGCCATTTTAACCCTAAAAAAAAGCCATATTATCCACAGGTTATTATGGCGGTTTTCTAAAAACCGCCGTAATAACCAGAATGGCGCCCAGAATAATGGCGTTTCTTGGAGGCGCCAGTTTTGGTCATAATGGCGGTTCTAACCGCCGTAATTCCCCAAAATAACCGCCGTTTTAACCCCTTTTTTTTGTAGTGGAAGATGTTCGTCTTGCAGATAGTGCACGCTCGCACACCATTCTCAAAAGCAATATATATTTTACTCATCTTGTACCAAAAGAATAATGTGTAAATACTATTAATGCCTCAGATAATGTGATAGAAGGCTCTAGAAGTGCTATAATTTTATTTTCCAAAGGAAAAAAATTTATAATAAATAATACATTTTGTCTACTAAGTCTCTAAGAAACTTGTTAAGTTTTAAGATATTCGCCGAAATGGATATCATATTAAAACAATGAATGAGAAAAATTATGAGTACTTATGTATCACAACTCATGATTCAAATAAAAAGGTTATATTAGAAAAGATACATTCACTTTCATCTGGGTTATATTATACTAAAATTAGTATAATTGAATCACATGCCATTGTAAACCAAAAGTTTACCAGCCCAAATGAATTCATAATTTCGTATGATTGATTGGGGGCATCCTAAAATAATAATGATGTAGAGAATTATTGAAAACTCCCATGGACATTCACTAAAGAAGCAGAAGATTCTTAAATCTAGTGAATTTTATTGTGCTGCATATTCTCGAAAAAAACTAATTTTAAGGTCATCACCAGTAAAGATTGGATTTGAGTTTTCTGAATTTCTTGAAAGGATTCAAGGCGATATATGTGGACCTATTCATCCACCATGTGAACCTTTTAGATATTTTATGGTCCTAATAGACATATCCTCGAGATGATCACATGTGTATTTATTGTTTTCTCACAACTTGGCGTTTGCGAGATTACTTGCTCAAATTATTCGATTAAAAGAACAGTTTTCAAAAAATCCAATCAAAGCAATTTGTCTTGATAATGCTGGTGAATTCACTTCCCAAGCCTTTGATGCTTATTGTATGGCTAACGGAATAAGCGTTGAACATCCAGTAACTCATGTTCACACACAAAATAGGCTAAAAGAATTACTTATTAAACGCCTCCAATTAATTGCCAGACCCTAACTTATAAGAACAAATCTCTTAATCTCTGTTTGGGGTATGCAATTTTTCATGCTGGAGCACTTATTTATTTAAGGCCAATAATTTACCATCAATTCTCTCCTCTACAATTGGCTTTTGGCCAGCAGCCAAATATTTTCTATTTAAGGATATTTAGGTGTGTGATATATGTTCTAATTGTCCCCACCTTTTCGCACCAAAATGAGACCCAAAAAATTGGAAATTTATGTGGGATATGATTCTCCCTATATAGTGAGGTATCTTGAGATACAAACAGGAGATGTGTTTAAAGCTCAATTTGCAGATTGTCATTTTGATGAATCAAAATTTTCAACATTAGGGAAAAGAATAAACTTCTTGAAAAGGAACTTAATTGGAATGTATCATCGTTGATGCATTTAGATCCTCGATCAGGGCAATGTGAACTAGAAGTTCAAAAGATTATACATTTGTAAAGAATAGCAAATGAATTGTCTGATGCATTTTCTGATACAAAAATGATTACTAAATCCTAGATAATAGCTGAAAATGCTCCAATTCGAATTGATGTTCTAGTCAGACAAATGGCCACCGAAACAAATTCACGTCAGAAGCGTGGTAAACCTGTCGGTTCCAAAGACAAAAATTCTCGAAAAATAAAAGAGGTAAATACTATTTCTGTTGAAAAGGCCTACAGTTGTCCAAAATTTTGATATAATTTTGATGCCAGAAGACGTTCAAGTATTTGAAAATAGTAAAAATTATGAAAATGATGAGATCTCAATAAATTATGTCTTTACAAGAGAAAAATAAAAGTGAAATAAAATAATTGTCAATGAAATATTTGCATATAATGTGGCATTACACATCATGCGTGAAAGTAAGGATCTTGAGTCAAGAACAATTTAAGAATGTCGATAAAGGAATGATTGGCCAAAATGGAAAGAAGTTTTGAAGTCTAAGTTAGACTCACTTGTAAAACGTGAAGTCTTTGGACCTGTAGTTCGTATACCAGAAGATGTAAAACATGTTGAATACAGATGGGTATTTGTGAAAAAACAACATGAAAAAAATGAAGTTGTATGCTACAAAGCTTGACTTGTGATACAAAGTTTTTAACAAAGGCCCAGTATAGATTATAAAGAAACTTATTCTCTTGTAGTAGATTCAATAACATTACATTATTTGGCCAATTTATCCGTATACCATAAACTACATATGTATCTAATGGATGTGGTAACAGCCTATTTATACGGATAATTAGATCGTGGTATTTATATAAAAGTCCCTGAAAGACTAAAGATATCTAAACCATCCCATGGAATTTTGTAGGGGTTATATTCACTCAAATTTCAAAGATCTTTATATGGTTTAAAACAATCTGGACGAATGCGGTATAATCGTCTTACTGAGTATTTTGCCAAAAATGGATTCAAGAATGGTGATATTTGTCCATTTGTTTTCATAAAGAAATCTGCATCTGGATTCATTATAATTGCTGTGTACATTGATGATTTAAATATCATTGAAATCCCAAAAAATATTTCAACGATTATAAAAGCTCTAAAAGAAGAGTTTGAGATGAAAGATCTTGGAAAGACTAAATTTTGTCTCGGCTTGCAGATCGAGCACACAAAAAATAGGATCTTTATTCATCAAACAACATACACAGAAAAGATTTTAAAGAGATTTTATATTGATAAGTCACATCCATTAAGTACCCCAATGATTAATTCCGTCCTAAAGAAGAAAATGAAGATATCCTTGGTCCTCAAGTACCATATTTCAGTGCCATTGGAGCAGTGATGTATCTTGCTAATAATACACGACCTGACATATCATTTGCGGTGAATTTACTAGCAAGGTATAGTTCCTCTCCAACCAGAAGACATTTGAATGGAATCAAAAAAATTTTTTTATATCTTCATGGAACAATTGTTATGGGTTTGTTTTATCCATATGAATCCAAGTCACACAAAGGAAGATCTTAAACAAGATACCTATTCACATATGGTGATACAGTTATATCATGGAGGTCCACGAAATAGACAATAGCAGCAACATCCTCTATTCATGTTGAAATACTAGTGATACATGAAGTAAGTGACGCGAGCAAATTCATCGGTTAAGAATTCCTTCTCGGTAAAGGGGAAATAACCTCGTTGCAAGTATAGTTCTCAACCAACAAGTAATGCTCGATCAAAGTTTACAATTTCTAATTTAAACCAAGAGTAATAAAACCTCGGGTCGTTCTCCCTAGGAATGCAAATGAAATGTTACTTCTTTCGGTTGTGAAGAGAACAAAAGGGGTTTTGTAATCAAAGAACAAAAGATTAAAAGAACTTGAGCAATAAAAGAACTGAGAGATGGGCAAAATTGTAATTAATGCAAGCAAGGGTAAATAAGATCAAAACTAGTGAAAATGCTAGAAATGCAATAAAGAGCCTTGACTTGGGAATGAGGATCCAAGGAATCCTATCATCGCCATAACCACAACTATGGTAATTATGATGAGTCAATCTCGCCTAGTCAACCCCAACCATCGAGGAGTAAGTCAAGCAAGCATAATTGACCTTAATCCATAAGTCCTAGCTAACTTACCAAACTAGTTGGTAAAAGGCTAGCGTCAATGAAAACAAGAGTCAACTAACTATCCAAGAATTGCCACTAAATGTCAGACATTATGACTCTAGTATCATAGGAACTCAAATCACAAGTCAAGGTGGGAAAATCTACTCAAAATCTAGAGTTGGAATTTTCACAAACACTTTGTGTACATAAAAGTAAAGCATGGAAAATTACAAGGTAAAATGACAAACTATAACCAACTATCAACAAAACCAATCATAAACAAGCAATCAAACATAAAGAAAACAAGAAACATTAAATTTATCAATAAAAACTCCAAGAACTCAAAATTGCAATTATAAACAAAGTGCTTGAACCAAAGGAAATGAAAGTTCTTTAATTGAAAGAAAATTGAGAGTACTTACAATTAAGGAGACAAAATGAAAGATCAAAGCTTGCTATAAAATGCTACACTGAAAATTGCATAAACCCTAAGAGAGAAATGCTACACTACTCCTACTCCTACTCATAATTACTCTCTAAAATTCTCTAAGTGAGCCCCCTTTCATAAGTGATGAATTCTCCTTCATATAGCACTCCAAAACAGCATTCCAGCCTTCCAAAATGGGCCAAGAGGCCTCCAAATTCGCGCAGCACATGTCTCATTAATGAAATCACGTGCAGGGACCCGTGCGGACGCACAGACGTGTGCGTCCGCACACGCGGCTGAAAATTGACATGTGCGTACGCACACTTGGAAATTCTTGCTTGTGCGCGCGCACGCAGGGCTGTGCGCACACACACTTCGCTGTGTGTGCTTTTCCTTGTTTTCATGTTTTCTCCCTTTTACATGCTTCCTTCCACTTTTACCCATCCATTCTTGCCTTCAAGGCCTGAAATCACTCACAAACCATATCACGGCATCGAATGACATAAAAGTAGAATTAGAAATCACTAATCTAAGCATTAAAAATGCATGTTTTCACATTTATGATCAAATTAGGGATCAAACACAAAAGTGTGCTATTTTGGTGCTTTTAAGTGTGAGTTTATATGATAGAATCCATTCGAATCAAGCCAAAATATACCATCAAATATGGACTCATCAATTCTCCCACACTTAAACAATAGCATGTCCTCATGCTAAACTAACAAGGAGAATGATCAAAGGGGTAATCAACTTATTGAATGCAACTATCTATATGCATGCAAGTATGTAAACACTATCTATACCTATATATCTATCTATAGTATCTATATGAAGTTGGTGAAAACAAACAATCAAATTTCCAAGCAAGTATAGACAATTTGGGCAAAGCACGAAAATAATCCATTGCAACCAAAATCTAAGGAATTGATTCAACTCATCAAAGCGAAGCAACTTGCATAAATGCATGATAAGAAGCATGGAAACATAGAGTTGAGTAATTGAACCCTCACTAGGTGTGTATACACTCTAATCATTCGGTGTCTAGGGTCAATTCACTCAAATCTCTTCCCAATCATGCTTTCAAAGATTTGCTTTTCATCTAACAATCAACAGGTAGTGATGCATGAGTGCAATTATCATGAGGACTTCATATGATTGTGATGGGGTTAGGGTAAAGGTGAGATAGATATGGCCAAGTGGGCTAAAATGTTTGAATCCTTGATTAGTTTAAGTCATCCACCTCAACCTATATCAATCAAGTCAAAATAAAATGCAATCCTAACCTTCCATCACCCTTTTCACACACATTCATGTATGCTCTTTCTCACATATGCAATTCCTTTATTCATTTGTTTACCCTTTAGGGTGACTTTGCGCCCTTTTTATGATGAAGAGTTTTTAGTTTTTTTTTGAACCATATGATTAAGTAGTTCATACATGAATGTTCCCATTTTCCCGCAATTTTCAATGAATACCTAAATTGAACATTTTCACTTACTACCAATGTTTCCCAAAAGATTCCCCCATACTTAAATACAACACACTTCTCTAACCTAAGCTAATCAAGGATACAATCCAAGATAATTCATGATTTTCTACTTAGGGTTGTGATATGGTGATATTACAAACAATGGGGTCAATTAAGGCTCAAAAGGGTTTAACAATGGTAAATGCAAAGGGTAGGCTATATGGAAAAAGTGAGCTTTTAAACAAAGATGGCCTCAATCATGCTCAATGCAATTCAAAACATCAATCATCGAAAATAAAGAATCAAGCAAAACCAAGATCACAGTCATAGAAGGAGAAAAATCACACTATGAACAAAATTAGTGGTTAGAATGTGTAACCACTCATTAAAGCTCAAAAAACTCACAAGGTATTTGTTCTTTACTCTTCTATGTTCCATAAGAAAATCATTCAAGCAAGTTTGAAAACAGTTTTCTTAATCAATTCAATAGAATGCCCTTGAAACAAAACTCTTGGAAATTTCTGTTGTTTTTCACCAGAATTTATTTCCTATATGTATGTATGATGTGACGGATGCAGAAAATTTTCAAAATTTCCTAGTTCCTCTCCTAATTTTCAACAAGTAAAAAGTAACATGAACAATTAGGATCAAGATAAACTAGGCATAAGCTATTCACATCATCCAATCATAGTCCATATCTATCCTATATAACAAGTAATGTAAAGATGCAATATGTTTATATATACCAAAATGAAAGTGCAATACTAAAGATAACTAGAAACAACTAATATATATACCAAAAGTACTAAACAGCAGTGCATAAGTCAAAGTACTATAAATATCCACAGAAAGCATAATAAAACTCAAAATAAACTAAATAACAAGTGTTCGAAAGAGAATATTTACACCCAAAAATAGTAGATCCTCCCCCACACTTAAGTCCTGCACTGTCCTCAGTTCTCAAAATAATCAGTCGGGGGGAATCATCCATGAGGAGCTCCACCATCGGATAGTGGTGGGTGGTGGTGGTGACGCTGGTAAACAATGATAGCGCTGGATATTGCTGGGGTGGTCTGTGCTGCTGGCTGGTCAACTGCCTGGTCAGCTGTCTCGACTGCCATGTCAACTGGCAACTCAGCTCTAGCTGCCGGCTCCTCAACTCTAGGCTCCTCAGCTCTATGCTCCTTAGGTATCTGCTCAGGTGTCCAGACTGCCTGGCCATCTTCAGCTACTGGCTCCTCCGATGCAGGCTCCTTGGCCTCAGGCTCTGGCGTATCTGGAGAAGGTGGTCCAGGGTCTCTACCCTCAAACTTCGCCACTATCCACTAGAAGTGGCGAGCGTTGCGGCGCTCATAGCGGTGGACGGCCTGAAGGATCTTTCGACACAACTCATATGGTGTCTAAGGTCGGAGTGTGGGTGCGGGAGCTGTAGGAGGTGCTAAAGGCTCTGCTGCTACTGATGTAGGCTCAGAGGTCTTCCTCTTCTTCGGAGGCGGCCCGTCATAATCGCCGTATGGCAGAAATGGCTGCTTACTGATGTAGACAGACGTTCGGTCTGTCGGGCGTCTCTCTACACCAGATAGAGCTACTAATCTGGTGATCAATGATGGGAAGGGAACATTGAATTTCAGCTGTTGGTTCACCTTCATCATCGATTCTCTGATAAGGGGAAGAACAGAGATCCTTTTCTCCTTCAGAATAGCCCACAACAAAACTGCCACATGAACTCTGATATGCATGTTACGCGTGCTCAAAAGAATGTAGCTGGCAATGATCTGCTGCCAGATCCTTGCCTCTGGATTGAGATCAGTACACGCAATACTCAACGGGACTGCCTACTCTCCCTTGCTGTACTCCCATCTAGCCTCAGGCTGGCCAATCTTCTCCAAGACCACATCCAAAGAAATTTTTCCCAATGACACGTCCTTCATTATTTGAGTGTAAGCGTCGCGAGCCGAAGGAATATGCGGAATATCTAAGAGGGCCTCTAAAGCAGTATCAGAGGTGTCCAAGGTGACACCTCTTAGAAAAATAGTTTGGGCATCCCTCTTTAGGAGATTTGTGAAAAATTCCTTGACCTGGTGTTCATTTACTTCCACCGGATCAGATTTTATGAACTTCCAATGATAAAAATTTAGTCTGTTAAGGATCTGATCCGCATATTTCTCAGGCAGGTTTAGCTTCCTCTCATAATGAAAGGCGCACTTTTTTAGCTTCTTGTATTGTTCCTGGGCTTCAGCATTTATGAATGTGTCCCGTTGGTTGCTTGGTGGCACCGAAAGAGGACGAGCCAAAAGATTGGCTTTCTCCTTTCCCTTGCGGGCCATCCTGAAAAAGACAAAAAACAGAATACAATTCAGGAGAACAGATAAAATCACAGAAGGAAGAAGGAAACAGTCAAAAAATTCAATTAGAAGCCAGTCAGATAAACAAACACTCAATCAGGGAAAAACATGTATAAAATAGTTGAATGCTCAAAAGAAAATGTGTTTCTCCAAAATCAAGCAACCTAAGTGACAAATCAATGAGTGAACAACAATTAAAGCATACATAGGACTTAGGTGTATTAATGCAAGTGAATTGAATTGAGAGACATTGATTATCGCACTTTTGCATTAGAAATTGGAAGGTTTGCAAAACTTGGCATAAAGAGCAATAATCAAGGTCGCAATGAAAGCATGTACCTATTCATGTTGAAAAGATAACAAATAAGCACATATACATAACTTCTCATCCAAAGCAATACTCCATTGAGAAACAGATTGCATTGCTCAAAAACATAAAGGAACAAGTGGCTATGTATATGGATTTGAGGTTAAAAGCACATGAATAAGCATTTGATCAATTCACAGAGAAAGCAATGTATGTACTGCTGCCAATGACACCAACAGATTTCACAATTGGAAGTTTAATGCTAGTTTGGTGTGTAAGCAAAAAGGAATGGGCAGACAGCACATAATGCAGTAAATCAGCATGCTATGCACTTACGAAGGTGTCAGTAAAAATTAACAACTAAGTGCTAAGCTAGTAATGCATCAAATGGAATCTAATATGCATAGAAACATTGAACACCAACAGAAGAAACAAAGTTGTAAATTTCAGGTTCAAAATGCTGTTGAAGTATGTATAAGGCAGAGTGCATACACAATTCCATCTCAGGCAGTATTTCGAATAAACAGAAAATTGCACAATTAGAAATAACAATGCAAAAATGGGAAAAAATTCAAAATTTATGTTGATCAGACACAGAGATTGAATCAAAAATTCCAATGAGGCATTATATCAAGCATGTTATGTGCATAAGTTACAAGCATTCATCACAGTTCAACAATGACAGTAGTCACAGTTCAGTGACATCACAGTTCAGACATAGTAACCGCATTTAATCTCAGCAACATCCAACAATATCAGCCAACATCACAGATTCAATCCAGAAACACAGGTCATCTAACCTAAAACCATCTAGTGACTAGAACAGGATTAAAAAGCAGAATTAAAAAGAAGCAGAAAAGAAATGAAAGAGGGCAGGGGAACAGGGCTTGAACCTGTAATGCAGAAGGGAAAAGAAGTAGAAGAGATGGACGGAGGAGGGGTGTGGTCACAGCGGCACAGAAGCTCGCCGCCGCTGGTAGCTGGTTGCCAGACTAAAGGTGCGCGGCCTAGGGTTCTGGCGCGGTGGCAGAGACAGAGAAGAGAGAGAAAGAAATGTAGAAGAGAGAGAAGAAAGGAAGAGGAAGAAAGAGAGAGGGGCGACGGCGAGATGGTGGTCGCCGGCGGTGGTTGGTCGCGGAGGAGGTTGGGCTGAGAGTGAGCGGAGTGGGTGTTAGGAGGGGTTGGATAGAGAAGAAGAAGAAAGGTTTAGGGGGGATTTTGGTAACTGAAGCGCGAGTGTCCCCCCCTTTCGAATTAACGTTCGAAAAGGGACCTGTGCGGATGCACGAGGTCATGTGCGGACGCACACAGGGAAAAAGAAAGGGTTATGCGCACGCACGGGGTCGTGCGAATGCTGCGGACAGAAGGTGTAATGCAACCTGTGCGGGCGCACAAGGGGGTGTGCGCTCGCACATAAGAAGAAAGGAAGGGTGTGTGCACACGCACAACCTGTGCGTGCGCTGTGGCTAGGGAGGTTTGTTCAGGTTGTGCGGGCGCACAAGGGGTGTGCGCTCGCACGTGTGGCTCTCTTTTTTTTGAAGAAGAAGAAGAGGGGCGTGTGCGGCCGCACACCCGTGTGCGGTCGCACAGAAGGGAAAAAGAAGGTGGTGTGCACACGCACAAGCCGTGCGCGTGCTGCAAACAGAGGGGTGTTGGGAGTTGTGCGTGCGCACGATGTTGTGCGGACGCACGAGGTCGGGAAAACAGGGGATCTGTGCGCACGCACAAGGCTGTGTGGACGCACAGGTCTCTGTTCCTGCAACAAAAATTTCACCTCTAAGGCGTCAATCTTGACAACCAAAATAGGTTTTCGAGTCCCAAATCATCATAAAACTCCCAAAAATACATTATTTCACCAAAATTACTTAATAGACATCAAAATGAATCCAACCAACCAAGCAAAATAACCAATTTATTCATGAAATAAAAGCTAAAAAAAAGAGAAAGTTAGAACGATATTACCATGGTGGGGTGTCTCCCACCTAGCACTTTGGTTTATAGTCCTAAGTTGGACTTGGTGAGGAGATCCTTGTTAGGGCGGATTATGCTTCCACTCCTCCTTGAATCTCCAACCAAGTTTGCTATTGATTCGACTTCCGGGGTCCCAATTAGATTTCATCAAACTCTTAAGAGACTTCAAGCTAGCATTTAGGATCCAACCTTGTTGACTCTTGAAATATATACCCGGATCCCATATTCGAGTTCCTCTATCACCATTGACATGCTTGTGCATTCTCCGGAATCCACTACATTGACTCTTGCACCATAATTGAGCTCCAAATGTTGAGTTGGCTCCTTTGATGAACATTCCGTTTTCTTGCCAATTAACATTCTTCTCTTCACCATCCACTACTCCAAGAAAGGTTCGAAGTTGACCATCCGTTTCTAAAACGGCATATCGATGTGGGCCTAGAAAGCTTGTTGGAGATGTCTTCACCCACTCAATTTGCTCTTTCATAAATGCTTTCACTTCTTGGCAACTACAATCTTCCTCAACCTCTTTTGAATCTTCTTCATCATCACTCAAGTAAAAAATTGGAGGTTGTGTGAAGTCCACATCAACATCTCCTTCCAATTCTAATAATGGAGGTTCATGAAGGTCATAGAAGGAATTACCCAAGTTGGACAAAAAATCTTGAATGATAGAATCCTCTTGATCAATTCCTACCAACTTTTCATTTATCTCCTCTTGTGCTTCATGTTGTGACTTGACATCTTCTACTTGATTTTGCAATTCTTCGCTCACTCCACACTTGTCACTTGGTTCCATACATTCATCCACTAGAATTTCTTGCTTGTGGCATAAATGCAATGAAGCTAAATGATCCAAAGCTTTTGCTAAGGCAGACATAACTTGTTCTTGCTTCTTCCGGAACTCTTGTTGTTCTTGAATGAGCACAAAAAGTACTTCTTGTGTGGCTTGACCCATATATAAAGATGAAGATTGAGGTGATGAAGGTTGGCAATCAAACTCATGAGGGTAAGGATTTTGGTTTTGTATGTAGTGAGGGAATGGTGTATAGGATTGGTGACTATAAAGGTAAGTGTTTGGGTTCCATTGGGGTGCATTGTGGTGATAGTGTGAAAAAATCATCAAGAAAATATAAACAAAATCCTACTAACAAAAGCAAACAAACAACCAAAAAGGAAGCTATTTACACTATTAACATATTCACAACAACCAAAAGATATAACACCGTTTGCATTTCCCGGCAACGGCGCCAAAAGCTTGACACGAGCAAATTCATCGGTTAAGAATTCCTTCTCGGTAAAGGGGAAATAACCTCGTTGCAAGTATAGTTCTCAACCAACAAGTAATGCTTGATCAAAGTTTACAATTTCTAATCTAAACCGAGAGTAATGAAACCTCGGGTCGTTCTCCCTAGAAATGCAAATGAAATGTTACTTCTTTTGGTTGTGAAGAGAACAAAATGGGTTTTGTAATCAAAGAACAAAAGACTAAAAGAACTTGAGCAATAAAAGAACTGAGAGATGGGAAAAATTGTAATTAATGCAAGCAAGGGTAAATAAGATCAAAACTAGTGAAAATGCTAGAAATGCAATAAAGAGCCTTGACTTGGGAATGAGGATCCAAGGAATCCTATCATCGCTATAACCACAACTATGGTAATTATGATGAGTCAATCTCGCCTAGTCAACCTCAACCATCGAGGAGTAAGTCAAGCGAGTATAATTAACCTTAATCCATAAGTCCTAGCCAACTTACCAAACTAGTTGGTAAAATGCTAGCATCAATGGAAACAAGAGTCAACTAACTACCCAAGAATTACCACTAAATGTCGGACATTATGACTCTAGTATCCTAGGAACTCAAATCACAAGGCAAGGTGGGAAAATCTACTCAAAATCTAGAGTTGGCATTTTCACAAACACCTTGTGTGCATAAAAGTAAAGCATGGAAAATTGCAAGGTAAAATGGCAAACTATAACCAACTATCAACAAAACCAATCATAAACAAGCAATCAAACATAAAGAAAGAAAGAAACATTAAATTCATCAATCAAAACTCCAAGAACTCAAAATTGCAATTATAAACAAAGTGCTTGAACCAAAGGAAATGAAAGTGCTTTAATTGAAAGGAAATTGAGAGTACTTACAATTAAAGAGACAAAATGAAAGATCAAAGCTTGCTATAAAATGCTACAATGGAAGTTGCATAAACCCTAAGAGAGCAATGCTACACTACTCCTACTCCTACTCCTACTCCTAATTACTCTCTAAAACTCTCTAAGTGAGCCCCCTTTCACAAGTGATGAATTCTCCTTCATGTAGCACTCCAAAACAGCATTCCAGCCTTCTAAAATGGGCCAAGAGGCTTCCAAATTTGCGCAGCACATGTCTCATTAATGAAATCACGTGCAGGGACCCGTGCGGACGCACAGACGTGTGCGTCCACACACGCGGCTGAAAATTGACCCATAGGTGCGTGCGTACACACACTTGTAAATTCTTGCTTGTGCGCGCGCACGCAGGGCTGTGCGCACGCACACATCACTGTGTTTGCTTTTCCTTGTTTTCTTCATGTTTTCTCCTTTGTACGTGCTTCCTTCCACTTTTACCCATCCATTCTTGCCTTCAAGGCCTAAAATCACTCACAAATCATATGACGGCATCGAATGACATAAAAGTGGAATTAGAAATCACTAATCTAAGCATTAAAAATGCATGTTTCACATTTAGGATCAAATTAGGGATCAAACACAAAAGTGTGCTATTTTGGTGCTTAAGTGTGAGTTCATATGATAGAATCCATTCGAATCAAGCCAAAATATACCATCAAATATGGACTCATCAGCAAGTTGTGAGTGTTTTTGGCTCAGGAGTTTAATCCAATATATTCTATCATCATGTGGACTGATTGATCATAAGATAGTTCCAACTATTCTATTTGAAGAGAATACAGCATGTATTGCTCAACTTAAAGGTAGATACATTAAAGGTGATCGAACAAAGCATATTTCTCTCAAATTCTTCTTCACTCATGATCTTCAAAATTATGGGATAATTGATGTCTAACGGATCCACTCAATTGATAATTTGGCAGATTTATTTACAAGAGAAAAATTCAATTTATCAAGGCAAGACTGAAGTTAATTACGTTTGAAATTTTAACTTTTATACGCCGATAAATAGAAATGCCTGATAAGAGAAACAACACACAATCAATAACAACATTTCTCTATCTCTCTTTTACATATATGTTACTACATATATTAGTAAATATATATATATATATATATATATATATATATATATATATATGAATTATCTCTATTATATTGAGATTATTATATTGGTGAATATTAGTACTAGAGTTTTTTATTTATACTTCTTTAGTTTATAGGGTTAATAGTCAAATTTGTCCCTAAAAGATTACCCATTCTTCAAATTAGTTCTCAAATGACTTTTTTTAAGTCATATTAGTCCTTAAAAGATAAAACGTAAGTCAAATTAGTCCTTCTGTTAGTTAGATGATGATGTGTCACGTTAAGTGCCACGTGGCATGATGATGTGTCACGTTAAGTGCCATGTGTCACCAGATGATTAGTTGACGTGTCAGGTCAATGACACCTAGCACGCCACGTGTCACTTGATATGTAAAAAAGTTATTTATATATAATCAAAATAGTCCCTGAAAGTCCAAACGTAAGTCATTTTCATCCCTAAAATTTTAAAAATTAATCAAATTAGTCCTTATATAATTTGTTTTTTTATTTTTCTTCATAATATTAAATTTAAAATATTTTTTGATAGTACTATTTTAAAATTATTTTTAGACTTTAATAAACAAAATTCTCTTTACATAAAAAAATAAAAATAATTAAATTATTATAAAGTAATTTTGTCATTTATATTTTAAAATTTTACCTTTTCAAATTATAATTTTTTTATACTGAAATTTTTTTATTTAAATGAATTTATCAAATTATTGTTGATTATATATTTAAAAATTTAATATTTTAAATCTCAGTAAATAATATAGTAGTTATTTTAAAATTTAAATTTTTTAAAATTATAATTTATATTATTATTTAATTTATATAGTAGAATTCAATAATTAAAAAATCGATTTGTGGGATCACTTGTTGAATAAAAAATTAAAATATTTAAAATAACTACTATATTTATTTAGTGAAATCCAAAATATTAAAACTTTTAGTATATACTAGTTATTAAGATTCAACAATAATTTGAGTTCTACCATATAAATATTTTATATTAAAATATTAAGATTCAACAAGTGATCCGACAAATCGGTTTTTCGATTATTGAGTTATACCATATAAATTAAACAATAATAAAAATTATAATTTTAAAATTTTAAAAGATTTAAATTTTAAATAACTACTATATTATTTAGTGAGATTTAAAATATTAAATTTTAAATATATAATCAACAATAATTTGATAAATTCGTTTAAATAAAAAAATTTCACTATAAAAAAAATTACAATTTGAAAAGATAAAATTTAAAATACATGACAAAATAACTTTATAATAATTTTATTATTTTTATTATTTTATGTAAATAAAATTTTGTTTATTAAGATCTAAAAATAATATTAAAATTAGTACTATTAAAAAATATTTTAATTTAATATTATGAAGAAAAAAATTATATAAGGACTAATTTGAATAATTTTTAAAATTTTAGGGATGAAAATGATTTAAGTTTAGACTTTCAAGAACTATTTTGATTATAAATAACTTTTTTACATTTCAAATGACACATGGCGTGTTAGGTGTCACTGACCTGACACGTCAACCAATCATCTGGTGACACGCAGTACTTAACGTGACATATCATCTAACTAACGGAAGGACCAAATTGACTTACGTTTTATTTTTCAAGAATTAATTTGACTAAAAAAATTATTTGAGGACTAATTTAAAGAATTTATGATCTTTCAGTGACGAATTTGACTATTAACCTTAGTTTATATTTATTTCTTCTTCTTTATTTTACAACATAGACCAATTTATTGAATTTAATTATTAAAATATTTTGGTTACGTAGAAGTTTTAAATTTGTAAAATCTTTTAAAAGATTTAGATTTGGTTTGATAAAATTTTTTAAAGCGTAAATTTTTTGTTTTATGTTTAGTAAATAAGAATGATTGGGCGTTTGTATTTTTAGCTTTTAAAAAATTAAGAAAATTTTTTAAATTATTTAAAGTGAAATTTTTTTAAATTTGATTTGTACTTATTAAAATTAAAAGGTCTTAATATATAATTTTATTTAGTAATAAAGGATAAGTATAAATTATGTACAACAACTTTAATTTGTGCATATATAATCCATTAGATTTCATTAAATGTAAATAAAAAATTATTATAATTAAAAAAAATATTGATAGATTGTAATAAATATATAATATACTAGATGTCACTAGTACATAAATAAATAAATATATTTTAATATATAATACTTTAAATGGCAAACATAATTTTTTATTTTGAAATAATAAATATAAAACATATAAATATAGAAAATATAAATGTTTTTTATTTGTTAAGATCAATTATTATGTAATAAAATTTTTATAATATTAAAAATTATATTAAAATATTTTTTTAAAACTATAATATAAAATAATTAAATTTGACTTTATATTAATTGATAAATAATTAAATTGTTATATTAAAATTTTATTAATTAATTATTTTGTTAAAAATATTATTATAATATTTTTATTAAAATATTTATAAAAATATAATTTATTTAAAATATTATATATAATACATAAAATATTGATATTTTTATTTTTTAAAATTTTTAAGAAAAATTATTTTGAATAAAAAAAAGAAAAAAAAGGAATACGCACATCTTTTATGAAAAAAACACATTGAAAAATAAATAACTAAATAAATAAACCATAAGGTATAACAAATAAAAAGGTCAAAATTTTTAAGTATTATATATAATATTTTAAATAAATTATATTTTAATAAGAAATTATACTATATAATTATATTTTAACAAAGTAATTAGTTAATAAAATTTTAAGATAATAATCTAATTATTTGTCAAGTAATATAAAATAAAATTTAATTATTTTATATTTTTATGTTGTAATTTATAATATTATTTTAATATAATTTTTTGAATGTTATAAAAATTCTATTGCATGATAATTAATCTTAATCAATAAAAAGTTTTATATTTTTTCTACTTATATATTTTATATTTATTATTTAAAAATAAAAAAAATTATGTTTGTTATTTAAAATAGTGTATATGCTATTTATGTACTAATGATGTCTAGTGTATTCTATGTTTATTATAATCTATTAATATTCTTATTATATAATAATTTTTTATTTATATTTAATAAAATTTAATAATTTATAAAAAATTGTTTTACCAAATATAATTATTATTATTGTATGTACTTACTGAAAATCATCTTTAGTTTGTACCCATCATAAATGTTTTAACTTTTAAAAGACATATATAAAAAGCCACTTTCAAAAAATAAACGTTTTATCAACACAAACTTTAACCAATATTATTTTTCTTTTTTATAATTCTATCACTAGATTTTCTAGAAACGCACATATTTCATCATTCAATTGAATGAAAGAATATTTAGAGTCTTAATTAATTCTCATAATAACTATCCTCCATATTTCTCAATAAAATGTTTAAAATTGTTATCTTGTAATATTTTAAAAATAATATATCTTTGATGTCCAAAATAATTACACAAACAAGTGCATGGTTAAGTAGATTTTGTTGAATTAGTTTTCAGCTAATAAAATGTTGGGCAAACTTGATTAAATTTTTATTATTAAAATAATTTGATTACGATAGAAGTTCTAAAGTCGAAAATTTTTTTAAAAGATTTAGCTTAGATTTAATTTGGGTAAAATTTTACAAGAGGTGTTTGTAAAAGCACAAGCACCATATTTTTTTTATAAATAAAAAAATCACATGTTTATACTTGCAATTTCTAAAGTTAGAGATATTTTTTAAAATATCTAAAGTGAACAAATTTAGTTTGTACTTATCAAAATTGAAAATATAATTTTATCTATTAATAAAAATCTAAATTTATTATTACATTTATGTATATTATGATCTTTTTAATATTTAAAAATTATTTTATCCAATATAATTATTATTATTTGTGTTTACTGAAATTCATTTTTTGTTTGATTTTATTAAATACAAGTGCTGCATATAAGAACCGAGCCTAATTAACCCCCTAATTAGATAATTAAATTGCCCAAAATAGGATCCAACAATTTAGAATGAGAATTTGAGGATTTAAGTATGATTTTTGGACTCAGTGAATTTTTCTGAGTCAGAAAATGTATTTTCGGCGAAAAACCGCGAAAAATCGCAAACCGGCAGTTGAACCGGTTTAAGTCTGCCTGGTATTGTACGAGAAAAATAAAAAAAAAAAGTAAAAAACCTTGGAAAAATATTAGAAATGGAAAACCGGACATTAATTTTAAAGGTTTGGCTCAAAATTAGTCCAAAGGGGCTAAAAACGCTAACGGGTTAGACCGAGTACAAGTTTGGTCCAAGTCCAACATATATATAGGTTCATTAAGTAAACCCATCAGCCATAACACTCTTACAAACACAACACACACCAGAAATTGAGAGAAGAAGGAAAAGAGAGAAGAAGCACTATTCACATATCACTTTAAACCGCGATATCTTGAGCTACGGTGCTCCGATTCGCGTGCCGTTGGCGGCTACGCGAAGCTCTCGCCGAGCCCATCACTTCTACCTAAGTTTTGTGGTAAGTTTCTCGAAATTTCCCTTCCTTCCTACTGTCCTAAGAAATCCGAGTTTGATAATTGATGATTTTGAGAAAATCTTGTGTTTTGGTTGTTTAGGTGCTACTCCTTAGTGAGAAAATATTGGGTTCTAAACCAAATTTCAGTGGATGAGGTAAGATTCTCAAGAACCCTAGTAAAATGATTAATTGTGAGTATTAGATTTTGATTTATATAAAATGTGTGGTATTAGCTTGAATATTGGAGCTTGTTGGTGAGTGTTGATGCTTGTTGGAGATTCTTGGTGACTTGGATTGTGATTGGAAGCTCGTTTTGCACTCAATTTGAGTATTGGAACATATTGGAAATCGGCCAAGGTATGGTTTCGGTTTTTTCTATGTAGTATATAATATTTCTGGACACTTAGGCTAGTGACCCATAGGATAGGATTGAATTAAATTAGTTTTTGGAAATTGTGGTATGATGATGTGTGGTAATTTGTTGATTTGGGATTGTTGATGAATTGATGAGTTTTGGATATTTTGATGAATTGATGAGTTTTGGCTATTTTGATGAATTGTGATGTAATATTGATAAAGTGATGTTGAAGAATGAGATAGAGGTTGAATGAGTTTAATTATGATGATTGATAATGATATGATGGTGATGAATGATTGTGTGGATTGAAAAATGATTTAGTATGATATATGTGATGTTAAGATTGATAATATGGTAATGTGGGTGGAAAATTTGAATGAGGGGTGAATTATGACAAAAAGGGGTAGGTTTTGATGTAAAAATTGAATTTGGAAGGGTTTTGGTTTGATTTTGGTTGAGGATTGTGGAAAATTGAACTTTGTGAACTTTTGGTAAAATTAAAATTTTGGTGAATTTCCATGAATCATATCTTGAGCTACCTTGCTTGAAATTCAATGCTTTTTATACCAAATGAAAGATGATAGAACAAGCTTTAAAATGGTTTAAGTTTTGTGGAAATCCGATTTTGGTAGAGGAAGATATGATTGTGGGAAGTTTGGTGTCAAAATCTGAAATTTTGTAATGTTGCAGAATTTTGTGATTTCTGATTTCTGTGTGCACGCACAGCCTTGTGCGCACGTACACCCCTGTGATTTTTCAAACCTATGCGCACACACTGCCTTGTGCGTACGCACACACAGAGAAAAGCTTTCTGTTTAGAGCGCTAGCACAACCTGTGCGCGCACATAACCAATGGAGTTTTACAACCTGTGCATTCTGTAGAGGGTGCTAGCACGCCTTGTGCGATCAAATAGAATTGAAAATTTGGTACCTGTACGTACGCACACGCCTATGCGTATGCACACATTTTGAAAATCACCCTAGACGTGCGCATGCACACCCCTGTGCGTACGCACATGCCCTGTTTTTCAATTAAATCTTTGTTTTCAACTATTTCACCTTCCAAACAAGATTGTAAGCTTTTGTGACACCATTTTAAGGCTCTTGGGCTTATTTTTGGGTATAAAAACATGGAAAAAGTCTTAAGTGGAATTAATTGGTATTTATTTCAAAATGTTAGAGAACGGAGGCTTAAGTTTCTGCTGTACTGAGGATGGGTCTGGTGAAATGAGATGGGAGAAAGATTCCTGAATCAAGAAACTGACGAATTAATAAGTTCTGAATAGAAATGTGAATTGACAGTATTTGAGATGAGTCGAGGACTCAGAATGGAAATGTGAATTGACAGTAGTTGAGATGAGTCGAGAAATGAAATGATGGAACCATGATATACTGAAAATATTTTCTGAAAACCACTGAACTACTATTTTATACTGAGATTGTTGAGACGCTATGCGCCTGGCAGGGACGGTGGTTAATCTCGCCTGTCGAGGTAGCGGCGGCGGTGTAATGACGGTTGTTAATCCCACTTACGTTGAGATATGAGGTCTGTGGCAAGAGTATCCCGCTCGCATCCCTTCGGATCAATAGAGTGTGCAGGCACAAAATCCTGGACGGTGTTCCGAGCACCGTATCTCGGGGGTTCCCAATGATGATTCCGAAGGATGACATCTCCATGGAGATGTGTCGGGTTGACAATTGAATCGACAATGTAATATCACAGCCAATAGGATAGGCATTCATCATATGCATCTTCTATCTGTTTGTATGCTTTACCAACTTGTAATTGTTTGCCTAATTGTATAACATGCCTAATTGCATATTTGAATTACTTGATATATATGCCTATACTTGTGCTTTACTTGCATTGAAATTAATTGTGCTTTCTACTGGGATTGAGGAGGTTCGGAAGGTGGTGGCGATGGGATCGCACGGAAGATGGGTTGGTGAAGGCTGTGGGACAGCGGAGATCTGTTAGATTAGAAAATTGTTTAAGATAGATTACCCTTTTAATGTATTATGGTTTTAGTTATGCTTTATGGTTTTAGTCATGCTTTAAGATGAATCTTGTGATGGATATGAAGTTCTAGAATTGCCTCTGGTATCCCGGAGTCTTATATCTTACATCACTGGGTACTATTACTATACTGAGAACCTCCGGTTCTCATACCATATTTCTGTTGTATTTTTCATATGCAGGTCGCAACTTACCTCGGTGAGTTGTATTGATGGTGATAGAGCGGAGGATCTTGGATGTATCTTGGAGTCTTTTGATTTATTTTGCTTAGATCTCTCATATTTTATATTTACTTTTGCCTAAAGGCTTATTTTGAGAGAAAATTTGTATAAGCTGTTTTAACTTCCAAACTTCTGTATGGTCTGTATATGTAGTTAGCCGGCTTAAAATCCGCGAGCCGTGGCTAGATCCTTATGTTATTATACTCTTATCTTTTGTTATAGTATATCTATTTCTTGTGCGTTAAGTTTGTAGCTTTGTGTGTGCGTTTCAATGCTTTTTAAATCCTATTTTTGAGCTATATCCTTCATCGGATTTCTAGAATATATTATTTCTTTCTATATATTATATGTATAAGCTTAGAACTGTCGTAACCTTTGATTAACCTTTGCTTTACGACGCGAGGTAAGGCTTAGGGTAATTAGGGTGTTACATTTAGTAGTATCAGAGCGGTTCGTCCTTGTGAGCCTGAGGGATGGACCGATTGTGCTTCATTGCATACTATGTGTGTCTTTTTCTTTGATGCAATTAGGTTATCTATTTGATATATGCATATCATGCTTGTTTGTAAGTGCATGTTTGGGATAGTTGAAGCACTAGGCTTTTGATATTGAGATTGATCACCTTGATATCGAATGTTTGGTGTAGACGGGAACCCTAATGGCCACTCGCGGACGAGGTCGTACACGTTCACGAGCCGAGAGTAGAAATGCACCACCGGCCGATAACCATGCCGAATTCATGGCGGCAATGGCGAATCTCACGAACACCATGGAAGCTAATGCTGCTACGACTCTGCAAGCTGTGCAGAGATTAGGCCAACCGGTTGGGAATGGAAACGGGAATGGCGAAGGAAACGCAAATGATAATGTTGAAGGAGGAGATAACATGGGAGGTGCTTCGATGACCTTGGTGACTTTTCTCATGGTTTATCTACCAAGTTTTCGAGGTTCAACCAACCCTACAGAAGCGGATAACTGGTTTCAGGCCATGGAGCGCGCGCTGCAAGCACAGCATGTCCCGAACAACCAATATGTAGAGTTTGCTGCATATCAACTTTTGGGAGAGGCCCAGCATTGGTGGCAAGCAGAATGCCATTTGCTCCAACTTTAGAATGCTGATATCCCTTGGGATGTATTCCAGACGGCCTTCTACAAGAAGTACTATCCTGAGTCTGCAAGGGAAGCGAAGGAGATAGAACTTATGCAGCTGAAGCAATGTTTCTTATCTGTGGCAGACTACACTAGCTGATTTGAGGAGCTTTGTAGGTTCTCTATGGTGTGTTAGGGTGCCTCGGAGACCTATGAAAGCTGAAAATGCATTAAGTATCAGAGGGGCTTGAAGGATAGCATCATGACTGCTGTGGCTCCTATGGAGATTCGTGTTTTCTCTGATATGGTGAACAAGGATAGAGTTGTGGAAGAATATGCGAAGATAGTAGCTTTGTCCAAAGACACTCATGGAGGAAACACTAGTAGGGGACGTGGCAAGTACTTTCAGCCAAGGGGGCAGAATTTCAAGAGAGAAGGACATGCGCCTCAAGGACAAGGAGGCTTAAAAAAGAACATTTATAATCAGTTTTAGTATGCCAAAGGAAGAGGGAATCAGAGTAAGATTTCTCCAGATTTGACTTGTGTGCGTTGTGGGCATTTTCATTCATATGATTCTTACAAATTTGGTTTAGGTGGTTGCTTCAACTATGGGTTGCCTGGCCACATTGCGAGAGATTGCACTCGAGGGAAGAACCCGAATGCGAGTCAGAGTCAGCACCAAGGGCGAGTATTTGCTGTGAACGCCAAGGATGCTTCTAAGGCGGATCCATTTATGAGAGGTATATGTTTAATTGGTGATAAAACCTTAGTTGCATTATATGATACTGGAGCTTCGCATTCATTTATTTCATTTGACAAAGTTGAGGAATTAGGCTTGAAAGTGTCAGAATTGGCATTTGAGTTGCATGTACATACTCCGCATCAGACGGTTATGACTAGGTCAGGTTGTAGGCAAGTAGGTTTCAAGCTTGAGGGTAGAGACTTTGTGCATGATTTGATTTGTTTACCAATGGTTAGGTTAGAGATGATATTGGAGTTTGATTGGTTGTCAAAGAATTGAGTTTTGTTAGATTGCTTTGAGTGGTCAATTTAGTTTACGCCAGAAGGAGAAAATGGAGCAGTGATAGCTGAGGGTTACTATATGAACTCTGTAATGGTGCACTATAGTGGGAAAGAGTGTCAGGGTAATATTGTTGACTGGAAATGCGTTAGGTGACAATCAGGAGATAGATTAAATCCTGATAGTTAGAGACTTTCCGGAAGTGTTCCCGGAAGATATTCTTGAATTTCCACCTTAAAGGGAGATTGAGTTTGCAATTGAATTGGTGTCGGGAGCTGGGCCAGTGTCAATTACACCGTATCAAATGGCTTTGATAGAGCTGGCTGAGCTAAAGACTCAGTTGGAAGAGCTTCTGAACAAGAGGTTCATTCGACCGAGTGTATCTCCATGGGGAGTGCCAGTTTTATTGGTAAAGAAGAGGGACGGAGGAATGCGACTTTGCGTGGATTACAGACAGTTGAACAAAGCGACTGTGTAGAACAAGTACCCGCTGCCAAGGATAGATGACTTGATGGATCAGTTGCAAGGGGTTGGGGTATTTTCAAAGATTGATTTGAGATCCGGTTACCATCAGATAAGGGTGAAAGAGGATGATATCCCGAAAACTGCGTTTAGGATGCACTATGGACACTACGAGTTTGCGGTGATGTCCTTTGGGTTAACGAATACACCCACTGTGTTCATGGATTACATGAACAGAGTATTTCGTCCCTTTTTGGACAAATTCGTGGTGGTTTTCATAGACGACATCTTAGTTTATTCTAAGACGGTGAAGGAGCATGAGGAACACTTGAGAGTTGTGTTGCAAATCCTGAAGGAGTGAAAATTGTATGCTAAGTTGTCGAGGTGTGAGTTCTGGAAGGAGGAAGTAAAGTTCCCAGGTCATGTGGTAAGCAAAGAAGGAATAGCCGTGGATCCTTCAAAAGTAGAGGCGGTGATAGAATGGGAAAGACCAACGACAGTGACAGAAGTCAGAAGTTTCTTGGGCTTAGCCAGATATTACTAGAGATTTATTGAAGGATTTTCCCGGATTGCACTACCAATGACTAAGTTTACAAGGAAGGAGGTGTTGTTTGTGTGGACGTCGGAGTGTGAAGAAAGTTTTCAGACTTTGAAGCAAAAGTTAACTTCAGCGCCTGTTTTGATTTTGCCAGAATCACATGAACCATTTGAAGTGTATTGTGATGCTTCCTTGAAGGGTTTGGGTTGCGTGTTAATGCAACACCGGAATGTGGTGACTTACGCATCATGTCAGCTGAGACCGCATGAGGTAAATTACCCAACTCATAATTTGGAATTAGCAGCGATTGTGTTTGCATTAAAGATTTGGAGACACCACTTGTACGGAGTGAGGTTTAGCGTCTTTTCTGATCATAAGAGTCTCAAGTACATCTTTGATCAAAAAGAGCTTAATATGCGTCATAGAAGGTGGATGGAGTTGCTAAAGGATTATGATTTTGAACTAAGTTATCACCCTGGAAAGGCGAATGTGGTAGCAGATGCTTTGAGTCAGAAGTCTTTGACGATCGCTTGGATGAGGATCAAAGAAGAGGAGTTAGTGGATAAGTTTGTAGATCTTAAGCTGAATATTGGTAAAGTTGCCGAAAGAGCTTGTTTGAATCAGTTGCAGATTTCAAGTATGTGTAAAACAGAGATTCAGAGGGCTCAGCAAGATGAGAAAAAGCTTCAGCAATTATTTCAACCGGTTGGTAAGTAGAGGCGGGGAGAACTCACTAAGGATGGTGAAGGATTGTGGATATACAAGGGGAGAATTTGCATACCGGATGTCAGGAGTTTGAGGCAAGACTTGTTGTCGGAAGCTCACAATAGTGGGTTTTTCATTCATCCCAGAAGTACGAAGATGTATTATGACTTAAAGAAGATGTTCTGGTAGCCTGGGATGAAAGGTGACGTAGCTATAGTGGTATCCAAGTGCCTGACGTGTCAGAAGGTGAAAATAGAGCATCAGAAACCGTCGGGAATGTTATAGCCGCTTGAGATTCCTCAGTGGAAGTGGGAAGGAATTGTGATGGACTTTGTGATCGGTTTACGAAGGACTAGGTCGGGATTTGATACGGTTTGGGTGATCGTGGATCGCTTAACCAAATCCGCTCATTTTCTGCCTATCCGAGTTAACTATTCTATGGAGGAATTGGCGAGATTGTATATCAAGGAGATCGTAAGATTGCACGGTATGCCATCGAGCATAGTGTCGGACCGTGATCCCCGATTCACATCAAGGTTTTGGGGAGCTTTCCAAAAACCTTTCGGTACGAAGCTATGTCTCAATACCGCATTTCATCCACAAACAGATAGACAGTCAGAAAGGACTATTCAGACATTGGAAGATATGCTAAGAGCATGCGTCTTGGATCAACCTAGAAGTTGGGACCGTTACATGCCATTGGTGGAGTTTGCGTACAACAATAGCTTTCATGCGAGCATTGGGATGGCTCCGTATGAAGCCTTGTATGGACGGAAGTGCCAATCTCCACTTTGTTGGTATGAGTTGGGTGAAGCCAGTGTTTTGGGTCCTGATTTGGTAGTAGAGACTACTGAGAAGATTAAGAAGATTCGAGAGAGAATTCTAACTGCTCAGAGTCGCCAGAAGAGTTATGCGGATTAGAGGAGGAAACCGTTGGAATTTGAAGTGGGAGAGCATGTATTTCTGAGAGTTACACCGACGACTGGGATTGGAAGAGCAATCAAGACAAAGAAATTGAATCCGAGGTTCATTGGACTGTTTGAGGTTCTGAGGCGATTCGGGCCGGTGGCATATCAAGTAGCTTTGCTGCCTCACTTGTCTAACTTGCATGACGTATTCCACGTGTCACAACTCTGCAAGTACACGTCGGATGCGGCTCATGTGTTAGAGTCCGAGTCGGTCGAGTTGAGGGAGAACTTGACTTTTCAAGTAACACCGGTGCGTATTGACGACACTAGTGTGAAGAAGTTGCGAGGAAAGGAAGTTTCATTAGTTAAAGTTGCGTGGAAGCGAGCAGGAGTTGAGGAGCATACTTGGGAATTGGAGTCTGAGATGCGAAAGGATTATCCCGAGCTATTCTCAGGTAATCACTAAATTTTGAGGGCAAAATTTCTAATTTGGTAGGGAGAATGTAAGAACCGAGCCTAATTAACCACCTAATTAGATAATTAAATTGCCCAAAATAGGATCCGACAATTTAGAATGAAAATTTGAGGATTTAAGTATGATTTTTGGACTCAGTGGATTTTTCTGAGTCAGAAAATGTATTTTCGGTGAAAAACTGAGAAAAACTGCGAACCGGTTGTTGAACCGGTCAAACCGGTTTAAGTCTATCCAGTATTGTACGAGAAAAATTAAAAACAGTCAAAAACCTTGGAAAAATATTAGAAATAGAAAACCGGGCGTTAATTTTAAAGGTTTGGCCCAAAGTTGGGCCAAACGGGCTAAAAACGCTAACAGGTTGGACCGGGCCCAAGTTGGGCCCAAGTCCAACATATATATAGGTTCATTAAGTGAACCCATCAGCCATAACACTCTTACAAACACAACACACACCATAAATTGAGAGAAGGAGAAGAGAGAAGAAGCACTATTCACATATCACTTCAAACCGCAATATCTTGAGCTACGGTGCTCCGATTCGCGTGTCGTTGGTGGCTACGCGAAGCTCTTGCTGAGCCCGTCACTTCTATCTAAGCTTTGTGGTAAGTTTTTCGAAATTTTCCTTCCTTCATGTTGCCCTAAGAAATTCGAGTTTGATGAGTGATGATTTTGAGAAAACCTTGTGTTTTGGTTGTTTAGGTGCTACTCCTTAGTGAGAAAATGTTGGGTTCTAGCCCAAATTTTAGTGGATGAGGTAAGATTCTTAAGAACCCTTGTAAAATGATTAATTATGAGTATTAGGTTTTGATTTATATAAAATGTGTGGTATTAACTTGAATATTGGAGCTTGTTGGTGAGTGTTGATACTTGTTGGAGATTCTTGGTGACCTAGATTGTGATTGGAAGCTCGTTTTGCACTCAATTTGAGTTTTGGAACATATTGAGAATTGGCCAAGGTATAATTTTGGTTTTCTCTATGTAGTATATAATATTTCTGGACACTTAGGCTAGTGACTCATAGGATAAGATTTAATTAAATTGGTTGTTGGAAATTGTGGTATGATGATGTGTGGTAATTCGTTGATTTGGGATTGTTGATGAATTGATGAGTTTGGCTATTTTGATGAATTGTGATGTAATGTTGATAAAGTGATGTTGAAGAATGAGATGGAGGTTGAATGAGTCTAATTATGATGATTGATAATGATATGATGGTAATGAATGATTGGGTGGATTGAAAAATGATTTAGTATGATATATGTGATGTTAAGGTTGATGATATGGTAATGTGGGTGGAAAATTTGAATGAGAGGTGAATTATGACAAAAGGGGTAGGTTTTGATGTAAAAATTGAATTTGGAAGGGTTTTGGTTTGATTTTGGTTGAGGATTGTGGAAAATTGAACTTTGTGAACTTTTGGTAAAATTAAAATTTTGGTGAACTTCCATTAATCATATCTTGAGCTACCTTGTTTGAAATTCAATGCTTTTTATACCAAATGAAAGATTATTGAACAAGGCTTTAAATGGTTTAAATTTTGTAGAAATCCGATTTTGGTAGAGGAAGATATGATTGTGAGAAGTTTGGTGTCAAAATCTAAAATTCTGCAATGTTGTAGAATTTTGTGATTTCTAGTTTGCGTGCAAACGCACGGCCTTGAGCATACGCACACAGGGGAAGGTTTTTTGTTTAGAGCGCTAGCACAACCTGTGCGCGCACATAACCAATAGAGTTTTACAACCTGTGCGCACGCACAGCCCTGTGCGTACACACATGTTGGAAGGTGCGTTCTGTTGGGGGTGCTAGCACGCCTTGTGCGAGCGAACAGAATTGCAAACTTTGGTACCTGTGCGTACGCACACCCCTATGTGTACACACACGTTTTGAAAATCTCCCTGGGCGTGCGCAGGCACACCCCTGTGCGTACGCACATGCCCTATTTTTTAATTAAATCTTTGTTTTCAACTATTTCACCTTCCAAACAAGCTTGTAAGCTTCTGTAACACCATTTTAAGACTCTTGGGCTTATTTTTGGGTATAAAAACATGGGAAAAGTCTTAAGTGGAATTAATTGGTATTTATTTCGAAAAGTTAGAGAATGGAGGCATAGGTTTCTGGTGTACTGAGGATGGGTCTGGTGAAATGAGAAGGGAGAAAGATTCCTAAATCGAGAAACCTACAAACTAATGAGTTCGGAATAGAAATGTGAATTGATAGTAGTTGAGATGAGTCGAGGACTCGGAATGGAAATGTGAATTGACAGTGGTTGAGATGAGTCGAGGACTCGAAATGAAATGATGGATTCATGATATACTGAAAATGTTTTCTGAAAACCACTGAACTACTATTTTATACTGAGATTGTTGAGACGCTATGCGCCTAGCAGGGATGGTGGTTAATCCCACCTGTCAAAGTAGCGGCGGCGGCGTAAGGACGGTGGTTAATCCCACTTACGTTGAGATGTGATGTCTGTGGCAAGAGTATCACACTCGCATCTCTTCGGATCAATAGAATGTGCAGGCACAAAATCCTGGACGGTGTTCCGAGCACCATATCTCAGGGGTTCCCAATGATGATTCCGAAGGGCGACATCTCCATGGAGATGTGTCGGGTTGGCAGTTAAACCGACAATGTGATATCACAGCCAGTAGGACAGGCATTCATCATATGCATCTTCTATCTATTTGTATGCTTTGCCGACTTGTAATTGTTTGCCTAATTGTATAACATGCCTAATTGCCTATTTGAATTACTTGATATATATGCCTATACTTGTGTTTTACTTGCATTGAAATTAATTGTGCTTTCTACTGGGATTGAATAGGTTCGGAAGGCGGTAGCGATGGGATCGCACAGAGAATAGGTTGGAGAAGGCTGTGGGACAGCAGAGATCTGTTACATTAGAAAATCTTTTAAGATAGATTACCCTTTTATTATATTATGGTTTTGGTTATGCTTTATGGTTTTAGTCATGCTTTAAGATGAATCTTATGATGGATATGAAGTTCTAGGATTGCCTCTGGTGTCCCGGAGTCTTATATCTTACATCACTGGGTACTATTACCATACTGAGAACCTCCGATTCTCATACCATATTTCTGTTGTGTTTCTCAGATGCAGGTCGCAACTCACCTCGGTGAGTTGTATTGATGGTGACAGAGCGGAGGATCTTGGATGTATCTTGGAGTCTTTTGATTTATTTTGCTTAGATTTCTCATCTTTTGTATTTACTTTTGCCTAGAGGCTTATTTTGAGAGAAAATTTGTATAAGCTGTTTTAACTTCCAAACTTCTGTATGGTCTATATATGTAGTTAGCCGACTTAAACTCCGCGAGCCGTGACTAGATCCTTATGTTATTATACTCTAATCTTTTGTTATAGTATATCTGTTTCTTGTGTGTTAAGTTTGTAGCTTCGTGTGTGCATTTCAATGCTTTTTAAATCCTATTTTTGAGCTATATCATTTATCGGGCTTATAGAATATATTATTTCTTTCTATATATTATATGTATGAGCTTAGAAATGTCTTAACCTTTGATTAACCTTTACTTTACGACACGAAGTAAGGCTTAGAGTAATTAGGGTGTTACACTGCAGCTTTTAAAAGACAAATTTAATAAAATATTCTTGAGAAACAAAAATTTTACCATCTCAAAACTTTGCTAATACTCTTTTTTTTTTTGATAATTCTATCACTAAATTTGTTAGAAACACATATATCCCATCATCGATTTAATAAAACAATATTGAGAGTCTGAATTAATTTTCACAACTATCCTCCGAATTTCTAAATAATTTTTTTTAAATTTTTTGTCTTTGAATATTTTAAAAATAATATATAGTTTTGACCAAAATAATTACACACAAACAAGTTCGTGTATAAGTGGTTTTTGTTGGAATAGTTTTGAGCTAATAAATTATTAGTCCAATTTAAATGAATTTAGTTATTAAAATAATTTAGTTAATTAGAAGTTTTGAATTCGTAAAATCTTTTAAAATATTTAGATTTTATTTGGTAAAATTTTGTAAAGAGGTGTTTGTATAAGCACAAACATCTTGTCTTTTATTTGGTAATTAAAAAAAAAATCACGTATTTGTACTTGTAACTTTTAAAAATTAGGAATGATTATGAAAATATTTAAGATAAAATTTTTCAAAATTTATTTGTTCTTATTAAAATTAAAATATCTAATATAATCTGATCTATTAATAAATATATAAACTTATTATTACATTATGTATATTGTTATGATCTTTTAAATTTTAAAAGTTATTTTACCAAATATTGTTAATATTTGTGTTTATTGAAAGAAAATTTTTAATTAATTTTACCAAACATAAATATTACAACTTTTAAAAGACATATTTGATAAGCTACTTTTGAAAAAAAAAATTACTAACTCAAGCCTAAACTAATACTATTTTTCCCCTTTATAATTATATCACTAAACTTTTCAGAATCACACATATCTCATCATTCAATTTAATAAAGGAATATTGAAAGCCTTAACTAATTTTCATAACTATCCTTTGATTTTTAAATAAAAAAGTTTAAAAATTTTCACCTTTTAATATTTTAAAAATAACATATCTTTGCTGACCAAAATAATTATATAAACAAGTGCATGCATAATTGATTTTTGTTTGAATAGTTTTAAGCCAATAAATTGTTAGGTCAACTTGATTAAATTTATTAAAAAATTTGGTTATATAAATGTTCTGAATTGCAAAATCTTTAAACAGACTTGGACTTTGTTTAATAAAATTTTTAAAGAAGTGTTTGTAAAAACATAAACAATTTTTTTTGTTTGGTAAATAAAGCAAATAATGTTTGTGCTTGTAGCTTTTAAGAATTAAGAATGCTTATAAAAACATCTAACATAAAAGTTTTTAAATTTTACCTGTCTTTATAGAAATTAAAAAGTCTAGTATAACCTTATCTATAAATAAATATCTAAACTTAATATTACATTTATGTGTATTTATGTGTATTATGGTCTTTTTAAATTTTAAAAATTATTTTATCTAATATAATTATTGTTATTTGTACTTATTAAAAGCTATTTTTGTTTGATTTTACCAAACATAAATAGTGCAGCTTTTAAAAGACAGATTTAATATTCTAGTTTTAAAAAAAAAGTTTTACCAACTCAAACTTTAACTGATACTATTTTTCTTCTTTATAATTATATCACTAAACATTTCAAAATCACACATATCTCATCATTCAATTTAATAAAAGAATATTGAAAGCATTAATTAATTTTCGTAACTATCCTTCAAATTTTTAAATAATAAAAGTTTTAAATTCTTTATTTTTTAATATTTTAAAAATAATATTATTTTAACTAATACTATTTTTTGTTTCTTTATAATTCAATCACTAAACTTTCAGAAACATACATATCTCATCATTCAACTTAATAAAAGAATATTGAAAGTTTTAATTAATTCTCATAACTATCCTTTAAATTTTTAAGTAATAAAAGTTTTAAATTCTTTATCTTTTAATATTTTAAAAATAATATATCTTTGTTGACTAAAATAATTAATTACAAAAACAAGTGCATGCATAAGTGGTTTTTGTTGGACTAATTTTGAGCCAACAATATTATTGGGTCAACTTGATTGAATTTAGTTATTAAAAAAAATAGTTACGTACAAATTCTAAATTCGCTAAATTTTTAAAAGACTTGGACTTTATTTAGTAAAACTTTTTAAAGAGGTATTTATAAAAGCACAAATATCTTATTTTATATTTGGTAACTAAAAAAAGATCGCGTACTTGTGCCTATAATTTTTAAAAGTTAGGAGTATTTATAAAAATAACTAAGATAAAATTTTTCAAATTTTACTTGTCTTTATCAAAATCAAAAAGTCTAATATAATTTTATTTATTAATAAATATCTAAATTTATTATTACATTATATGTATTATAGTATTTTTAAATTTCAAAAGTTATTTTACCAAATATAGTTATTAATATTTGTATTTATTAAAAGCTATTTTTTGTTTGATTTTGCCAAACATAAGTATTGCATCTTTTAAAAGGCAGGTTTAATAAACTACTTTTTCAAACAAAATAGAATTTTACTTAGACACCAAAAAATTAATACTACTTTTCTTCTCTATAATTCTATCACTAAACTTTTCAAAAACACACATATCTAATCATTTAATTTAGTAAAAGAATATTAAAAGCCTTAATTAATTTTCATAACTATCCTTTAAATTTTTAAATAAAAAACTTTTAAATTCTTTATCTTTTAATATTTTAAAAATAATATGTCTTTGTTGACGAAAATAATGACACAAACAAGTGCATGCATAAATGGTTTTTGTTGAAACAATTTTGAGGCAATAAATTATTAGGCCAATTTGATTAAATTTATTTATTAAAATAATTTAGTTATATAGAAGTTGTGAATTTGTAAAAATTTTTTAAAAGACTTTGTTTAGTAAAATTTTATAAAAAGGTTTTTGTAAAACTACAAACACGTTTTTTTTTTTTAGTAAATAAAAAAATTACGTGTTTGTCTTTATAATTTTTAAGAGTTAAGAGCGTTTATGAAAATTAAACATCTAATATAAAATTTTTCAAATTTTATTTATCTTTATTAAAATTAAAGGTTTAATATAAACTTAGTTATTACTAAATATCTAAACTTATTATTACATTATGTGTATTATAATTTTTAAAATTTTAAAAATTATTTTATCAAATATAATTATTGTTATTTGTACTTATTAAAAGCTATTTTTGTTTGATTTTACCAAACATAAATAGTGCAGCTTTTAAAAGACAGATTTAATATTCTAGTTTAAAAAAAAAGTTTTACCAACTCAAACTTTAACTAATACTATTTTTCTTCTTTATAATTATATCACTAAACATTTCAAAAGCACACATATCTCATCGTTCAATTTAATAAAAGAATATTAAAAGCATTAATTAATTCTCATAACTATCCTTCAAATTTTTAAATAATAAAAGTTTTAAATTCTTTATTTTTTAATATTTTAAAAATAATATTATTTTAACTAATACTATTTTTTGTTTCTTTATAATTCTATCACTAAACTTTTCAGAAACATACATATCTCATCATTCAACTTAATAAAAGAATATTGAAAGCTTTAATTAATTCTCATAATTATCCTTTAAATTTTTAAGTAATAAAAGTTTTAAATTCTTTATCTTTTAATATTTTAAAAATAATATATCTTTGTTGACTAAAATAATTAATTACACAAACAAGTGCATGCATAAGTGGTTTTTGTTGGACTAATTTTGAGCCAACAATATTATTGGGTCAACTTGATTGAATTTAGTTATTAAAAAAAATAGTTACGTACAAATTCTAAATTTGCTAAATTTTTAAAAGACTTGGACTTTATTTAGTAAAACTTTTTAAAGAGGTATTTATAAAAGCACAAATATCTTATTTTATATTTGGTAACTAAAAAAAGATCGCGTACTTGTGCCTATAATTTTTAAAAGTTAGGAGTATTTATAAAAATAATTAAGATAAAATTTTTCAAATTTTACTTGTCTTTATCAAAATTAAAAAGTCTAATATAATTTTATTTATTAATATGTAACACCCTAACTACCAAAGCTCACGCTTCCGGCTGCGCAACTCTGATAGCTCGGACATTACGACGACACTTATACTATTTAATACTAAAATATGAGCCTGTTTGAAACTTTAAACCGCAACACCGCTCCCAAAAAATACTTTCATCCGATAACATACATCCATAGATACCATACAACTTAGAAAACTCATAAAGAGTACATCCATATATATACATACATATATATAAATAATATTACAGACATTACCCAATACAATTCCTATCCCTCTTACAGAATGTATCAAGATAAAGGCGAGGGAACAAAAATATACTAAAGCAAATACAGAGCATCTCAACAACAACTAAATGAACTCTTCGTAACATCGGCGCCATATCCTGAAAGGGGAAAAATGTAGGGGGGTGAGAACATCATCCTCGAAAGGGTTCTCAGTAGAGGGTTTTTGGGAATTACTGTAATAGGATACGTGAAGATAAACCGTACTAGTGATTAATAACCGTCTTATGCCTCCTTTTCAAATATGACGGTTTACAATAAAAGTAAATTCTGAAAATCTTTTCTGAAAGAAGAACCGTTCAATTCTCAAAAATTCAAAAGCCTTTCAAAATGGTTTATCTATGCAGAACCAAAATAGCCTTTCATATTTTTCCAAACCATAAATACACAAAACCGAAACCAACCATCGGTCCATCTCATTTCAACCACGGCCCTAGGCCCAAACAATCCAACAATCAACCAATCACCACAGTCCAACAGAGTCACAGTAACAAACACAAATAGGAAGATGCAAGCACAAACAAACAGTTATTGCAAGTAGAACAATTAGCAATTAATCACATAGGCAAACCAAGTATAATATGCACACCCAAACAATGTCACATAGATGCGTATGATGCATGCCTGTCCCTAGTGGCTGATGATATCATCTGTCGGTTATAAAGCCAACCCGACAAGTCCTGGTAGCTAACCATTGGACTGTCCCTCTGTCGCGCATCCCCAACTCGAGTTATACTCATCATAAACTTGATCATAATCATGATCCATATCCATCACCCTCACTGGTGAATATTTACGGGGGCGAGCTCATCTGGGACTTTCACAGTGCCTGGCCACACTTACGACATAGGGTCAAAAGAGCTTCGAGTCTCAACCTGGAGCACGTGGTGGCTAGCCACTGCTTCCTCCCAGGGAAACTCTCATCTCTGATAGTGGAAGTGCAACATTCACATTTATCAATATCTCAGCATATATGCATTCATTCTCAGCCATGGATCAACATCCATCTCAGCCATCCGGCTCACGGTTCAATCCAGAACCAGCCAATATTGATAATCATGCACAACCATTCCGGTTCACAATAAAACAGCACTTCCACCATTCAAAATCATCAAATTCATAAAATTGGCATTTAAGCCATAAATCACTTTTTCTCAAATCATTTCACTTTGAAATCAAGTTTCAACTCTTTTCAGCCTTGGCTTTAAAGATCTCATTTCTCAAATTATCTCAGGCTCATAAGCCACTTTTACTCAAGGAAAATTCCCTCTTTAAAACAAGCCACTCTCGGCTTCCTCTTTCCAAAACTTCCAAAAGCATGGAAAGTTAAAGATTCCTTTTGAAACATTCAAAATCACCCATCCAACAATGGGATTTTTGTAACAAAAGTTTCTCGGCAGGGTCCTAAGTCCTTAGGGGAGAATAGCATAACTCATTTCGCCAAATTCATTTAAAATCATTAAAACCTTGGCTTTCCGATTTGAGTAATAAAATAAGATCTAAGCCAAACCGAGTCACGTAATCATTTACTTCCTTCAAAGCCGTTTCCTTTACTTAGGCAAAACCAGCTTCAACCCCCATGACAAATTCTAAAGCGTTTTAACTGTTCAAAATTGTTTGTCTTGCAAAAGTTCAGGATTCAAAGAGTACTTAAAACCTTTCTCAAAACATTTCAAAATGAAACTTGTCAATAGACATTCAGGTTCTTTCAAAGTCATTGAAACTCCTCTAATTGAAACCCTCAAGTCAAATTTAAAGGCATTGCCCTTGTCACATTTAAAACAGCTTTAAAACATAAGTTTCATCTAAATAACTTTCTCCTGAAAGAGATACAATGCCTTTCTCATGAAGCAAGACTAAGTCACAATTTCCTCTTTAATAATTCATTTCAAGAACATGAATCATCCTTTTCTTGATAATTCAAATAAAATAGTAGAAGTCTTTAACTCATCATTTTTCCAAACATTTTAATAAAGACTCGGATTCTATAGAAATTCCGGTAGTATCTCCCCTAAAACTTGGACTTTGCCACCTGGTTCGGGTCCCAACAAAACCATTCCACAATCCTTTTCAACAACCCAAAATCCAAAATCAGTTCAAGGCAAGCCAAATCCAACAGTCATCTCAATACCATATTTCAAGGAAACCGTTTCAAAAATCAAATCATCATCAGCCGAATAAACTCATTTCTAAAGCTTTAAAGAAACGGTTCAGTAACAATCATTTATCAAAAACCAGATCATTTAAAGCAAGCCAGGCTGAATTCAAGAGTGTATTCTATTTTTCACATTCTCAAGAAAATCCATTCAACTCAAATCAATTTCTAACGAATTAAACTCAATCTCAAAGCTTTAAAAGAATCAACTTCAAAAGCATTTCGTTTCACAAAACCACACAACAGTGCAGTCAAACAAACACCCATAATTATACAAAACAACCAAACAATACATAGGACTAATACAATCACCAAATACACATCTTCACATCAGTACCCATATGTAATAATTTCAATAATAAACTATAGTTTTTGGAAAGTGCCCCAACCTAAAAATACAAATTCCATAACCCAAATGTCTCTCAGAGTCCTTTTCGCCTCAGCTCGAAATCACAATCAAAATCCCGACTCCGCGTGTTTTTCTCAATATAAGAAACAGCCTCAGCGCCACGTATAAGCTCAGCTACTACTTCCTAACACATCAATATCGCGGAAATCTTAAAACTCATGACTGAAAACAAATGGCGAGGATCTCCGAGATAAAACACTTACTGAAATAAAAGGAATGACACGGCAGCCTCCGCAACACTTATGCGACATGAAATCACCGGAACTCAAACCTACATTACCAAGCCTCAAGGTCTTTAGCCAAACATAACCAAACGCTAAAGCAGGGGTTTTCGAAACGCGAAATACTTACTATACTAACAAGCGAAGCAGCTACGACTTCGAATTGCCCCGACAAAAGATCCGTGAGCGGCCAGAAGCTCCGGTGGCCCAACAGCAGCTTTAATTCCGAAGCGCAAATATCGGGACTCAACCCTGTGTAACCAACGTCTCAGAATTTCTAACGGATTATAACAGAGTACTCAATTGAAGGGGTTTCGGAAGCGAAAATGCTTACCAAGAAAGACTGGTTCTGGCGGCCACGATACTGCTCCCGGCAGCCAAAGGCGCGGCGGCCATTACAACAACGGCAACTGAGCTCCAACGGTGGCAGAAACCCCTCCTACTTACCCATTCCGGTCTCCTTCTCCCCAGCAGCAACAGGGCAGTGGCGGAGCCTTCACAGCGACGGCGGCAGCTCAGCAACAGCAGAGGGGTGGCAGAACCTCTTACCACCATCGCGCTTCATCTTCCACGCAACCTCCTTCTCTCTCCTCGAAGCTCGACAGCGGCAACAGTCTGACGCAACGGTGACAGCACACAGCGGCGCAGCTCCGCGCGGTGGTTTGCGCTCCTCCTCACGTGACCTTCCTTCCTTCTCGCGCTCCCTTCGTGCACGAGCTCTCCCTCTCGTCATCGCAGTTCTCTTCAGGTGACGGAACGAGGTGATGGATGGCAGAACCACGACTGGGCAGGAACGACGACACGTCTTTGGCGGCGACGCTCCTCGCAGTTCTGGCGACAGGGAGGATGGCGTCTCCCTCCCCTCTGAGCCCTTCGTCTCTTAGACCTCCCTTTCAGTTTCTCTTCTTTCTCATTGCAGCGTTGCTGTTGCTCCTGATTGTGTTGCGTTTGTGTGAATGGAAGGAGGAAGGGAAACAGGTTGAGTACGGCGGTTGGGTTGGGAAGGATTAGGGTTTCATGCTTGTGAGTTTGCTGAGGGTGAAAGGGGGAAGAGTCTGCTGCTGCAGCTGTGTGTGTGTTTGCGCAGCTTTAAGAGGATGAATGAGAGACTGGTGGCTGTGCAGCGTGAGGAGAAGGGTTTTAGGGGATGGTGTATCCAAATTAGGGTTAGGGACATTTTGGTAATTTCCAATAAAATTGGGAATAATATAGTAATTGAAATCCAAATTAAATCCAACACTAATTGTATATAGAAAATACTATTTGATCATCAATTTTTACAAATTACTTTCAATAAATAGCCAAATCAAATAATTAGAAATAATATACTTAATTTCTTCATTTTCCAAAATAGCAGTATTAATATTTAAAATATTACTTATCTAATCCAAATCATATAAAATCCTTATTATTTCATAACTATCAACTTTATAATTCAAATATAGAAAATAATCCAATAATTGTAAAATTGGATAATAATCATAACTTATCTCAAATTCAATAAATCAAAACTTGCCTTAATTATCTTTAATAAAATAATTTCTGAATTTAAGGCTATAAATAATTATATTATTTGAGACTTGATCATAATAAGACTTTTCAAAGATTCTGGGTCTTACATTCTACCCACCTTATAAAAATTTTCGCCTCGAAAATTGATACAAAACGAAAGGAATTTCATAACAGTTCACCTTTGAACACATTTAAGGAAGAAGCAGAAATATCCCCAAAACATAGCCATATATATGATTTTCAAATACTTGGATTGTCGTATGCATAAGGGTACAAAGGTAGGAGTATGATTGCAAAGCAAACATTACAAGATAGGCTCAATGCACAAGGTCATATGATCTCAATGCCTCACAAAACTTGAGGTGCCAAAATAGGTTGCAAATCAAGATACGCGTTCACAAAGCAAAGATGACATGGTTCAAACATGTGTTAGTAAAGCAAGGCATCGAAGGCTATAAAACATGATGGAGTTAAAACGACGTGCTTAACATCCGCACACTAATCTCATATCAACCTCAAGGTTTCAACTTTTCAACTCCATCAAGCACTTTACAATCTCCATATTCAATCACAAGCCCGACAACCGCAAACCCATTCGCAAGGAACAAGACACCACAACTCATAACGTTGTACACCTATCGCTTCAACTTCCGTATACACATATCACGTCTTAAAGAACTAAAGCATCGCATCACTACGTCTACAAGTCGCACGTGATATCAAACAATTCTCGAGTCTACTCAGAAGGATACAAGATTTAGAACGGAGAGACAATTGTCAAGGACAATACTCATAGATTTAAGGGAATGTATCCAATTTCCAAATAAACAAGGACGTTCAAGCAATGAAGTTTGCTAGAAATAAATCAATTGACAACTTCAAGGATAACCCTTGGATCAAAGAAGTTCAACAAGATCAATAGGAAGAAAACCAGCGCATCAGTTTGAGACGAACTCAAGCTGAGTCAAGGAAGCATGAGGTTTACAGAAAAGAATATTTCAAACCTAAGACAAGGCTCACAGAATTCAAGAGCATAATTAAAATACTTCCGAATACATTGTTCTTAAAGGAATCGAAAACTTGCGGAAAATTACTTCGCAGTCTAGAAGAAAAGTTGAGCAACAAACATTCTTCAAGAGAGTAGCAAAAGCATCAACGTGGCGTTACTTCAATACAATCTCATGTTGAAGTAGATCCTGTAGAGTTTTAAAAACAAAATGCACACAAGTTTGGCTAAGAGCTAAAATATTTCCTCAAATATTTTAGAAAGATAGTTAGGTGCACAACTTAACCAAAAGCAATCATAAAACTCGAAAGAGAAATCAAATGCTTGTTCAAAAATCTCCAAAGTCCATATTCAAACAAGCGTGTATAAAATCTTAGCGAGGTCGAAAGAGAAAGTTAAGCTCTATTTAGGAAAGAAAATCCAAGGTAAAAGTTTGCTATAAATTGGTAAAGGAATTAAGTGTTGCATTACAAACAAACCGGTCTCCAATAAACAAGAAAACTTTCCAAAACCCCATTTAAAATAGCGCATGTCAACTTTAAAACAATTTTGTCAAAAATTGAACAATGGTTTCAATTATAACCAAGCAACTGAAAAATAAGTTCGATTTGGAACTTCTTCAAAGAGAATTCAATCTGCTTTTTAAAATTCAAAACAAGATTCCAAAAGTATACTTGAAATCACCATGTCACAATAATATTCAAGAAGATTAGGATGTACTTGAAAAGGAGTCAAGCCATACAAGAAAGGATCTTAAATCAAGATAGTTAAAACAAGATCCACTAAGCTCGAGACATCAAACAAGTTTTAAATTGACCCTAAAGAATACAAAAGTCATAGAAAAGACAATTCAATCATTAGTGATTTCCCAAGGATAAATCTTTGACTAAAAACTCTTGTAAGACAATGAGAGGATAAACAATACACTAATTTAAAACGAATCAAACTAACTCACATAAGAATGAGATTCACAAGAGAGGACAAACCAAGATCTATGATAGTGTTCACAAGAGGTAAACGATTAGTTAAAAACAAGGTCAAGCATGACATTCATGGAGGTGGAAGGCCTAAGAGAGACTTTAGTCCGTCATAAGATGAAAGCCATGAGTCCAACATTTTCAAAAGAACAATGGCATAAACCATGTAGTAGGCTAAACCAAACTCAATTCAAAATAAGTTAAGTGAAGTTTACTAAACGAAACTCAACCGGGATAAAAGCGAGAAATCCCCTTTCTTTCCAGAATTTTGAAAAATACCCCAAATACATAATCAAATGAAGATGTGCATTGGAACTATAGTAAAATTAATAGAAAGTCAAATTGTATTTGAAGTAAATACAGTTCTGTAAACCAGTAAAAGTACAGGCGAGGTATTAGAAATAAATAGTTGTTAAACTGTATAAGAAATCTTCAAAGTTTCATATATAGATAAGCATGTATCTATTCAATAGCAATTTTCATAAAAATCTCAAAATTGGTTGTAATCACTGTCAAATAAGAGAAAAACTGAATCAACAATTTCCCTAAGAATGAACTCGGAACCCGGAGTTAAAATGCACACTGCAGTAGGACAAGTTCAAAGTCATGCCAAAGGATACATGAATCAAGAAGAACTCAAATAGAGAAAGATAGATACAACAAGGAGTTCAACCAAGCATATGCACTTAAGATCAAACAAGAATGCATATGAATAGAGGAATAGAGTTGAAAAGTCAAACTATTTTTCAAAGGATTAGCAAACAAGAACTTCAAGTTAGGACATGAAAGAACAGGTCGACTCGAACGAAATTCAAGACACACAACTGAAGAGCCTCAAGAAATAGTTTCCAACTTTTCCAAAACCCGCGATTCGCTTTACTCAAAACTCGTATATCATCTATGATAACCCATCAGTGCTTTCATATAAATAATTCACTAGTATTAAGCCGGCCAAACTTAATACCAAGAATTATGCAATGCAAGACTAACGACGTTAATCAATAGATCGTCATGTGCATAAAACTCTAATTCTCGTCATTCGACAAGACCTATTACATGACAAACGCTCAGAGCATGCAACTGAAGCATAGTCGGTCCATTCCTCAGGCTCTACAGGAAAGACCGCTCTGATACCATAATGTAACACCCTAACTACCAAAGCTCACGCTTCCAGCTACGCAACTCTGATAGCTCGGACATTACGACGACACTTATACTATTTAATACTAAAATATGAGCCTGTTTGAAACTTTAAACCGCAACACCGCTCCCAAAAAATACTTTCATCCGATAACATACATCCATAGATACCATACAACTTACAAAACTCATAAAGAGTACATCCATATATATACATACATATATATAAATAATATTACAGACATTACCCAATACAATTCCTATCCCTCTTACAGAATGTATCAAGATAAAGGCGAGGGAACAAAAATATACTAAAGCAAATACAGAGCATCTCAACAACAACTAAATGAACTCTTCGTAACTTCGGCGCCATATCCTGAAAGGGGAAAAATGTAGGGGGGTGAGAACATCATCCTCGAAAGGGTTCTCAGTAGAGGGTTTTTGGGAATTACTGTAATAGGATACGTGAAGATAAACCGTACTAGTAATTAATAACCGTCTTATGCCTCCTTTTCAAAAACAACGGTTTACAATAAAAGTAAAGTCTGAAAATCTTTTCTGAAAGAAGAACCGTTCAATTCTCAAAAACTCAAAAGCCTTTCAAAACGGTTTATCTATGCGGAACCAAAATAGCCTTTCATATTTTTCCAAACCATAAACACACAAAACCGAAACCAACCATCGGTCCATCTCATTTCAACCACGGCCCTAGGCCCAAACAATCCAACCATCAACCAATCACCACAGTTCAACAGAGTCACAGTAACAAACACAAATAGGAAGATGCAAGCACAAACAAACAGTTATTGCAAGTAGAACAATTAGCAATTAATCACGTAGGAAAACCAAGTATAATATGAACACCCAAATAATGTCACATAGATGCGTATGATGCATGCCTGTCCCTAGTGGCTGATGATATCATCTGTCGGTTATAAAGCCAACCCGACAAGTCCTGGTAGCTAACCATTGGACTGTCCCTCTGTCGCGCATCCCCAACTCGAGTTATACTCATCATAAACTTGATCATAATCATGATCCATATCCATCATCCTCACTGGTGAATATTTACGGGGGCGAGCTCATCCGGGACTTTCACAGTGCCCGGCCACACTTACGACATAGGGTCAAAAGAGCTTCGAGTCTCAACCTGGAGCACGTGGTGGCTAGCCATTGCTTCCTCCCAAGGAAACTCTCATCTCCGATAGTGGAAGTGCAACATTCACATTTATCAATATCTCAGCATATATGCATTCATTCTCAGCCATGGATCAATATCCATCTCAGCCATCCGGCTCACGGTTCAATCCAGAACCGGCCAATATTGATAATCATACACGGCCATTCCGGCTCACAATAAAACAACACTTCCACCATTCAAAATCATCAAATTCATAAAATCGGCATTTAAGCCATAAATCACTTTTTCTCAAATCATTTCACTTTGAAATCAAGTTTCAACTCTTTTCAGCCTTGGCTTTAAAGATCTCATTTCTCAAATTATCTCAGGCTCATAAGCCACTTTTACTCAAGGAAAATTCCCTCTTTAAAACAAGCCACTCTCGGCTTCCTCTTTCCAAAACTTCCAAAACCATGGAAAGTTAAAGATTCCTTTTGAAACATTCAAAATCACCCATCCAACAATGGGATTTTTGTAACAAAAGTTTCTCAGTAGGGTCCCGAGTCCTTAGGGGAGAATAGCATAACTCATTTCGCCAAATTCATTTAAAATTATTAAAACCTTAGCTTTCCGATTTGAGTAATAAAATAAGATCTAAGCCAAACCGAGTCACGTAATCATTTACTTCCTTCAAAGCCGTTTCCTTTACTTAGGCAAAACCAGCTTCAACCCCCATGACAAATTCTAAAGCGTTTCAACTGTTCAAAATTGTTTGTCTTGCAAAAGTTCAGGATTCAAAGAGTACTTAAAACCTTTCTCAAAACATTTCAAAATGAAACTTGTCAATAGACATTCAGGTTCTTTCAAAGTCATTGAAACTCCTCTAATTGAAACCCTCAAGTCAAATTCAAAGGCATTGCCCTTGTCACATTTAAAACAGCTTTAAAACATAAATTTCATCTAAATAACTTTCTCCTGAAAGAGATACAATGCCTTTCTCACGAAGCAAGACTAAATCACAATTTCTTCTTTAATAATTCATTTCAAGAGCATGAATCATCCTTTTCTTGATAATTCAAATAAAATAGTAGAAGTCTTTAACTCATCATTTTTCCAAACATTTTAATAAAGACTCGGATTTTATAGAAATTCCGGCAGCATCTCCCCTAAAACTTGGACTTTGCCACCTATTTCGGGTCCCAACAAAACCATTCCACAATCCTTTTCAACAACCCAAAATCCAAAATCAGTTCAAGGCAAGCCAAATCCAACAGTTATCTCAAAACCATATTTCAAGGAAACCGTTTCAAAAATCAAATCGTCATCAGCCGAATAAACTCATTTCTAAAGCTTTAAAGAAACGGTTCAGTAACAATCATTTATCAAAAACCAGATCATTTAAAGCAAGCCAGGCTGAATTCAAGAGTGTATTCTATTTTTCACATTCTCAAGAAAATCCATTCAACTCAAATCAATTTCCAACGAATTAAACTCAATCTCAAAGCTTTAAAAGAATCAACTTCAAAAGCATTTCGTTTCACAAAACCACACAACAGTCCAGTCAAACAAACACCCATAATCATACAAAACAACCAAACAATACATAGAACTGATACAATCACCAAATACACATCCTCACATCAGTACCCATATGTAATAATTTCAATAATAAACTATAGTTTTCGGAAAGTGCCCCTCTCTAAAAACGCAAATTCCATAACCCAAACGTCTCTCAGAGTCCTTTTCGTCTCAGCTCGAAATCACAATCAAAATCCCGACTCCGCGTGTTTTTCTCAATATAAGAAACAGCCTCAGCGCCACGTATAAGCTCAGCTACTACTTCCTAACACATCAATATCGCGAAAATCTTAAAACTCATGACTGAAAACAAATGGCGAGGATCTCCGAGATAAAACACTTACTGAAATAAAAGGAATGACACGGCAGCCTCCGCAACACTTATGCGACACGAAATCACCGGAACTCAAACCTACATTACCAAGCCTCAAGGTCTTTAGCCAAACATAACCGAACGCTAAAGCAGGGGTTTTCGAAACACAAAATACTTACTATACTAACAAGCGAAGCAGCTACGACTTCGAATTGCCCCGACAAAAGATCCGTGAGCGGCCAGAAGCTCCGGTGGCCCAACAGCAGCTTTAATTCCGACGCGCAAATATCGGAACTCAACCCTGTGTAACCAACGTCTCAGAATTTCTAACAGATTATAACAGAGTACTCAATTGAAGGGGTTTCGGAAGCAAAAATGATTACCAAGAAAGACTGGTTCTGGCAGCCACGATACTGCTCCCGGCAGCCAAAGGCGCGGCGGCCATTACAACAACGGCAACTGAGCTCCAACGGTGGCAGAAACCCCTCCTACTTACCCATTCCGGTCTCCTTCTCCCTAGCTGCAACAGGGCAGTGGCGGAGCCTTCACAGCGGTGGCGGCAGCTCAGCAACAGCAGAGGGGTGGCAGAACCTCTTACCACCATCGCGCCTCATCTTTCACGCAACCTCCTTCTCTCTCCTCGAAGCTCGACGGCGGCAGCAGTCTGACGCAACGGCGACAGCACACAGCGGCGCGGCTCCGCGCGGTGGTTCGCGCTCCTCCTCGCGTGACCTTCTTTCCTTCTTGCGCTCCCTTCGCGCACGAGCTCTCCCTCTCGTCGTCGCAATTCTCTTCAGGTGACGGAATGAGGTGATGGATGGTAGAACCACGACTGGGCAGGAACGACGACACGTCTTTGGCGGCGACGCTCCTCGCAGTTCTAGCGACAGGGAGGACGGCGTCTCCCTCCCCTCTGAGCCCTTCGTCTCTCAGACCTTTCTTTCAGTTTCTCTTCTTTCTCATTGCAGCGTTGCTGCTGCTCCTGATTGTGTTGCGTTTGTGTGAATGGAAGGAGGAAGGGAAATAGGTTGAGTACGGCGGCTGGGTTGGGAAGGATTAGGGTTTCATGCCTGTGAGTTTGCTGAGGGTGAAAGGGGGAAGAGTCTGCTGCTGCGGCTGTGTGTGTGTTTGCGCAGCAAAGAGGATGAATGAGAGACTGGTGGCTGTGCAGCGTGAGGAGAAGGGTTTTAGGGGATGGTGTATCCAAATTAGGGTTAGGGACATTTTGGTAATTTCTAATAAAATTGGGAATAATATAGTAATTGAAATCCAAATAAATCCAACACTAATTGTATATAGAAAATACTATTTGATCATCAATTTTTACAAATTACTTTCAATAAAGTGCCCAAATCAAATAATTAAAAATAATATACTTAATTTCTTCATTTTCCAAAATAGCAGTATTAATATTTAAAATATTACTTATCTAATCCAAATCATATAAAATCCTTATTATTTCATAACTATCAACTTTATAATTCAAATATAGAAAATAATACAATAATTGTAAAATTGGATAATAATCATAACTTATCTCAAATTTAATAAATCAAAACTTGCCTTAATTATCTTTAATAAAATAATTTCTGAATTTAAGGCTATAAATAATTATATTATTTGAGACTTGATCATAATAAGACTTTTCAAAAGTTTTGGGTCTTACATAATAAATATCCAAATTTATTATCACATTATATGTATTATAGTATTTTTAAATTTCAAAAGTTATTTTACCAAATATAGTTATTAATATTTGTATTTATTAAAAGCTATTTTTTGTTTGATTTTGCCAAACATAAGTATTGCATCTTTTAAAAGACAGGTTTAATAAACTACTTTTTTAAACAAAATAGAATTTTACTTAGACACCAAAAAATTAATACTACTTTTCTTTTCTATAATTCTATCACTAAACTTTTCAAAAACACACATATCTGATCATTTAATTTAGTAAAAGAATATTAAAAGCCTTAATTAATTTTCATAACTATCCTTCAAATTTTTAAATAAAAAACTTTTAAATTCTTTATCTTTTAATATTTTAAAAATAATATGTCTTTGTTGACGAAAATAATGACACAAACAAGTGCATGCATAAATGGTTTTTGTTGGAACAATTTTGAGGCAATAAATTATTAGGCCAATTTGATAAAATTTATTTATTAAAATAATTTAGTTATATAGAAGTTGTGAATTTGTAAAAATTTTTTTAAAAGACTTTGTTTAGTAAAATTTTATAAAAAGGTTTTTGTAAAACTACAAACACGTTTTTTTGTTTAGTAAATAAAAAAAATTACGTGTTTGTCTTTATAATTTTTAAGAGTTAGGAGCGTTTATGAAAATTAAACATCTAATATAAAATTTTTTAAATTTTATTTATCTTTATTAAAATTAAAGGTTTAATATAAACTTAGTTATTACTAAATATCTAAACTTATTATTACATTATGTGTATTATAATTTTTTAAATTTTAAAAATTATTTTATCAAATATAATTATTGTTATTTGTATTTATTAAAAGCTATTTTTGTTTGATTTTACCAAACATAAATAGTGCAGCTTTTAAAAGACAGATTTAATATTCTAGTTTAAAAAAAAAGTTTTACCAACTCAAACTTTAACTAATACTATTTTTCTTCTTTATAATTATATCACTAAACATTTCAAAAGCACACATATCTCATCGTTCAATTTAATAAAAGAATATTGAAAGCATTAATTAATTCTCATAACTATCTTTCAAATTTTTAAATAATAAAAGTTTTAAATTCTTTATTTTTTAATATTTTAAAAATAATATTATTTTAACTAATACTATTTTTTGTTTCTTTATAATTCTATCACTAAATTTTTCAGAAACTTACATATCTCATCATTCAACTTAATAAAAGAATATTGAAAGCTTTAATTAATTCTCATAATTATCCTTTAAATTTTTAAGTAATAAAAGTTTTAAATTCTTTATCTTTTAATATTTTAAAAATAATATATCTTTGTTGACTAAAATAATTAATTACACAAATAAGTGCATGCATAAGTGGTTTTTGTTGGACTAATTTTGAGCCAACAATATTATTGGGTCAACTTGATTGAATTTAGTTATTAAAAAAAATAGTTACGTACAAATTCTAAATTCGCTAAATTTTTAAAAGACTTGGACTTTATTTAGTAAAACTTTTTAAAGAGGTATTTATAAAAGCACAAATATCTTATTTTATATTTGGTAACTAAAAAAAGATCGCGTACTTGTGCCTATAATTTTTAAAAGTTAGGAGTATTTATAAAAATACTTAAGATAAAACTTTTAAAATTTTATTTGTCTTTATCAAAATTAAAAAGTCTAATATAATTTTATTTATTAATAAATATCCAAATTTATTATTACATTATATGTATTATAGTATTTTTAAATTTCAAAAGTTATTTTACCAAATATAGTTATTAATATTTGTATTTATTAAAAGCTATTTTTTGTTTGATTTTATCAAACATAAGTATTGCATCTTTTAAAAGGCAGGTTTAATAAACTACTTTTTTAAACAAAATAGAATTTTACTTAGACACCAAAAAATTAATACTATTTTTCTTCTCTATAATTCTATCACTAAACTTTTCAGAAACACACATATCTGATCATGTAATTTAGTAAAAGAATATTAAAAGCCTTAATTAATTTTCATAACTATCCTTCAAATTTTTAAATAAAAAACTTTTAAATGCTTTATCTTTTAATATTTTAAAAATAATATGTCTTTGTTGACGAAAATAATGACACAAACAAGTGCATGCATAAATGGTTTTTGTTGGAACAATTTTGAGGCAATAAATTATTAGGCCAATTTGATTAAATTTATTTATGAGTAAAGTATTGTTTTTGTTCTTAACGTTTGGGGTAATTCCTATTTGTGTTTCTAACATTTAAATCGTCATATTTGTATCCCTAACGTTTGTAAAAGTGATTCAATGTTATCCTACCGTCAATTACACATCATGAATGCTTTAGTTTGAGTTTTAAAAATCTCTTCTTGAAGTTGGAATACAAATGTCTGCGATAGAATCGATGATCCACTTCGAAAAATAGCTCATCAAAAATTGAAACTAATTCCTACAATATTTACATAATTCACTTTTCTAGGGACATAATTGAATCTAAACACAAATAGTGGGTATAATATTAAAATCGAACACATCCAAATGAGACCTAATTGAGAATGAATGCATCCAAGTGAGAATAATTGAAAAATATAATCGAATTTGTTAGTATAATTGATAGTAGGATAATATTAAATCACTTTTATAAACGTTAGAGATACAAATAAAACGATTTAAACGTTAGGAATACGAATACGACTTACCCCAAACGTTGGGACAAAAACGATACTTTACTCTTTATTTATTAAAATAATTTAGTTGTATAGAAGTTGTGAATTTATAAAATTTTTTTAAAAGACTTTGTTTAGTAAAATTTTATAAAAAGGTTTTTGTAAAACTACAAACACGTTTTTTTATTTAGTAAATAAAAAAAATTACGTGTTTGTTTTTACAATTTTTAAGAGTTAGGAGCGTTTATGAAAATTAAACATCTAATATAAAATTTTTCAAATTTTATTTATCTTTATTAAAATTAAAGGTTTAATATAAACTTAGTTATTACTAAATATCTAAACTTATTATTACATTATGTGTATTATAATTTTTTAAATTTTAAAAATTATTTTATCAAATATAATTATTATTATTTGTATTTATTAAAAGCAATTTTTGTTTGATTTTACCAAACATAAATAGTGCAGCTTTTAAAAGACAGATTTAATATTCTAGTTTAAAAAAAAAAAGTTTTACCAACTCAAACTTTAACTAATACTATTTTTCTTCTTTATAATTATATCACTAAACATTTCAAAAGCACACATATCTCATCGTTCAATTTAATAAAAGAATATCGAAAGCATTAATTAATTCTCATAACTATCCTTCAAATTTTTAAATAATAAAAGTTTCAAATTCTTTATTTTTTAATATTTTAAAAATAATATTATTTTAACTAATACTATTTTTTGTTTCTTTATAATTCTATCACTAAACTTTTCAGAAACATACATATCTCATCATTCAACTTAATAAAAGAATATTGAAAGCTTTAATTAATTCTCATAATTATCCTTTAAATTTTTAGGTAATAAAAGTTTTAAATTCTTTATCTTTTAATATTTTAAAAATAATATATCTTTGTTGACTAAAATAATTAATTACACAAACAAGTGCATGCATAGCTGGTTTTTGTTGGACTAATTTTGAGCCAACAATATTATTGGGTCAACTTGATTGAATTTAGTTATTAAAAAAAATAGTTACGTACAAATTCTAAATTTGCTAAAATTTTAAAAGACTTGGACTTTATTTAGTAAAATTTTTTAAAGAGGTATTTATAAAAGCACAAATATCTTATTTTATATTTGGTAACTAAAAAAAGATCGCATACTTGTGCCTATAATTTTTAAAAGTTAGGAGTATTTATAAAAATACCTAAGATAAAATTTTTAAAATTTTACTTCTCTTTATCAAAATTGAAAAGTCTAATATAATTTTATTTATTAATAAATATCCAAATTTATTATTACATTATATGTATTATAGTATTTTTAAATTTTAAAAGTTATTTTACCAAATATAGTTATTAATACTTGTATTTATTAAAAGCTATTTTTTGTTTGATTTTACCAAATATAAGTATTGCATCTTTTCAAAGGCAGGTTTAATAAACTACTTTTTTAAACAAAATAGAATTTTACTTAGACACCAAAAAATTAATACTACTTTTCTTCTCTAGAATTCTATCACTAAACTTTTCAAAAACACACATATCTGATCATTTAATTTAGTAAAAGAATATTAAAAGCCTTAATTAATTTTCATAACTATTCTTCAAATTTTTAAATAAAAAACTTTTAAATTTTTTATCTTTTAATATTTTAAAAATAATATGTCTTTGTTGACGAAAATAATGACACAAACAAGTGCATGCATAAATGATTTTTGTTGGAACAATTTTGAGGCAATAAATTATTAGGCCAATTTGATTAAATTTATTTATTAAAATAATTTAGTTATATAGAAGTTGTGAATTTGTAAAAATTTTTTAAAAGATTTTGTTTAGTAAAATTTTATAAAAAGGTTTTTGTAAAACTACAAACACGTTTTTTTGTTTGGTAAACAAAAAAATTACATGTTTGTCTTTATAATTTTTAAGAGTTAGGAGCGTTTATGAAAATTAAACATTTAATATAAAATTTTTCAAATTTTATTTATCTTTATTAAAATTAAAGGTTTAATATAAACTTAGTTATTACTAAATATCTAAACTTATTATTACATTATGTGTATTATAATTTTTTAAATTTTAAAAATTATTTTATCAAATATAATTATTGTTATTTGTACTTATTAAAAGCTATTTTTGTTTGATTTTACTAAACATAAATAGTGCAGCTTTTAAAAGACAAATTTAATATTCTTGTTTAAAAAAAAAAATTTACCAACTCAAACTTTAACTAATACTATTTTTCTTCTTTATAATTATATCACTAAACATTTCAAAAGCACACATATCTCATCGTTCAATTTAATAAAAGAATATTGAAAGCATTAATTAATTCTCATAACTATCCTTCAAATTTTTAAATAATAAAAGTTTTATATTTTTTATTTTTTAATATTTTAAAAATAATATTATTTTAACTAATACTATTTTTTTCTTTATAATTCTATCACTAAACTTTTCAGAAACATACATATCTCATCATTCAACTTAATAAAAGAATATTGAAAGCTTTAATTAATTCTCATAATTATCCTTTAAATTTTTAAGTAATAAAAGTTTTAAATTCTTTATCTTTTAATATTTTAAAAATAATATATCTTTGTTGACTAAAATAATTAATTACACAAACAAGTGCATGCATAAGTGGTTTTTGTTGGACTAATTTTGAGCCAACAATATTATTGGGTCAACTAGATTGAATTTAGTTATTAAAAAAAATTGTTACGTACAAATTCTAAATTCGCTAAATTTTTAAAAGACTTGGACTTTATTTAGTAAAACTTTTTAAAGAGATATTTATAAAAGCACAAATATCTTATTTTATATTTGGTAACTAAAAAAAGATCGCGTACTTGTGCCTATAATTTTTAAAAGTTAGGAGTATTTATAAAAATACCTAAGATAAAATTTTTCAAATTTTACTTCTCTTTATCAAAATTAAAAAGTCTAATATAATTTTATTTATTAATAAATATCCAAATTTATTATTACATTATATGTATTATAGTATTTTTAAATTTCAAAAGTTATTTTACCAAATATAGTTATTAATATTTGTATTTATTAAAAGCTATTTTTTGTTTAATTTTACCAAACATAAGTATTGCATCTTTTAAAAGGCAGGTTTAATAAACTTCTTTTTTAAAAAGAATAGAATTTTACTTAGATACCAAAAAATTAATACTACTTTTTTTCTCTTTAATTCTATCACTAAACTTTTCAGAAACACACATATCTGATCATTTAATTTAGTAAAAGAATATTAAAAGCCTTAATTAATTTTCATAACTATCCTTCAAATTTCTAAATAAAAAACTTTTAAATTCTTTATCTTTTAATATTTTAAAAATAATATATCTTTGTTGACGAAAATAATGACACAAACAAGTGCATGCATAAATGGTTTTTGTTGGAACAATTTTGAGGAAATAAATTATTAGGCCAATTTGATTAAATTTATTTATTAAAATAATTTAGTTATATAGAAGTTGTAAATTTGTAAAAAAATTTTAAAAGACTTTGTTTAGTAAAATTTTATAAAAAGGTTTTTGTAAAACTACAAACACGTTTTTTTGTTTAGTAAATAAAAAAAAATTACGTGTCTGTCTTTATCATTTTTAAGAGTTAGGAACGTTTATGAAAATTAAACATCTAATATAAAATTTTTGAAATTTTATTTATCTTTATTAAAATTAAAGGTTTAATATAAACTTAGTTATATCTACCCTTATTATTACATTATGTGTATTATAACTTTTTAAATTTTAAAAATTATTTTATTAAATATAATTATTGTTTTTTATATTTATTGAAAAGTATTTTTTATTTTATTTTTAAAAGCCAATGTGCACACAATATATGCCCCTTCCCCTTCTTTTCTGATTTTTAGCGTCTCATGTTAAATTTGATAATCAACAACGGATAAGTATAAACTTAAAAATTTTATTAAGTTATACTAATTGTTTTCTCAACTTCTAAAATTTCTAAAAAATGTTTTCTTAAGTAATTAATTGAAAACCAAATTTGAAAAAGTAAATTTAATGTTCAAATACCTGATAAAGTAAGTGTTCGGTTCCTCGAGTTTCAGACGGGTCGGTGGAGTTCTAAAGTAGTGATGATAAGAACCAGCTTCGGTCTGGGCCTGGAGGATGAGTACAGAGACTTCGCGACCTCCCAAGCTACTGCGGTGTGAGAGGGGGGTGGGCGCCACCTGCAATGACACTCCGACACCTAAGTCAGAGATGGTACAGATGGCTATGAGGGTAGTAAGATAGTGATGTACCTCTGGGGAGGGGTAGGGCCCTTTCCATATATACCCTGTTAGTAGGGCGGGTCCCACAAGATTGGTGCCTTTCCTGGAAGTTTCCTTTCCCAGCTGTCATGTGGCTGGCTGCTAGGGAGTAGGTGTCCGGGTCGTGGTCCGGACGTTCGACACTCGCCAGGCCAGTCGCTCGGGTCGGGTGGTCCCGTTCATTGGGCCGGATCAAACGGCACCAGCTTGGCTGGGCCGTAACAGTGCCACCAACGCGGCAGCTAGGGTCGCAAACAACGTGGGTGGCGCGTTCCGTTACTCTTGGCAGCTTGTCGGTGGATCGGTAGGGGCGTGCCCCCTACGCGTGAGTAGGGCTCGTCGCCTCGAAGGAATGTCCTGCGTCGCCTCGATCTCCGCGCTGAGAATTTAATGCTCTTGATGGCTAATTTGAACCCTACGTGAAAAGACTACTTTGTCCCTGCCTTTCGCGCTTCTAGGAGTCAGTTTTTTTTTTCAGTTTTCATTCGTTTTAGTTTCCATTTCCCCACTCCCATCATATCCCTCCTGCTTCCTTTCATCTCTTCCAAAATTCCTTACTGCGAATCTCCTGTTCGTTCGAATCTTTCCAAGCTTTCCCAGCTTTCCTCGATCATTACCATCATCTTGGTAAGCTGTTTTTCCCTCTCTTATTCTTTTAGTTTTATCTTGCAGTCGTGCTTTTTTGGCTTTGTGTGCGTACTGTATACTTGTTGGATTGCATGCTTGATTAGTTCCCACATTAGGCAGACATTAAGGGGGTAACCATTCCAGGTTTTTGGTATTTAGGCTTCGTTTTTAACCATAGATTTAGGCCTTGCTTGACTGTAGACACTGCATAGGCAAACTGTAGTTTTTGGTTTTAGTTTTGGTATCCCGACCTCACAGACTGACTCTGGCTGGTGCCCCCACTGTAGGTATGGCCCAACGTCCAATTGTGAGGGGTCCCGTTGCGAGAGAACCCTACGACTGATACGCCTGGGTGATTGATGAGTGGATAATTTATACGCTTTTTGGCATTATTTTTACATAGTTTTTAGAATGATTTAATTAGTTTTTAGTATATTTTTATTAGTTTTTAAATAAAAATCACATTCTGGACTTTACTATGAATTTGTGTGTTTTTTTGTGATTTCAGGTAATTTCTGGCTGAAATTGAGGGACTTGAGCAAAAATCAGATTCAGAGGCTGAAGAAGGACTGCAGATGCTGTTGGATTCTGACCTCCCTGCACTCAAAGTGGATTTTCTGGAGCTACAGAAGTCCAAATGGCGCGCTCTCAATTGCGTTGGAAAGTAGACATCCAGGGCTTTCCAGAAATATATAATAGTTTATATTTTGCCTGAGTTTAGACGATGCAAACTGGCATTCAACGCCAACTCTCTGCCCTATTCTGGAGCTAAATGCCAGAAACAGGTTGCAAAGCAGAGTTAAACGCCAGAAACAGGTTACAAACTGGCGTTTAACTCCAAGGAAGACCTCTACACGTGAAAGCTTCAATGTTCAGCCCAAGCACACACCAAGTGGGCCCGGGAGTGAATTTCTGCATCATTTACTTATCTCTGTAAACCCTAGTAACTAGTTTAGTATAAATAGGACTTTTTACTATTGTATTTACATCTTTTGATCATTTTTGAGACTATCCTTGTATCACTTTTGATCTCTTTTAACCATTCTCACTTATGAACGCGTGCCTGACAAACACGTCCGTTCTACATGAAAGCAAGCTTGAATGCATATCTCTTAGCCTTCTTATATACGATCAGAGTCTTCGTGGTATAGGCTAGAATTATTGGCGGCTATTCTTAAAATCCGAAAAGTCTAAACCTTGTCTGTGGTATTCCGAGTAGGATCTGGGAAGGGATGGCTGTGACGAGCTTCAAACTCGCGAGTGCTGGGCGTAGTGACAGACGCAAAAGGATTACTGAATCCTATTCCAGTATGATCGAAAACCGACAGATGATTAGCCGTGCGGTGACAGCGCATTTGAACCATTTTTACTGAGAGGACGGGATGTAGCCATTGACAACGGTGATGCCCAACATACAGCTTGACATAGAAAGGAGTATGAAGGATTGGATGAAAGCAGTAGGAAAGCAGAGATTCAGAAGGAACTAAGCATCTCCATACGCTTATCTGAAATTCTCACCAATGAATTACATAAGTATCTCTATATTTATTTTACGTTTTATTTATCTTTTAATTATTAAAACTCTATAACCATTTGAATCCGCCTGACTGAGATTTACAAGGTGACCATAACTTGCTTCAAGCTGACAATCTCTGTGGGATCGACCCTTACTCACGTAAGGTTTATTACTTGGACAACCCAGTGCACTTGATGGTTAGTTGTGTGAAGTTGTGACAAAGAACTAAAATTATGAACGTGCGTATCAAGTTTTTAGCATCGTTACCAAGGGATGAACGATCACGATTTCGTGCACCAGTGACCTCGGACGTGAAGGACGCCCCCAACCAGATGTCTCTGGAGGACTTTACGGAGTTCTGACAAGCCGAGTATCTCTGCGGGGGAGGTCTCGAAGAGGCAAACTATGAGGTCTTTGTCCCTGCCAGCCAAGAACAGATATTCCAACTAAACCTACACTCTCCCCGAGTCCCCGATTGGATCTGGATGTACAAGGCAATGTTCACCCACTTGGGGGTTCGCATCCCCTTCTCCCCCTTTCAAATGGCGATGCTTAACCGACGTGACATGGCGCCGTCTCAATTACATCCAAACAGTTGGCTTCTATCCGCTGTTTCGAGATGGTTTGTGAATACTTAGAACTGCCGGCCTCCGTTGAGGTGTTCCTATTTCTTTTTACCTTGACAAACCCTTCTAAAGAGGGGAGGGCCAAGAAAGGCTTCATGTCTTTCCGATCGGCCCAAGGTCGCAGTATCTTTAGCCTGTTTGAAGATTCCTATCACGGTTTTAAAGATAAATACTTCAAGGTTTGCCCCGCCGAAGGTCGGCATCCCTTTTGGTTGACGTTGGAAGGGGAACGTCGCATCCCGACCTACTAGAGTTTTGGGGCGGGGGCTAATGCCTTTACAAAGGTGACATACAATGGGTTGTCTCCCGAGAATAAGAAGGTTGTCGACGTTCTGTTGGCTATCTTTGGGAAGAACCATGTTAACCCCCACCTCCTTATGGCGATCAGGATGTGGCTAGGGGTTATATAGGTGGGTGGTCGTCTGGTAGCTTATTCATTTTTGTTATTTTTTGCTGCTTTATTACCCGTTATACTGTTTAACGAGATTTCGTCTTTTATTGCAGTATCAATGGCTGGCGAGCATGTTGGACTTAATGCTTTGTTCAACACATTTCTTCTTGAGGGTAGCGACGATGACTCCGCCACCCGTACAAATGAGGTTCCCCACTCTGCTGGCGTTGAGTGCGAGTCTCAGTCCTAGCCTACCCAGGGGGAGATAATCGGGACCAGCGCTGGTCTGAGTCCCCTGCCAGAGGTGGAAATGGATGCTGGGGGTCCTGAGGTTGTTGTCGTTGACAACCCGAGGAAAGGAAACCGTCCTCCAGCCCTGAGGGGGTCCTCACAGTCATGGAAAAAAACTTTGATACAAGTAGCTTTATTGACTCCCACCTCTTACCTGGCACAGAGGACTTCTTCCTGGGTGGGGATCTCGCCTCCCAAGCCAAGTGGGTGTACTACAACTTGCTCCGGGTTGCCGCCATAGCAAGGAAAGCAGAGCCCGTCTTGGCGGTAGCTTGGAGTCTGGAAAATAAGCTTCAATTATATGTCAACGCCAATGAGAAGTACAAAGCTGAGGTGAATTCGCTGCAGGCGTAGTTAGCTGCCTTAGAAGAGAAGGTCAAGACCTCCGACGCGTCAGTCGCACGACTCACCGAGTGAGAGCTCACCTTGGAGGGCCAACTCAATGCTGCTCAAGGTCGGGCGAAGGAGCTCAAAAAGGAGCGTAATGAGGCCCTCTCGTCGGCGACCGCAGCTAAGGCTGAGACTGCTGAGCTGAAGAAGAAGTAGAGAGAGACCATGAAGCAAGGTAAGAATGCCATCATGGCGACCGAGGAGGCGATCAAGGCACAAGTGAAGCTGTTAGCTCCCAATTTTGATACCTCGGCCGTCAGCGTTTTTAAGACTATTAAGGATGGCAAGATTGTTGATATTCTGAAGAAGTGATGTAATTGTGTAGTTAAGACTTCTGTAGTTTGTGTAGATCTTTGAACATTTAAGTAGTTTTAGATTTACCATTTTGCTGGCAGATAACAAACTTGTTCACTGCTTTGCTGGTGCTTGATGACTTGCTTGTTGTGTTTGCTTGCCGTTTTATTGGTAATTAACTATTTGTTTGCACTTGTTTACCATTTTCTGCAATGACACTCCGACACCCAAGTCAGAGATGGTACATATGGCTATGAGGGTAGTAAGATAGTGACATACCTTTGGGGAGGGGTAGGGCCCTCCCCATATATACCCTGTCAGTAGGGCGGGTCCCACATGATTGGTGCCTTTTCTGGAAGTTTCCTTTTCCAGCTATCATGTAGCTGGCTGCTGGGGAGTAGGTGTCCGGGTCGTGGTCCGGACATTCAACACCCGCCAGGCCAGCCACTCGGGTCGGGTGGTCCCGTTCACTGGACAGGATCAAACGGCACCAGCTGGGCTGGGCCGTAACAGTAAGAAAAAACTTTATTCTTATATCTAAAATTATATACAACATCTACCAAAATTTCAGAAATGATATTGAATTCAAATGAATATCATTTTTAAAATATAAACATGTTCAACAAGTCACAATTTTGTAAAAGTTAGGGTAAATTACTATAATAAACTAAGTCTCCTTTAAAATTAACCAGATCTTCCAAAACGTATTTGCATATAAATCGAACCAATTCAGTTCGATTTAGACAGGTGAACAATAGCCCCATGATAAATCGAAGCTAATGATTTCAATTTAATGGTTTTTGTAAATCGAAACCCATAAATTATCTTTCTCATTCCACTATTACAAGTGTAAGAAATGTACTCGTATCAAAATTTGATTAAAACAAATATATCATCAAAATTATAAATCGCAAAAAATAAAAAAATGACAGGTTTAAAAAGTTATGCTTAGATGAAAATCAGTTGAATCTGAAATGCTTCAATCCTGCTGTACTTTCTAAACTCCAATCAATCAATCCTAAAAAAATTTAAAATGGTAGAGGAATTCAAGAATAAACTTAATATATTCTACTAAAAAAATGGTTCTCCAAATATATCTTTTATTTTTTTTTAAAATGTTCCCTGAATTTGTTGTGTTCTCCACTTTATTTATTTATTTACTCGTAAGAAATATTGTCTTAGGATGCACTCATATGTAGAGCTACCAAGGAAGCATAAGTACCACCCTCAATCTTCATCAAAGAATCATGTCTTCCCTTCTCAGCAATCACTCCATTCTTCACCACAACAATGATATCAACACCTTTGATTGTTGAAAGCCAGCTATGAGCTACCACTACAGTAGTTCTGTCCACACGCTCAGATTTAACTCTAGATCCTTTGATGGTAGGTACCTTGAAAACATCTGAAAATGTTGCTTTCCCATGTTGCACAAAAATAGATCCTGTGTAGAAACAAAAGGCATTTGTGCAGTGGTCAATTATACTATACAGATCAATGTGTATAGATATTCTATCTGAGTTGATGAAAAATTGACACGTATCTAGATGGTAGTTGAGCTGCTAAACCATTGTGTCAGACATATCAGTGTTGTTGGAGCGCATGTGGGTAGAGGTTTGCATCGCTTATGTTGAGCCAACAGTGAGCAGGGTAACGAAAAGAGTTAAATTGAAAAAAAATCAAATGTTTGAGAGAATAAATTAGAAGCAAAGTGAAAATTTGTGATGTATACATATAATAGTAGTGATTTTCTTTTAGAAAATAAGGAGGATATGTATATATATATTTGTTGAAACAAAATATATCAAATAAATGACTATTATATTTTATTGTTTACGTAAATAGCATGTTATTGATTAAATTTCTCGTATTTAAAGTTTTCAGTGAATTGAATAGCCAAAAATTTTTATTTTTATTTTCTTAAATTTTTAGGTATTTCCTAAAAATAATTGATAAATTAGTATTTAATCTTTTAAAATATTATATTAATTTTTGATTAATTAAATGTTAATTTTTTTAAAAAGTGATAATTTAATTTTTAATCTATTATATTATATAAAAATTAAATTTTTGTATTTATTGATAGAGTTGATGTGATACATTTTGACCACTATTTTTTATTTATTTATTTTAACTTATTAAATATAATTTATTACGATAACTTAATTATGGGTTCAACTCTGCAGGAGACGGTGAGGAGAAGGGTGTGGAAGGGGAAGATGTTGTTGTGGATAGTGAGGAAGTGACAGGACAAGGAGCAGTGCGGGCGGAAGCCAATGGCGGCGGCGTTGATGCTATTTGTGCAGGGGATGCTATCTTGAAAGGCAATGAAACGGCCGCAATTTTAGGCGCACTCATGAAACAGAACTACGCCGGGAAGGAGGTTGATCAAGAGGCGGTGCAGCTCCTGAACAGCACAAGGGAGGGGAACAAAAATACAAGTGCGGTACATGGAATGTGTTTGAAGGCGAGTTCTGACGACGGGTCGAGCAAGACGCCCGCTATCCTTAGTAATGATATTGGTGTCATATGCAGGGACAATGAGGCAAGGGAGATAACACCTAGTAAGGAGTTGGAGAATTTGGATAGATTAGGACCAATGAGGGGGCTGAAACAGAGACATCAGACTCAAAGGATGAAAATACAGTGGTAAAGGAAATCGGTTTGAGAGAAGAAGGAGATTTAAGGAATTTGGAGGATTCGGGAAATTCAGAAAAGGACGCGGACGGTGACAATAATCAAGAAACGCAAGGAGGAAGCCGAGAAGCTGATATGGAAGAAAATAGAGCAGTTTGGGATTTAGCAGTGGAGTCATGATCTATTTTATATGATGAGGATGACAACATCATGGCTATTCTCCAAGAACAGAATGAAACAATTGCACAAAAAATGAAGCTAGCAAAACAGAAAGAGAAAGCAAGAAGGAGCCACCCTAAAAATTGGAATAAAGTGTGTAACAAAAAAATTTAAATGATTTTTAGTTTATGAAATGTGAGGAGTTTAGGGGTATTGAAAAGTTGAGAATGATGAAAAATTTTAAGCGGGAGGATGTTGTGAATATGTTAGGATTGATAGAGACAAAAAAGAAAGTGATTACTAAGTTTGATGTAGTGCAAGTTTGGAGAAATGATGTAGTGGGTTGGGAATTTGTGGGTTTGGAGGGTACTTCTGGAGGTGTATTATTTATGTGGGATGATATGATGTTTAAGTTGAGTAACTGCTACTAAAAGGAGAAAGGGTTGTGTACAAGAGAGGAGAAGTGTACTGTATGGAAAGAATTGAATTTGTTTGCACTTGAGGGTTTTCTTAGAATGGTAAAGGAGGAATCGCGGGATTTAGGAGAGATTCGTTTTACTGGAATGTTGACGGATTTGACGGTACCTTTGAGTAGATGGCATAAGGAGAAGTTTGGTGATATTGAGTTGAGGATACAACAACTGAAGGGTGAAATCAAGAAGGTGTGTTGCACTTGGTTGTTGGCCTATGATAAACTATGGTCTATTTTAATATCTATTAAGCAACTTTTTGAGAGTTAAACATGTGCACTTGTTAAAAAAGAAGAACGTAACAGGTGATTGTTTGTTTTTCTTTTTGTTATTGTTTGGTGTTCTTGCCTGGAAAAGAATGATAGAATCTTCAAAAATCAAGAAGCAAGTATTGCGAAAATAATTATCAGGCCGATTAGGAGCTACAAGAGTGGAGTGATTTTGGACTCTTTTTGGTTATTGATGACACTGTCGGAAATGTCTAAGGTTTACTTGTAATTTTCTTGTCTTGTTCTATTTTTTTGTTGCTCCACCTTGTTGTGTTGAGCTTTTGATTAAAAAAAAAACTCTCACCTCCTTCATTATATACCACATCTTTATGTAAGTTTAATTTTTTATTTTATATAAATTTTTTAAGTGTCGGTCGAATCTTCTATTTATTAGTATTTCATTTTAATTTGTTCAAAATTTCTACTGTTCATATTTTCTTTTGGTTTATGTGTTTGATATTGTTTTTGATCCGTTACCTAAGAACTAACCCACAACAATAACCTCGGAATCGAATTCCACCAAAACGGATAACCTCCCCGAGATTCTCTCCAACCAAAACCACTAAAACTACAAATACTGGAGTATCAACAAAGGACTCCGTCATACCAGTAACCCAGATACTAATAACTACCCCAAATAACACAATATATACGGGTAACTCATTCAATCACAGGTACGTAACTTATTCCGTATTCCTTTGAATAATCTCTTACTCTTACTTACTTAAGCGTTGGAGTCCCTTTGCAGGTGCCCAACGCCGCCTCCCCTACAAAAAGACGACGTTCTTTTCCCTTTTATCCAAAGAAAACTAGTTCAAGCATTAGCGGAACGAGCTATACTTTGGAGACGTCTTTATACACAGGAACATTTTTAAATTTCGTTATTTTGGAAAGTTAAAATTTTATTTCTTGGGATTTATGTTATATGCGTCTTTTTCTTCACATGTTTCATTATTATTTTTTCTCAATTTGTATTTTTTCTCAAATTAAAAATTCTAACATGTCTAGATGCGGCAAAGATAACTTTAAACCTTTCGAATGAAAGGTTTAATGAAGATAGAGATTTGTCTTTCATTAAGAATTAAGAGAAGAATTTTTGAAAGATGTTTCTGTGGGCAAAGCATGATGCTACTACAATATAGAACAATAACAAATTTTGAGAGATGGTTTATTTGTTGTCCTCTATAAAAGATAAGACATTTTATTTTTGAGTTATTTTAGAAGGGAACTCATTTGAAAACTATCTTACTCTTTCGTCTTTTCTAACAAAAAAAAATGTTACAAACTAAAAAGAATGACATATAAAAACTAAACCGATAAATTGTTAGAATATTTTTTAATAGCACGTTGTTAGTTTTTCTATGATTATTTTTACTTATTATATAATTTGTTTATATAAGGTAGAAAATTATTTGAATAGTTATTAAAACTATTATGTCAAAATGTATAAAATTATTAAATTATATTTATATTATTAATCAGTAATAATTCATTTGTGATATACGAAATTTGTTAGAAACAAGAAAATAATCTGAAGAAAGTAATTGTATATTATTAAGTAAATTTAGAATGATACAATGTCTTCGTTACCTAAAGTTCTCGGGTATCCGTCGGGTCGGGAGGCGGTAAAGGATAAGAGAACGAGATCCTGAAGTAACTCAGAGCGGTCTCTTGGTCCAAGATCGGAGGTCGGCGGGAGCAGCGGTAGAACGGACAAGGGGGAAAGCCACCTGCAAGGACACTCCAACGATTAAGTCAGTGTCCGTACGGGGGGAGCGCTGACCTCTCCCCTTATATACGGTGTTGGATGGGCCCAAGATGACCTAGCTCACTGGCCAGGATGCTTGTGAGCTGTCCCCGTCCACGTGGGAGGTGCTGGTCGTCCCGGGCTGCGGGTCGGGGCTTCAGGTGTTGCCCCGGGGAAGCCGACCCGACCGGTTTTGCCAGGGTGTGCTGGTTCGCGCAGGGGGCGAGGCCGGACATCGTCCGGGTCGGGTGCTGGGTGCCGACCTGCTGGACTTCCCTTGTGGGGGATGGCTTGGGCCTAGGTCAGAGATGGCGACCCGACCCAGCGGCTAGCTAGACTGAGCTTGTAGTGGTCCGTAACAGTGCCCCCAACGCGCTAGCCAGCCAGGAGGTTCGGAGCTCGTGGCTAGGCGCGTTTGTCCTACTCGCCGTGAGGGGTTGTGTTCCCTTTCTTGGGAGTCCGTTGATGGCGCTTCATGTCTCGCACGCGTGGTTGCCTCATCTCTGGTGCTGTCTTCTTAGCTTCCGCGCGGGGCATTAAATGCCCCCATCATCTCATGATTTGAAATTTGTGAAAAATGACGCATATGCCCCTGCCTTTTGGCGTTTTTCCTTGACGGTTACACTCTTTGTCCCCTTTTTTATTTTCGCAACCTCCTCATTTCCTCACTTCCTTTCTTCTGCTTCTATTTCATGGACTCGTCGCTGCTTCTCCTCTCTTTTCTACTACTTGCTCATTTTCCTTCACCTTTGTTCGTTGCTGCTTCAACCTTTCGGTCTACTTCTTCATCCTCCCTGGTACGTTTGATTTTATCGTTTTTGTTTTGCTCTTTTGTTTTTGGTGTTTGTGCGTTTTCCTTTATGCATGTCTGGGTTTTTTTTTTTTGGCTTTTGTCGCTTCTTCTTCCTTTAGAGGGGGCGCCACTAGGTTTTTCTGGGTTAGTCTTAGGTTCTGGGTTAGGATAGGTGTACCTTAAGGGGTGGTTTTGGTTGCTACTTGTTTTACTGCTTTACGGGTTCCCGACCTCCTGTTCTGACTAAGTGGTGCCCCTGCTGTAGGTATGGCTAATCGCCTCGTTCTCCCTGACTAGGCTCAGCGGCCGCTAGCCGATTTCGTCGATCATTACGCCTGGGTCTCCTCTGACGTAAGGGACACCCCTTCCAAGGTCACGAAGGAGAGCCTCCAAGATTTGTGCCAGGTTAGGCTCTTATGTGGGGGTGGTCCCGAGGAAGCGCTTTACCAAGTCTACGTTCCTACTGCTCGGGAGCGCGTTTGCCAGAAGAACTTGGCAGCTCCACGGGTTGTTGATTGGTTTTGGACTTGTGGGTTTATGAACCCATGTTCACGACCTTGGGGATTCGCTTGCCCTTTTCTCCTTTTGTCATGGGCTTACTGAATCGTTGCGATGTTGCTCCATCGCAACTGCACCCGAACAGATGGGCTTCCATCCGGTGCTTCGAGATGGTTTGCGAATACTTGGAGCTTCCGACTTCTGTAAATGTTTTCCTCTACCTCTTTCTTCTTACGAACCGCTCTCGCCAGGAAAAGGCGAAGAAGGGGTATATGTCCTTCAGGGCCCAACAGGGTCGTAGGATTTTTTGCCTTTTTGAGGATTCCTTTCATGGTTTCAAGTCTACCTTCTTCAAAGTCAGGCCGGTTGAGGGTCACCAACCCTTCTGGCTTACTGCCGAGGGAGAAAGGCGGATCCCGACCTACTGGAGTTTCGGGGCAGGATCCGATTATCTAATAAAAATATCTTATGACTGGTTGAGTCCGGAGGATCGCAATATCGCCGACATTTTGTTGGCTATTTTTGGCGAGAAAAACCTTAATCCTCGCATGGTTATAGGGGACCGGGAGGCCGATTGGTCGTATGCTGGTGAGTTCTTTTCCCTTTGTATTTTTAGTGTATTGCACTTCTATCATTCACACCTTTGCTTCTTCCTTTGCTTGTAGTTTCCATGGCTGGTGGGAGAAAAACCTTGGCTGACCAGATGAACCTCATCCAGGGGGATGGTGAGGGTGGCGAGGACTCCTCAGCGACCCCTACGGCGAGTCAAGATCGGGAGGATGCTGGGGAGGGTAGTGGTCGGGTTGACGGAGCTTACTAGGGGGAGCCGGGAAAAGAGGTTCCTCCTGAGAATACCTCAGAGAATCCGCATGTGGAGGCAGAATCTCCTTTTGATGAGGAGGATCTGGGGTTTGGTGACGACGACTTGAAAGTCGTTAGCAACCCTAAGAAGAGAAAACGGGATTCCGGGAAGGCGCTCTCGGTCATGGAGAAGAACTTCGATGTTGGGGGTTTCATTGAATCCCAGTTGCTCCCTGGCACCGAAGAGTTTTTTCATGATGCCGATCTTTCCGGGCAGGCGAGGTGGATCTACCGCAGTCTTCTTCGAGCTGCAGCCATTGCCAAGAAGGTGGAGCCTGTCTTGGGAAATTATCATGCTATGGAAGTGAAGCTTTGGGACTCCCAAAAAGATCTGACTGACTCAAGATCTCGGGAGGAGGTTTTGAAGAAAAAATTGTCTGAGCAGGAGAAGAAGTCTGAGGAAGATGCCAAGGAAATCAATAGGTTGGTGGATCGGGACATCACCTTGATGCAAGATATGAACACTGCTCGTGGTGAGGCTGCTGTTGTCGAGAAGAAGGCCAAGGAACTTGAGGAAAAGCTGAAGCTGGCAGAGAGCTCGGTAGAGGCTACTCGCCAGGAGATGGCTGGTTTAAAGAAGAAAAACAAAGAGCTTGCGAAGGGGGCCCGAGAGGCCGTGAAGCTGACTGAGGAGGGGATCAAGCTTCAGATGACCGTGTTGGCTCCTGATCTCAATATTTCCCAAGTTGGAGCTCTCAAAACTGTCGAGGAAGGGAAGATTGTTGACATCTTTAAGTCTTGAGTTTTTATGCTTCTTTATCTTTGTGATTTGTTTTTATCTCTGGGCCTGTTTAAGGCGCCTTTTGGTTGTAACAAACACTTGGTACTTTTTTTTATCTTAATTAGGTCGCTTTCTTGGTTATTGCTTGCTTGCTCGGGCCGTCGTGGCTTTGCTTTTATTATTTATTTTTGCTTACTCGAACCGTCGCGGCCTTTTGGTTTACCGTTTTTATGGTATTTACCATTTTTGTTGCTCGTCGCTTTAAGTTGTTTTGCTTCGGGTCCCTTTGGTTCCCGGGGTGATCAGTCCCGGGTTACCGTTAGGTCGGCCGTTCGTTATATTTTATCGCGAATCTTGCAAAAAGACAAACTTATCATATACGTGTGGTTAGAACTTTGAAGCAAGGAAATGATGTAATGCATAATTAAGTGAAAGTAAAAGAGGAGTGTAAAAGGAAAATATATTTTTTTTTGGTGAGGTCGTCAAGTCGTGTGGTTGCTTCTTCTTTTGAGTAGAACCTTCTCAGGTTCGCCATGTTCCATGTTCTCGGCACCTCGCTTCCGTCTAACTTCTCTAACTTGTAACCTCCTTTGCCGAGGACCTCTCTTACCCTGTAAGGGCCTTCCCAGTTTGTGGCCAACTTGCCTTCCCCTGGGTTGGTAGCCCTATGCCGTTGCGTCGTAAGACCAAGTCACCTTCTCCCAGGCTTCTTTTTAGCACCTTGCCATTGTACCTTAAGGCTATCCTTTGCTTTATTTTTGTTTCTACTAGGTGCGCCATTTGCCTTGTCTCGTCGACCAGATCCTTTTCGATTGCTTCACTTCCTCCTCCGAGGAGTAACCTTGGACTTGGTTCCCCGACCTCGACTGGGATGACTGCGTCGACCCCGTATGTGAGTCGGAAGGGGGTTTCACCGGTAGATGATTGGGGGGTGGTCCTGTAGGACCATAGTACTGAAGGTAGCTTGTCTGCCCATGAGCCCTTCTTTCCCTCAAGTTGCTTTTTTAACCCTTTTAGGATGACTTTGTTGGCTGCCTCTACCTGGCCGTTGGTTTGGGGGTGTTTGAATAAAGAGAACCTTTGCTTGATTTTTAATCCTGCTAGGAATTCTTTGAACTTCTTGTCGGTGAACTGTGTGCTGTTATCTGATATGACAGTTTCTGGGAGTCCGAACCGGGTGACTACTTGCCTCCACATGAATTTTTGGTAATTTGCTGAAGATATGCTAGCCAGTGGTTCTACTTCTACCCATTTGGTGTAGTAGTCTATGGCTACTATCAAGTATTTCACTTATCCAGGCCCAGGTGGGAATGGTCCTAATAAGTCGACTCCCCATTGGGCGAAAGGTCGGGGGGCCATCATCAGGTTGAGTTCTTCGGGTGGTGTCTTGTGGAAGTTGGCATTTTCTTGGCATTTTTTGCATTTTTTAACGAACTCCTGGGCATCCAACATCATTGTGGACCAGTAGTATCCTGCTCGGATGATCTTTCTCGCCAGCGACCTTCCCCCGATGTGGTGACCACAACACCCCTCGTAGACTTTGCTTAGGACGTAGTCCATCTGGTCGGGGCGCAGGAATTTGAGTAGGGTTTGGTGGATCCCTCGCTTGTACTACTGCCCTTGTATGATTACCTATTTGGGGGTTTCCCTTTTGGTAGCTTGTGCTTCTTTCGCATCTGGGGGTATTTTTCCGTGCTCCAGGTATTGGAAGATAGGGTCTATCCATGAGGAGGGGTTCGGCATCTGGGCTGCGCACATGATGATTGCAGGTTCAGTTGCTAGCCCTTGGATTAAGGATCTGTTTCCTGTCCCGGGTTTGGTGCTTGCTAGTTTAGAAAGGAGGTCGGCTCGGGCATTTCTTTCTCTAGGGACATGCTGAATTGTGACTTCCTCGAAGCTTTTGCATAGCTCTTTTACCTTTTCTAGGTATTTTTGTAGTAGTGCGTCCCTGGCTTGGTAGCTGCCGTTTATCTGAGAGGTAATGATATGGGAATTGCTACTGACCTCCACCCTTGATGCTCCGACCTCTTTGGCTAATATTAACCCTCCTATCAGGGCCTCATATTCTGCCTGATTGTTGGAGACTGGAAAATCGAACTTGATTGATTATTCATAGGCTACTCCTGCCGAGTTTTCAAGAATGATCCCGGCCCCTCTAAATGTTTGGTTAGATGTTGTGTCAACGTGGAGTTTCCACCGTGTGTTTGGTACGTCGGGAGCCTCCCCTGTGACCTCTACCAGGAAATCTGCCATGGCTTGGGCTTTGATTGCTTGTCTGGGTTCATATTGCAGGTCATATTGAGACAGCTCTATCGCCCATGACATCATTCTTCCCGCGAGGTCGCATTTCTGGAGGACTTCCCGAATGGCTTGATCGGTTCTCAGGATGATCACGTGACCTTGGAAGTACTATTTTAGTCTTCTGGATGAGGTCAGTAGGGCGTAGGCCAACTTTTCCAACTTGGTGTACTTCAACTCCGCCCCTTGGAGTACTTTACTGATGAAGTATATTGGGCATTGAGTCTTGTCTTCTTCTCGGAGAAGGACTGCCGCCATTGCTTGCGTGGTCACAGCTAGGTATAAGTACATGGGCTCCCCTTCTCTAGGCTTGCTGAGTACGGAAGATTCTGAGAGTATCTTTTTGAAGTGGTTGAACGCTTCTTCGCACGCCGGAGTCCACTCGAAGGCGATTCATTTCTTCATTAGGTTGAAGAATGGGATGGCCCTTTCTGCCGAGGCACCGAGGAATCGGGATAGAGCCGTAAGTTTTCCGGTGAGTCATTTTATGTCTTTGACAGACCTAGGACTTGTCATTTTGAGGACGGCTTCATATTTGTCTGGGTTGGCCTCTACCCCCCTTTGTGTTATCATGAACCCTAAGAATTTCTCTGCTTCCATGGCGAATGCGCATTTGAGTGGATTGAGCCTCATTTTGAATTTTCTTAGTGCTTTGAAGACAGCTTGGAGGTCGTCTATTAGCATGTTCGATTCTGCTGTTTTCACCAGGATGTCGTCAACATATACTTCTACCGATTTGCCGATGAGGTCATAGAAGACCTTGGTTATTAGTCTCTGGTAGGTGGCCCCTGCGTTCTTTAGTCCAAAGGGCATTACTTTGTAGCAATAAGTACCCCCAGGTGTTATGAATGCCGTTTTGTCCTCGTCAGGTCGATGCATCGGGATCTGGTTGTAGCCGGAGTAGGCATCCATGAAGCTGAGAAAACGATATCCTGCCGCCGAGTCGACCAAGGTGTCGATGTTGGGGAGGGAAAAAGAGTCTTTTGGGCATGCTTTGTTCAGATCAGAGTAATCAACGCACATTCGCCACCTTCTGCTAGCTTTTTTGACTAAGACGACATTGGACAGCCATGTTGAATACTCAAGTTCTTTGATGAATCCTGCTTCTAGTAACCCTGCTGTTTGTCTGGCGACTTCGTCGGCCTTTTCTTGAGACATCTTCCTTCACCGCTGGGCTACTGGTTTGGCATCAGGTTTTACGGCTAGTCGGTGGGACATGACCTCGGGATCTAGTCCCGGCATGTCTGATGGTGTCCATGCGAAGAGGTTGCCATTTGCCCTTACGACCTCCATGAGGGGGCCCTTGAGTTCATGGGGCAGGTTCCTATTTACGAAGGTAAATTGATCTGCCGACTTTCCTATTTAAAACTTTTCCATGTCCCCCTCTGGTTCTGGTCTCGGTTTATCTTCCATCCTGACGTCCAAGTCTGCCAAGAACACGCCAGCTGCCCTCTTAGATTCTTTCCTTAAGGAGAGACTGGCGCTGTCGTAGGTGACTGCCGTTTATAGGTCTCCCTTTATGGAGCCAACTGTTCCCTTGTCCGTTATGAACTTCATTGTCAGGAACTTGGTGCATATTATAGCTGAGAATTCATTGATAGTTTTTCTTCCCAGGATGATATTGTAGGCAGTGGAGTCTCTGAGGACTACAAAGTCTGCCATAACCAATTTTTTGGCATCACCGATTCCTAGGCAGATTGGGAGAGAGATCGTTCCGTCAGGTTTAATGTAGTTATCGCCTAGTCCCATGACTCCGTGCTGGTGATTCTTAAGGTCGGACTCCTTGAGTCCCATGGCATCGAACACGTTTCTGAATAGAATGTTAGAATCAGATCTTGTGTCGACGAGGATTCGTCTGACTAATCCTGTCCCGACCATTGCAGTAACCACCATGGGGGGTTCTCGGGAAGATCATGAAACAACTTATCTTCTGGGCCGAAGGATATCGTGGGAGATCTTTTGCTGGCGATGGGGCCTTCTGTCAAGATGGAGAGTATCTGGGTATCCTTCTTTGCTGCCGATTTGGATTTAGGAGGGCTATTGCGCCCGACCACGATGTTAACCACGAAGGTAGGGGGTTATTGGCATCCCTCATGGGTTCTTGCCTTGGTTTGACAGTTCGGTTGCGATCTTCCTCGGAGCGCTCTCGTTCTCATCTCCTCGGTTCTCTAATGAGCCGGGAGAATTCACTCAGCTTTCTTTCTCTGATGGCATGTTCTAAGGCGTCTTTGAGATCGAAGCAGTCTTGGGTTTTGTGACCAAATCCCTTGTGATAATCACAGTAGATGCTTTTGTTGCCTCCCATTCTTTCTTTCAATGGTCTAGGTCTGGATAGGATTCCCTTGTCTGTGATTTGTTGGTAAACCTCTACTATGGGCATCGTAAGTGGCGTGTAGTTCGTGAACTTTCCTACCCGTGGAGGTTGCTTGGACTGCTTACCTAGGGTGCCGTCCCTGGGAGCTTCTTTGTACCTGTCGACCTGGGGGGCTTGCCGAGCTGGGGGGTTTGGGAGCTGCCGTTTGTTGGCTGCTACAACCTGACTCACTTCCTCATCGTTGATGTATTCCTTGGCCACCCTTTGAATTTCTTGCATGGACCAGACAGGCTTGGTAGTGAGGTGCTTCCTAAAGTCTTCGTTTAGCAGGCCATTCGTTAGGCAAAGACTAGCAAATGAGTCCGTAAGGCCGTCAATCTCCAGGAACTCGTCGTTTAATCTGTCTAGGAACTTTCTGGTCGGCTCCTCGGGCTTTTGGGTAACCCCTAGCAAGTTGATTGGGTGCTTGGCCTTGGCTATGCGTGTCGTGAACCGAGCCAGAAAGCTTTGGGAGATGTCCGCAAAAGCTGCGATGGATCCTTGTGGGAGGGCGTTGAACCATTGAATCACTGGACCGGCTAGCGTCACAGGGAACGCTCGGCATCTGACCGCATCGCCTACCCCATCCAAGTTTATTCTTGCTTCAAAGGCTGTGAGGTGCTCTTGGGGATCCTTAGTCCCGTCGTACCTCATGTCCGTCGGCTTGTCAAAATTTTTCAGGAGCCGAACCTTGAGGATCGAGGGGTGGAAAGGAGTGGCTCCTATGATAATAAGGTCCTACTGTTTCTTAACTTTTCCTTTCTGGGACTCCCCGTGGCTCTCGGACCTGTTTTGGGTAGGTCGGGAGGTCGCTTGGTATGCGCCTCGCCGTGCTCTGTTAGGCTCCTTTCTCGGCTCTCGTGTCTCCGGGAGGGGGAGCGAATACGGGTGCGGGATCGACTGGCGTCGTCGCGGGAGTGGCTGACGTCTCCGTGGGATCGGCCCCTTGCTGCCAGCTCTCGCTCAAGATTTTGTACTCTATGCCTGAGTTTTTGCATGATCTTGGTGCTGTCGGCCCCCGTTCCTCCGAAGGGACGTCTTTCAGGGGTCTTGGTGTAGATTTGTTAGTTCGGTTGGACGAAGGATCGTAGCTATTCGCCAGCATGGGCTGTCGAGCTTGCCTTGCTCAGGCGGGCTACGCCTCCTTCGCGGAGTTCCTCTGAAGTGGGGAGTCGCTCCATGTCTGCTTCAGGATCCCCATAGACGGCGCCAATGTTCGTTACCTGAAGTTTTCGGGTATCCGTCGGGTCGGGCGGCGGTAAAGGGTAAGAGGGCGAGACCCTGAAGTAACTCGGAGCGGTCTCTTGGTCCAGGATCGGAGGTCGGCGGGAGGGGCGGTAAAACGAACAAGGGGGGATAGCCACCTGCAAGGACACTCCGACGATCAAGTCAGTATCCATACGAGAGGATAGCCAAATTAGGTAAGATGATGTGTACTTCGGGGGGAGCGCTGACCTCTCCCCTTATATACGGTGTTGGATGGGCCCAAGATGACCTAGCCCACTGGCCAGGATGCTCGTGAGCTGTCCATGTTCACGTGGGAGGTGCTGGTCGTCCCGGGCTGCGGGTCGGGGCTTCGAGTGTTGCCCCGGGGAAGCCGACCCGACCGGTTTTGCCAGGGTGTGCTGGTTCGCGCAGGGGGTGAGGCCGGACATCGTCCGAGTCGGGTGCTAGGTGCCGACCCGCTGGACTTCCCTTGTGGGGGATGGCTTGGGCCTGGGCTTGTAGTGATTCGTAATACAATGTATAAGAGTTTATATAGGTGTTAGAAGAATCAAAATAATAAAAATGTAATATCCTACAATAAATATATAGATATGCTAAATAATTATAATTAATACTAACTAATCCTAGTTGTTCCTAATTATATTCTAATAAAATTAAAACTTATTCTGATATAACGTCTACTTGAAACAAGGATGGAGTGATGGACAAAGAATTTTAATGCAAACAATATACTTGGATTTAACAACAATAAATTTGAAGTTTTAAAAGAATGTTGAGTAATGACAAGGAAGTTCCTATAATTGTTGATGTTTATTGATCAGTACATATTATTTGTAGGTGGATGTTACAATACTTTTGTATTGTTTGGAGTTTTAAAATTTTTTCGTATTATTAATATTATAATATGTGTTGGCACAGTATTTTAAAAGGTATCTTAAAAGGTTATTAATAGAGCTTTTAATGTTTATTGATAAAATTATTAAGTAATTAATACATTATTCTTATAAAACTACAAACACATTAATTATAACCTCTAACATATATTTTTAATAAAATGACAATTATGATTATTATTGATATTTTTTTATGACTTACTATTAAAAATTTAACATATTTTATTGGTATATAAGTTATTAAAATTATTAAATTTGATAGATTATAAATTTTAATTAATTAATAATTTTAAATTTTATTTATTTTAATTATTTATTTGATATTATAATTTATTTCATAAAACTTATTATCTTATATATTATTTTTTTCATCTATAACATCATAATTTTAAAAATTAACTATATTATAACATACCATTTAATTAGGATATATATAAATATATATTAGGAACAGAATCAATATTCTTTTAAAGTGTTATTATAAATTAATTTGTCAAAAGATAATTTAATTTTTGACAAAATACATAAATAAACCAAAACTATCCCAATATCATATGATTCACCCAAATCAAAAGATGTTACGTTGATCCCCAAATTATATTTCTATATAAATTCGATTTACGCAATATAGTAGTAAATCGAATTGGTAAGTTTTGAATTACATGAAAATGTTGTTTTTTGCATAAATCGAATTGGCCTGGTTCGATTTATGCATGCATGATGTCCATAGTAATAAATCGAATGAGCATGATTCGATCTATACATGGTTTGTGACAATTAGTAATTTGATTTAGGTTGTTTTGAATTATGAAATTTGGTCGTCCATGGTAAATCGATACAATCCAATTCGACTTACTAGCAAATTGAGTTCTATGTATAAATCTAATTCGGACTATTAAATTTAATGTGAAATCAACTTATATAAATATTAATTTTTATTATAAAAAAGAGTACTTAACTTAAAAATAACATAAAAATTGATGATAAGTTAAGTACTTTTTTATAATAAAAATTAATATTTATATAGGTTGATTTCATATTAAATTTAATAGTCCAAATTCGATTTATACATAGAACTTAATTTTTTAGTAAATCGAATTGGACCGTATCGATTTACCATGGACGACCAAATTCATGTAATTCGAAACTTACCAATTCGATTTACTACTATATTGCGTAAATCGAATTTAACCAATTCGATTTTATATTAAAATATGGTTTGAGGGATCAACGTAATATTTTTTTATTTGGGTAAATCACGTAATATTGAGCTAGTTTTGGTTTATTTATGTGTTTTGCCCTAAAATTTGGAGTTGTTTATTTTAGATTATTAATTAAATTTAATTTTAAATTTTATAGTTAAAATTAAATTTAAAAATAATTTTAAATAAGTAGTCATAAATCAAAGAGCATAATAGTATTAAATTATCGTCTTATTCGTAATTAGAGTTGTTGCTTCTAATGTTTAATTCATGAAGTTAGGGTGTAAATATGTTTTTGTGACTAAATCCGAACCGGTCATATTAGTTTACATTGATTTAAATATTGAATTAGAATTAGATTTCTAAAAAAAAGAAAAGAAAAAAGATTTTGCAACAAAGAAAAATAAAAATAAAAAAATGTGAATGATGGTTAAAGTTTGATTAAGGTTAGGTAAAAATGATATAAATTATATATATATTTTTTTAATATATAAGATAATTAGGTCAGGTCGAGTTCCAAACTCTAAAAAAAATATTTTGTGAAATTTAAAGTTTTTTATTTTTTCAATAAAGTTAGTGATGATTCCTAGGTTTCTTTTTTAAAAAAATATTTTTGTCTCGATCTTGTATTTTGTTCTCTTTAAAAAATATTAGAGAGTTAAATCTATTTAATTAAATCATGCATATAAATTATTTAAATTATATTTATTTTTTCTTTAAATTTCAATAATAATTTTAAGAATAGTTTTTATTTTTGTGAATAATATTCTCTTTATAATACTTAAATAAATAAATTTGTTATTATATATTTATGTTTATTTTTATGAATTGATATTTAAATAAGAAGATACAAAACATAGAAAAAAAATCACAATATAAGTGTGCTTTAGTATGTATAGTATAATAAAAATGAATTTTGAGTGTAATGAAATGAACTAAATATAAATAATTAAAATTAAGATACAAAATGTTTAAGATAATTAATTTTTAAAATTAGAAAAAAGAACAATAATTAAATTCATTCTCTTATACTAAATATTTATTTTACGTTATATAGGATACATATAAATTTAAATTTTTAAAATTAAAGTTAAATTCATAAATATTTTTAAATAATTAATGGCATAGAATCTTTTTCCCTTTTAATATTCTTACACAAAATAAATGGTATTTTGGTCTTTTTGTTTTAATACATTTAAATGATATTAATACTAAAAGAATATTTTTGTTTTTTTAATTAAATAAATTTTAAATTAAAATTAAATCATTTTAATCTTAAAGGTATTTTTTAGTCTTTTAAAATTAATACTAAAAATATGTTTTGATTTTTTAATTTTTAATTTTTTTTTCAATTATAATGTTATAAAAAAATTCTTAAGTGTTATAATAATCTAATATGAGTAATATTAATAAAAAAGTTTAAAATAATCCAAACTCTCCCATGTAACGGTAGTGGTTGCCGTTGGGTTCCTGAGCAGTAAGAGGTCCTTTTTGTTTAAATGGCTAGTGTGGATTAATAATTTCAAAAATTAATGGAAATAAGTTGTTTTTGGGTCCACTAGAAAAATAAATGGAATTAGGTTGAATAAATAAATACGAAAACAATACCAACAAAAAACAATAGTAAACATGAGAACTATGTAATAGTTATATTTATAGGCTTTAGCCAAAGAAATAAAAAAGTTGTTTCATTTGCAGGCTAAATATTATTAGATTTTAGTTATTATTTATATTAGCTTAGTAGCTTTTTTAGGATTAGTTCAAAGAAATAAAATTTAAATATAAAAGGTTCATAAAATAGAAAGGATTCATAAAATGTTTGTTGTACTCTAGTTTTAAAAAGAATTGCTTGGTTGCAAATTTTAACTACTACTATAGCATTTTTTCAAATATAATAATAAATTTCACAATAACTTATTATACTTTACTAACATTAAGGACACTCTTGAACTAAATTTAAAAAAAAACTTAGCATTTATGATTATTTTATGTTTTTATATTTAAAATTTGTTTGGACTAGGATTAATATTTTACATTAGATCTGTGGGCAATTTTAGTATACAGATGACCATTTACAGATATTTTCCTAAAAGAGTGTCATGCTAACACGTGGAACTATGTTGGTAGGTGGGGGAGTAGCTTGCAGATATAATACAGAGAGGTTAACGGCTGTGAATGCGTGATGTTGAAGGTTTAGAAGCAAGCCATGCTGCTGACATTGGCTTGGATGCAGTGGACGTGGATCTTTACATGTTTGGTCCGGTAATGAAATATTGGACTGTGATACTAGGTCTCCAAGTGAATCTTTCATGGTTTGGCTTTATTATAGCTTTTTTGTATTTTTTTTATTGAACTTCCATATGTGATCCATTAGTTATAAAACCTACTTTCAGAAGGCTTGGTTTTCCTTACCAAAAAAAAAAAAAAAAGAGAAGGCTTGGTTCAATAATAGTATGTAATATTCTTAAATGTTTATGGTTTGTGTGATTGATTAAGGGACAACTCAACCATTAAAAAACAAAAACCTGATTCACATTACAAAGTAATTTAATGAGTAATTTTTGTTCTGATGGAATTATTCATTGAGATACGTCTTAAATGCCGATTTTTGTGTTTTTATCTGTAAATATAAGTTATAAATATAATTAACTTTTTTTACGACAACTATTCGTGAATTTTTTTTAAATAAATAAAATAAATATTTTAATTACCAATATATATTAATTTGAGAGATATTTACAAATTTTTATTAAGTTATTTATCTCGTTTACAGTGTAAACGAAATAAAATACAAACACGTGTCAATGTAAGACGTTTGCACACGTGTTATAACACATGTCTCATTTACACTGTAAACGAAATAAGGTTGGAGAGCGCCTATGAATAAAATTCGTTCATAGCGCTCCTGACCTCACTTTGTCTCTATATTTCTCTCTTTCTCACACCGTTTTTTTGATATTTATTAGTTTTTCGGACGTTATTGCACGCGCGAAAGCACAAAACTCTGATATGAACCGCCTAAACGGTAGTTGGCACATTGTGGGAGTTATAGACTTTAAGATTAAGATTAGTGTTATCTTTATCATTCAAATTACTAAGTGTATGTGATTTTATTTAGGAAAATTTTATAGGATTAGTATTTTAATATATGAGTACACTGGATGATATTGAGGTAGCATAGAGTAGGTTAATTAACAAGTTATTAATATTTGTTAGGTATATAATTTACTCATAGTGAAAGTTAAATAATTAATTTATTCATAATGAAAGTTAAATAACTAATTAATATTTGATTTAGGTTTAGCTTTTGGGTTCTGTATATATGGGTTGGGTCTATGGCCCACACTTTGACCAAAAACCAGTTGCTCAATAAATTGCACTTTATACCAATTAGCTGTATTGGGCAAATTATTTGACAAAAAAATTTAAAAACAAAATATTTTCCCAAACAAATTTTTCCATCTTTATTTTTTGAAATCCTTTGTATTTTTGAAGTTGAAGCATGATTTTATTGAAGCAGGGGCGAACTTTATTGAAACTTCATTGAAATTAACGAGTTTGTCCGTTAGTTAGCAAATTTACTCTTATTTTCATACAATTTGGAACGTGTGTTGGTATATTTTAATTTTTTTTTCCTTTATTCACTTAATCTAAAATTGTGAATTATAAAAAAATTTAAATTTAAAATTTAAATAAATATAATTTACAATTTTAGATTAAATAAATTAAATAAAAAATTAATTTAAATTAATAATTTAATCTAATTTGAATAAAATAAACATATTCGTATTATTATAGTTATATTATTATAACAATATGATTACATTTATTTTCGTCAAATTGAATGAAATTATTAATTTAAAATATATATACTTAAATTTTAAATTGAGAATTTTATAATTTACAATTTTAAATGATGTGAATTAAAAGAAAAAAAAAAGAATATACCAGTATGATTCAAATTGTATAAAAATTTGAATAAATTTATTGCACTAGTAGACGATCTCGTTAGTTTCAATGAAGTTTATCGATCAGCGGGTAAACCTCAACAAAATCTGCAAATTCGTCAATGCAGTGGGCGAACCTGTTCTAACTTTAAAAAAATAGATTTCGAAAAATAAAGATAAAAAAAATTATTTTAGATAATAATTATTTTTTTAATTAATTTTATAAAATTTTCTGTTGTACTTGTGTTTGTTTTAGTTTTGTGTTTTTCCTTCTGAGTCCGCTTTTTATCGCCCAAAAAATATGACCTTTCTATAACCAATTTGGGTTTGTGTAGTGATTGGACGGCGAGAAACTGGTAAGCTGCATATGTTTCTGATAATAGGACAACACAAGATACTGAAAATAAGACACAAAGAATAGAGACATAAAATTATGTATTCTTTTATATTCTTTGGTGATAAACTAGAATAAATTATAAAAATTTAATTTATTTTTATTTTTTTCATTTAGAAAATTTGAGAAGAAAAATATAATAATAAAAAATATAATTATGAATAATTAACAAGAATAATGAAAGAAAAAAAATAGTTGTATCTGTTATTAGTATTTATGTATACTTCCTGTCATGATGGATACAAAATACACTAATTTATTGTCTCTAGACACAATGTCTCTGTTTATGTCTAATCTGTCAAAAATAGGCATGGCAATTTTCTCCGGCGAGGCAGGTATCCGCGGGATTTACCCGCCGAGGAACGGATTTGGGGAGGAATTTTACCCCACGGGGATGGGAGGCAGGGACCCGTTAAATAAACGGGGCGGGGGCAGGGATCAAAGTCCCCACCCCGTGGGTACCCGTGTAATACCCGTATGTACAAAATGACAAAAATACCCTTATATATATATATATATATATATATATTAGTTTCACGTGAAACCTAAATCTCAATTTCATTCACTCAATGCCGTCACTTTCTCTAAGCCTCTCTTCTCAAATTTGCAAATCCTCTCCAGTCTCCACCTCTCCTCTCACTGTAGTCCACCACCCTCTTCTAATGTCATTTTTGTCGCATTAGAAGAGGGTTATCTTCGTCGCCGTTCAAAAAGATCGTTGGAGGCAAAATTGTGTTTGTTGTAGTCCAGTCTTCGTTGCTGCCGTTGGTCGCCATGGCCGCCATTCCTTCCACTAACTCAGCCTCTTTGATTTCTATAACTTTTATTTACCTTAAACATTTGTTAATTACTATGGCATTTTTGAGATTTCCTGTGATTTGGTAAGTTAGCCTCTGTCATTTTGCATTAGTTGCTGCCTCTGTGTTAATGATGAAATTTTTTGTCTGTGATTATGCCTCATCTGAGTTTGTTTAATTGAACCTATAGTATTTGTTAGTCAATCCATTTTGCAGTGGCTAAAGAAAATTTGGTTAATTTGATTGAGGATATGCGATAATAGATAACTGAAGGTTTGAATTTTTCATTGATGATTGTCTTTTTTCTTCAAGTTTTTCCTATTTTTTCTTTATTTTTTTTAATTTCTTTTAAATATCCATGGATATCCGTGGGGACCTAAGTCCCCGGCGGATACGG